>NC_052150.1:64087852-64404901 GCF_902713615.1 Scyliorhinus canicula | reverse complement strand
AGGTTTATAAGAGGATCAGGGGAATAGATAGAGTAGACAGTCAGAGACTTTTTCCCCGGGTGGAACACACCATTACAAGGGGACATAAATTTAAGGTAAATGGTGGAAGATATAGAGGGGATGTCAGAGGTAGGTTCTTTACCCAGAGAGTAGTGGGGGCATGGAATGCACTGCCTGTGGAAGTAGTTGAGTCGGAAACGTTAGGGACCTTCAAGCGGCTATTGGATAGGTACATGGATTAGGGTAGAATAATGGAGTGTAGGTTAACTTCTTAAGGGCAGCACGGTAGCATTGTGGAAAGCACAATTGCTTCACAGCTCCAGGGTCCCAAGTTCGATTTCGACTTGGGTCACTGTCTGTGTAGAGTCTGCACATCCTCCCCGTGTGTGCGTGGATTTCCTCCGGGTACTCCGGTTTCCTCCCACAGTCCAAAGATGTGCAGGTTGGGTGGATTGGCCATGAAAAATTGTCCAAAATTCTATGATTAACCTAGGACAAAAGGTCGGCGCAACATCGTGGGCCGAAAGGCCTGTTCTGTGCTGTATTTCTCTATCTATCTGTCTATCTATTGTCCATGGCTGGGCCGCCAACTCCCCGTCCCAGATGGGCTGAGTGGCTGCGCGGAAATGGCAGAGTCCCGCCGGCGCTGTTCAACCCTGGTTGCTGCCAGCGGGAACCCTGCGCGAAGGGTCAGGGGGTGGCCTGTGGGGCGGGGAAAAGCGCTCCTTCACCAGGGGGCGGGTCTCTGATGGGGTCTGGCCCGCGATCGGGGCCCACCGATCGGGTGAGGGAATTTAATCAACACACCATTTTCGTACCTTTACTTGGTTTGCACAGAGCTGTAAGTGTGAAAACAAAGCAGTGTTTGGAAAATGTAAAAAAAAAGTTATTTAGCATGGAAAATGCTTAAAATTAAGTTGAGGAATCAACTGAAAAACAAACCGAGATACACTTTCAGAACGTAATGTTGTGAATGAACTGTGCTCCTCTTAATTACTCTGAGTTGCCTGCATTTATGGGCAGTCACATTTGTGTGTGATAGGCTGGTGAGTGCTGAATCCATTGCAAAAAAAAATAAATGCATGAATAAACAAATTACCACACAATTCGATCTGATACCTCACCAGCTTCAGGCCAAAGCATTGTGGCACTGCATTTCACAGCACTTCCCACACTTATGTCAAGTGTAGTTTTCCATATGGTGCCAGCCCACTACAATAGTAAACATCACTGATGTACACAGAAGCTAACGTACAACTTCACATTTGTAAAGGCAAAACTGATTAACACTCAGCTTCATTTGGATAAGAACCAGACAGCACATTGCAATGCTGCAATGTAATTTTCAAACCTGTAAAACTAGATTATCAAGAGTTGACAAGATAATGTTGCTCTCAGATTTAGAGGTAACAAGGGGCAGAATCTTCCCATAATTTGGCAAACTGTCAGGCTCAGACTGCAAACTGGGGTGTAACTCTCCAGTTACACAGACTAGTTTTCTCTCCAAATATTAATCCTCTTGAAAAACAAATGAGTGGGTGTGGATTACGCCATCACTTGGGCGAAGCCAGAAAGAGCATGCAATATCGGCTCCATAGAGACCAACATTGCTACCTAACAGCTTCCAGCATGGAGTTATTGGGGGGGTCTCCTCCTCCCTTCAGCCCCTCCCCCTGACAATCTGCCACATTCCACTGCCACCAACAATGATTGTTGGCATTCGATCCACCACCCCCCCATGAAGGCATCACTAGAATTGCACCCCCTCCTCGGCGGTTCCCCCACCACACATAAATGCAATCCCTCCCCCGTCATGAAGTCCCCACAAGGCCCGCACCTTGACAGTGCCTATGGTCCGGCACTGCCCAGGCATTTTTCACTCTCTTCTCTTCTCCCCCGCCTCACCCCGTTGGGTTATACGCAGCTCTCGACTGCTTCTCGTTTGGCCAAACCTGTTGTAAACCTCGCCAATGTGATGTCACGTCCATGAGGTATGAATGTTTAGTTTGGGGAGATCATGTGGCAGGGGGCCCCGTGAATAATATTTAAAATCATGCAAATGCACTCAAATGAGGTTCTCGCTCTTTGTGGGCATGAACGTCATCACGTCACTGGCAAGGGGCAGGGAATATAGGGAATAACGATCTCTCCAGAGAGAATTGCGTTTCCCGATACTTGCAGGATTTCCCGCAGGACGTCATGTCTCATGGGCCATTGATTTATCTCCCCTGTCATTACCTCATTGGCTCATATTTCCAGGCACCATATTCAAATTGCACCAACTCACACTTTCACTCTCTGCAGCCCAGGACTTGCCACGATGAGTGGTGCCCCCAAGAAGAGACACAAGTTCTTTTTTTAAAGTATATTTGTTAAGGTTTTACATTTTAATAAAGAACGCAACAAAACCACCAAGAACGATACAGCACTGCAAGTAAAAAAAAAGACTCAGCATACATGAATACAGAGGGAGACAGGAGAACAGCAGGAAACTACCTTGATACAATCATTAGACGTAACCTCATGCCTCTATAAACCCGGGAGAAACAGGATAAGACCATGAAAACATGGTAAAGCGGTGCACACCTTCCCATGCAGCAATTACTCATAATGGTCATGAGAGCTTCATGATACATTTTTTGAGCCATGTTCAGGCACACACTTGTAAAAATATCCCTTAACTCCAATAACTTCAATGACGCAACATAACCTACTCTCCTTGGATACCAGACCCCTCTGCACCCATGCAGGAACCAATCACGGATTCGTTTTCACCACCCTTAAAAAAAAATTAAACATACAAAATACGTAAGAACCCCAGTTCTAAAAGGGTGTAACATATATTACACAATGGAACATAATCCCAATCTCAGGCCCAGAACTGAACCAACATCATTCCATATATTTACAGAGAGGACCAGCAGCAACATGTTCAGATTATGATCAATGCTGTCAACGCCTCCCAAGAAAAAGAAAAAAGGAAGGAGAACTGGAACCACCAGGAGTGGATCACAGGATAACAAAGCATGAGGGTCCCATCATGGGTCTGTATTCCTTCAGCCACTCCCATCACCCATTCATGAAGAAGGTAACAAGCTGCTCATTTAAACAAGAAAGCGATCGACTATTAGTGGGGGGGGGGGCAACATGATATCAACCAAAGTACAGGACACGGCACAACCCCAGGCTCCCGTGTACAGAAGAAGCAAAACCCATCCTCTCAGGGTGTCCCTAATAAATGCCTGCGAGAAGGGGCATCCCAAGCTCCAGGGGACAACAGCATAGCAACCACATCAATGAATCTGTCCTAGCCCACCACACTCTGACAAACAGGAATCAGGACCTCCTGCACTCCCCAAAACACACTAAAAAAAGGAAATGTCACCAGTCCCAGCCGGGGAGACCCCATCACTGAAGAAAAGAATAGTCAAGACACCCATTAATTGGGTGCCCTGGTTGAATTCCTCCCCAGGCACAATAAGAGGAACCTCGCTAGACCACCGGACCAGTCTAGGGTTTATAACAACACACTGCTCAGGGCTGGTTTAGCACACTGGGCTAAGTCACTGGCTTTTAAAGCAGACCAAGGCAGGCCAGCAGCACGGTTCAATTCCTGTACCAGCATCCCCGAACAGGCGCCGGAATGTGGCGACTGGGGGCTTTTCACAGGAACTTCATTTGAAGCCTACTTATGACAATAAGCAATTTTCATTTCATTTCAGATGAAGAGAACATAGAAAAATACAGCACAGAACAGGCCCTTCGGCCCACGGTGTTGTGCCGAACCTTTGTCCTAGATTATCATAGAATGTACAGTGCAGAAGGAGGCCATTCGGCCCATCGAGCCTGCACCGGCTCTTGGAAAGAGCACCCTACCTCAAGGTCAACACCTCCCCCATAACCCAGTAACCCCAACCAACACTAAGCGCAATTTTGGACACTAATGGCAATTCATCATGGCCAATCCACCTAACCTGCACATCTTTGGACTGTGGGAGGAAACCGGAGCACCCGCAGGAAACCCACGCACACACGGGGAGGATGTGGAGACTCCGCACAGACAGTGACCCAAGCCGGAATCGAACCTGGGATCCTGGAGCAGTGAAGCAATTGTGCTATCCACAATGCTACCGTGCTGCCCTTAAGAAAAAATTAATCTACACTCTATCATTCTACCGTAATCCATGTACCTATCCAATCGCCGCTTGAAGGTCCCTAATGTTTCCGACTCAACTACTTCCACAGGCAGTGCATTCCATGCCCCCACTACTCTCTGGGTAAAGAACTTACCTCTGACATCCCCCGGAAATCTTTCACCTTAAATTTATGTCCCCTTGTAAAGGTTTGTTACACCCGGGGAAAAAGTCTCTGACTGTCTACTCTATCTATTCCCCTGATCATCTTATAAACCTCTATCAAGTCGCCCCTCATCCTTCTCCGTTCTAATGAGAAAAGGCCTAGCACCCTCAACCTTTCCTCGTAAGACCTGCTCTCCATTCCAGGCAACATCCTGGTAAATTTCCTTTGCCCTTTTCCAAAGCTTCCACATCCTTCCTAAAATGAGGCGACCAGAACTGCACACAGTATTCCAAAGGTGGCCTTACCAAGGTTTTGTACAGCTGCATCATCACCTCACGGCTCTAAAATTCAATCCCTCTGCTAATGAACGCTAGCACACCATAGGCCTTCTTCACAGCTCTATCCACTTGAGTGGCAACTTTCAAAGATCTATGAACATAGACCCCAAGATCTCTCTGCTCCTCCACATTGCCAAGAACCCTACCGTTAACTCTGTATTCCGCCTTTATATTTGTCCTTCCAAAATGGACAACCTCACACTTTTCAGGGTTAAACTCCATCTGCCACTTCTCAGCCCAGCTCTGCATCCTATCTATGCCTCTTTGCAGACGACAACACCCTTCCTCACTATCCACAACTCAACCAATCTTCGTATCGTCTGCAAATTTACTGACCCACCCTTGAACTCCCTCATCCAAGTCATTAATGAAAATCACAAATAGCAGAGGATCCAGAACTGATCCCTGCGGTACGCCACTGGTAACTGGGCTCCAGGCTGAATATTTGCCATCCACCACCACTCTCTGACTTCTATCGGTTAGCGAGTTCGTTATCCAACTGGCCAAATTTCCCACTATCCCATGCCTCCTTACTTTCTAATAAGCCTACCATGGGGTACCTTATCAAATGCCTTACTAAAATCCATGTACACTAAATCCACTGCTTTACCTTCATCCACATGCTTGGTGACCTCCTCAAAGAATTCAATAAGACTTGTAAGGCAAGACCTACCCCTCACAAATCCGTGCTGACTATCCCTAATCAAGGAGTGTCTTTCCAGATGCTCAGAAATCCTATCCCTCAGTACACTTTCCATTACTTTGCCTACCACCGAAGTAAGACTAACTGGCCTGTAATTCCCCAGGTTATCCCTATTCCCTTTTTTGAACAGGATCACGGCATTCGCCACTCTCCAATCCCCTGGTACCACCCCTGTTGACAGTGAGGATGAAAAGATCATTGCCAATGGCTCTGCAATTTCATCTCTTGCTTCCCATAGAATTTTTGGATATGTCTCGTCAGGCCCGGGGAACTTGTCTATCCTCAAGTTTTTTCAAAATGCCCAACACATCTTCCTTCCTAACAAGTATCTCCTCAAGCTTATCAGTCTGCTTCACGCTGTCCTCTCCAACAATATGGCCCCTCTCATTTGTAAATACTGAAGAAAAATACTCTCCTATCTCTTCAGACTCAATACACAATCTCCCGCTACGGTCCTTGATCGGACCTACCCTCGCTCTAGTCATTCTCATATTTCTCACATATGTGTAAAAGGCCTTGGGGTTTTCCTTGATCCTACCCGCCAAAGATTTTTCATGCCCTCTCTTCGCTCTCCTAATCCCTTTCTTCACTTCCCTCCTGACTATCTTGTATGCCTCCAGCGCCCTGTCTGAACCTTGTTTCCTCAGCCTTACATAAGTCTTCTTCCTCTTAACAAGACATTCAACTTCTCTTGTCAACCATAGTTCCCTCACTCGACAATCTCTTCCCTGCCTGACAGGGACATACATATCAAGGACACGCAGTATCTGTTCCTTGAACAAGTTCCACATTTCACTTGTGTCCTTCCCTGACAGCCTATGTTCCCAATTTATGCACTACAATTCTTGTCTGACAGCATCGTATTTACCCTTCCCCCAATTATAAATCTTGCCCTGTTGCACGCACCTATCCATCTCCATTACTAAAGTGAAAGTCACAGAATTGTGGGCACTATCTCCAAAATGCTCCCCCACTAACAAATCTATCACTTGCCCTGGTTCATTACCAAGTACCAAATCTAATATGGCCTCCCCTCTGGTCGGACAATCTACATACTGTGTTAGAAAAGCTTCCTGGACACACTGCACAAACACCACCCCATCCAAACTATTTGAACTAAAGAGTTTCCACTTAATGTTTGGGAAGTTGAAGTCACCCATGACTACTACCCTGTGACTTCTGCACCTTTCCAAAATCTGTTTCCCAATCTGTTCCTCCACATCTCTGCTGCTATTGAGGGGCCTATAGAAAACTCCCAACAAGGTGACTTGCTCCTTTCCTGTTTCTGACTTCAACCCATACTACCTCAGTAGGCAGATCCTCCTCGAACTGCCTTTCTGCAGCTGTTATACCATCTCTAATTAACAATGCCACCCCCCCCCCCCCCCCCCCCCCACCACCATCTCTTTTACCACCCTCCCTAATCTTATTGAAACATCTATAACCAGGGACCTCCAACAACCATTTCTGACCCTCTTCTATGCAAGTTTCCGTGATGGCCACCACATCGTAGTCCCAAGTACCGATCCATGCCTTAAGTTCACCCACCTTATTCCTGATGCTTCTTCCGTTGAAGTATACACACTTCAACCCATCTCCGTGCCTGCAAGTACTCTCCTTTGTCAGTGTTACCTTCCCCACTGCCTCACTACATGCTTTGACGTCCTGAACATCGGCTACCTTAGTTGCTGGACTACAAATCCGGTTCCCATTCCCCTGCCAAATTAGTTTAAACCCTCCAGAAGAGTACTAGAAAACCTCCCTCCCAGGCTATTGGTGCCCCTCTGGTTCAGATGCAACCCATCCTGCTTGTACAGGTCCCACCTTCTCCAGAATATGCTCCAATTATCCAAATACCTGAAGCCCTCCCTCCGACACCATTCCTGCAGCCACGTGTTCAACTGCACTCTCTCCCTATTCCTAGCCTCGCTATCACGTGGCACCGGCAACAAACCAGAGATGACAACTCTGTCTGTCCTGGCTTTTAACATCCAGCCTAACTCCCTAAACTTGTTTATTACCTCCACACCCCTTTTCCTACCTACATCGTTGATACCAATGTGCATCACGACTTCTGGCTGCTCACCCTCCCCCTTCAGGATCCTGAAGACACGATCCGAGACATCTATGGCCATGGTATCCAGGAGGCAACATACCTTCCAGGAGTCTCGCTCGCGACCACAGAATCTCCTATCTATTCCCCTAACCATTGAATCTCCTATTACTATTGCTTTTCTATTCTCCCCCCTTCCCTTCTGAGCCCCAGAGCCAGACTCAGTGCCAGAGACCTGGCCGCAGGGCCTTCCCCCGGTAGGTCATCCCCCCCCCCAACAGCATCCAAAATGGTATATTTGTTTTGAAGGGGAATGGCCACGAGGGATCCCTGCACTGTCTGTCTGTTCGTTTTCTTTCCCCTGACTGTAACCCAGCTACTCTTGTCCTGTACCTTGCGTGTGGTTACCTCCCTGTAACTATTCTCTGTAACCCCCTCTGCCTCCCGGATGATCCAAAGTTCATCCAGCTCCAGCTCAAGTTTCCTAACACGGTCTCTGAGGAGCTGGAGTTGGGTGCACTTCCCGCAGGTATAGTCAGCGGGGACACCGGTGGTATCCCTCACCACCCACATCCCACAGGAGGAGCATGTAACTGCCCTAGCCTCCATCCCCTCTTACCTTACAGAATATAGCTGCCCTGTGTACCAACTGGACGTCCGCGCTCCGACTCTGCTCCCAGTCAGCTGTTCTCTCTGTAAACTCCCAGCTCCCTTCACGCTCTTTGAGGAAATGTAGGAAATGAAATGAAAAGGAGCACATTGCTCCCTCCTCACCTAACTCCCTCAGTCACCAAACTCTCACTGTAGCACTCAAATGCACCAAATTCAGCACTCAGTGCAAACAAAGTCTGCACTGTAGCTGGATCACTTTTATAGTGTGAAGGAAAGAAAACCCTAAAGGAAGAATGCCCGAGCTGACATAGGGACATTAGCCACCACCCTGCACTGCATGTCATCACAAGAAGGCTATTAAGGGAAATAACAGTGCTGCCTCAACAGAGACACAAACACTGCTTCCACATGGAAAACCCAACCATATTGAGGAGGACAATCTGGAAGCCACCATATAAGATCACTTGGAGGAGGGCACCTATCTCCCCCACACAGGGAAGGGCTCTGTAGCCACCTAAGATGGACACTGGGCTACAAAATGGAGAACTGCTAAGGCTGCAGGGAGAAAACAGTCTTAGCAAGGACAAGCAGTTTGCAGAAGGATAATTAGCATTCTGCATGTACAGAAACCAGTTTGTGGCCAGATGCAGAATCTCAGCTAAAGGTGTAATTGGCAACAACAGTTTACATAGTAATGAGGTGATCCAGATCCAGGCCCACACAATAGAAACATTTAGGTATGAATGGATACTTTTGAGTAGACGCCCAGACGAAACGGCACCATAGTATCCATCACAAAGAACCATAGAGACGGCCCACCCATCGAGAAGCGACCCTCAGATTGGGGGGTTTGGAAGATATCGATTGGGAAAGGCCCAATTGATACACGGCAGGTAGAGAACCACCCCGAAGAGGCACGGACTTTGGGGGACCTATAAAAGTAGACCCCGCACATGGTCCGGTCTGTTGTTTTTGGCTCCTGCTCTCTGCTGTTTTCATCGCTTTGCTGATACATCGCATCCTGACTCCAGTTCCATCACCAGCTGTTGAGCCACCAGCCATCGAACTGTAAGTGTCACCACAACGATCGCTACGTGATCCAGACCTTGCTCGACCCTGACGATTTTAAGACTCTGAGAGTTGCAGACCAAGAACGGGACGAAGGCCTCGCACCCTGACCTTGCCTGTTCCTGTCTAGATAAGTATTTTAGTCGTTTAGTTTAGAAGTAACTTAGTCTCTTTAGCGTATGCATGTGTATTTATTATATTTGTTATAATAAATATCAATCGTTTGAACTTACTAATCGGTGTACAGATTTATTACTTTGAACCTGACCTTGATGTACTTGTGAGGTGTCTAAATACGGCACCTGGCGACTCCTGAGCAGAATTACATACACAGAGCCGTAGTAGTGTTAAGCACACGGCCTTTAAACGGAGGCGTGTTAATACACTCCAATAAAACGCGTAACACTCAAGTAAAACGCGCAACAGCTCTAAAAATGTAGAGGCACAGCAAACAGTCTCTCTCTTCCAGCAATCAGTCAAGGATTATCCAAACCCACTTCCAAGTGCACCGCCACTCAATTCATCCTATTCTGATAGCTCTCAAGAGAAAAGACCAAAAAGCACACCAACCTGAAATGAAATGAATGAAAATCGCTTATTGTCACGAGTAGGCTTCAATGAAGTTACTGTGAAAAGCTCCTAGTCGCCACATTCCGGCGCCTGTCCGGGGAGGCTGGTACGGGAATCGAACTGTGCTGCTGGCCTGCTTGGTCTGCTTTAAAAGCCAGCGATTTAGCCCAGTGAGCTAAACCAGCCCCGTTCTCAACCTCAAGGAAAACCAGAAGGAACCCAATCCTTCCCAGGCTATATAATCTGCCCACACCATTGAAGGAGACACGTGCGGCTTCTTAAATTAAAAAAAACCCAAAATAAGACCAGATATGGTTATCTCTAACTGGGGGACAATCTCCAAGCTCAGTGAGGACATAAATATCCCTATCACCCAACTCCACACCAACCAATGCTCCCTGCCCCCCATGGCTCTACTCTCCTTCATTATAAATGAGATAAGGGGTGTCCAAAAAGCACTCCCTTCCCATAACCATAAGGACTACAACACATAATAAAAGGAGTAAAACTGTGCACAGACCAAATTTCACACAATCATCTCACTATGGCTTTCGCCAGAACAGGATAACAGGCGACTCTAGCCCTTGTACTCACACCTCGCGCGCCCTTGCAGGAGAGAAGACAACAACAAATAATTCACAACATGATCGCAAGGGAGAAATGCGCAGGATTATTGCAGAACTGCAGGATAATAACACCATCTATGCTGCTCGAAAAGGCCAAAGCCATGACAGGATCTCAGGATCTTTCAAGGATACCAATGAATGAAGCACCTTCACTTCCACCATGTCACAGCCCCAATCCACAGACTAGGCCTTGGGGGTGGGATGTGCAAGGAATGACTTGTCGATTGGCCACCACCCAACCCCTCACAATGAGCATCCAGAACAGGATCATATAGGATCCGTGGTCGGCATGCCCAACTGACCCCAGGCCTCAAAGACCAGGTACACTGTACTCCGTCGAACCTGATGTGCCCAGCCTCCAGATCAAGATTACTAAAGCATGACAGGCAGTTTTCATACTCAGTCGGGAACTCAGTCTGGCTCATGGACACTCCATTCTGTTAATGCATGTTTGGCCCCTCCCAAAGCCGTCAGGATTTGTGACACACTATCTCAATGAATCAAAGGCAGGCCCTTACCTGGGAAAGTGCTCTATCGAATACAAGCATTATCTCCTGCGCCTCCATCATTCTCCCAAGGATATGTCACAGCTCCTCAAAGTAAGTTCCAAAGATAAGCATCGTGGAGTTGAGATCGTCATCCAGATCAACATTCTCAATGGCAGCCATCACCCCGATTATATAGAACACTGCCGGGGAGAAGGCCCACTCACCAGCAACAATGCTATTGCAAGCTGGGCCCAATCCCAATCAACTCTGACCGAGTTTAATGCCAAAGCACAGACGGCGCTCCTCCAGTCATTCCAGAACTGGCGAAAGATCCTTTACTCCCAGTGACGGGAGCCAGAGATCCAGCAGAGCATCACCATGGCTTGGAAGCAGGTCGTCAGGGCAGTTATCACCAATGCTCCTCAGAAGAAAATCTCAATCCAGTGCTAAAGGAAGGTGAATGATCCCATCTGCTCCACCAGGGGAAGTTAATCTTCTCCTCACGCCCAACTCATACTCTTTCATGGCTATCAGGCATTCCCAGGGTTGCAGTGCACAGGTATCTCACACACTAAGAGCAGAAGGGACATCCCCACTGACTCTCTCTCACACACTGGCTTCTTCATCTTGTCTCAAATTGCTCCACTTACATCTTCAGCCTTTACATAGGTCCACTCAGCATTCGCAGAAGGCAGGAATGCTTTTCATCTGCTTCAGCATTTGTCCTGCTCATAGATTGTCCATCTGTCTTTATGCAAGACAAGGTTGCCCACAACAACAGAGAAAGATCCCAGACCAGAGGGACGATGCCAGATGTCAGACCACGGATCACCTTAGAGACATAGGCACAGAGCTGGCCAGCGAAGACTGGGACCATTCCTGTGTCAAAGGCGAGATTGGCATCTCTAATCAAGCCAGTGAAATCCCATTCACCTGCTGAAACTGTGAGCACTCTTTAATGTAGGTGATGCTCCAGCCAATCACTAATTACTTATTCTCTCTACTGCAGCCATCAACAAGAAAAGAAGACACACCACCAGCCAGCTCAGCAGACCAGCCTCCAGACCACCACGGGAGAGGATTCTGAGGACCTACAATCTGTCGCGCTGCCATTACATTCACCTGTACCCTCCACCAGCACAGGACTAAACACAGACCGGGGTGGGATCCAGTTCTAGAGCAGACTCAGAGTCACAATTTGGTAAGCACAGCACACATTCTGTCCCACAGCAGGCAGTGGCAGTGACAACCAAGGCCTCTGACACTCAGAGGACTTCTAGACACCAGTCTCCTGCAGATTTTGATGGCAAGCCTCTGGATCAGCCCTTAGAGAAATATTGAAGCTCCAAGGACAGGCAGGGCTACAGCAGACAGGGTTGTCAGAGTCCGTCACTAGATTAGATTGAAGATAGAGGAGTCCATCCACATTCTGTCTAATGTCATGGCACCAACACGCCAGTCCATGGAGGTCAGCAATGGAAGGATGGCGACCGCCATGAAGATATTGGTCCAGCAGTTTGTACTGGATAATATTGTATTGTTCTACCTACAGTTCAGACAGATCATTCCACACATGAAAACAAAAATAGGGCAAACATAAATACACAATTTACAAGAGTCTGAGAACATGCATGAACAGATTCAAAAACAATTTCTTCCCCGCTGTTACCATGTCTCATAGAATGCCCACAAAAGCAAGTCAGCCAAAGTGGAGCCTACAAATTTAAGATAGCCACACACTTTACAGAACATATTGGATGGATATATCGGGCGACTGTCTGTGTGGAGTTTGCACTTTCTCCCCACGACCGAGTGGGTTTCCTCCAGGTGCTCCGGTTTCCTCCCACAGTCCAATGAGGCACAGGTTAGGTGGAATTACAGGGATAGAGTCGGGGTGTGGGCCTAGTTAGGCTGCTCTTTCAAAGGGTCAGTGCAGACTTGATAGGCCGAATGGCTGCCTTCTGCAATGTTGCGATGTTATGGTTCTATGGATTTAGAGCAGGGAACAGATGTCAGAATTTCCATGGGTTACATTCCATAATCAGCTAATGCCAGTTTTGGATTGAGGGATGTTTGTCCCTGATCAGGAACATAGGATATTCTTACAAGTGGCAAAGGTCAAAATATTATATGGCCTTTTTTCATCAGAATCCGTGATTCTCCAATCCGGTAAGCCCAGAATAAGGAATCCTCGCTAGTTCCTTGACCACATCTGACTGAATCTTAACAAAGGCCAATCTATATAGTCGCCATCACCTACCAAGCCCTTTAGGCACATTAGGGATAAGGCAGGATCAAACCTGTGTTTAAGACAAGGCGCAATATGAATACAGTGAAGTATCTTGAACTGGGTCTCCTTCATCTTATTGCAAACTGAAATTTTACTGGCCGAGTCCCAAATGTTACCCAAAGTTTTCTCATTAATCTTGAGAGCTAAATTTCCTCCCCCTGCCTGCAGGACAGTCAACGTGGTGATGCAGACCCTGGAATTCAAAACGTCACAGAAATTACTCACCAATTGCTTATCCTCCACAAAATTCAGGATTCTTTCCACCAGGGAAATTGAGGAGTCAAGACATAGGAAATCTTGTTAAGATAAAGTCTCTAAACTGTAAATACTTAAAGAAAGATTGTCTTTGAAAGTCAAATTGCTGACATAGCTGCTGAAAGGATAACAAGGAGGCATCTCTGAACTGACTCCCAGAGGAAAACTGCAGGGGATGGGCACAATGGAAATGTGGAGCATCTTCAAGGAACAGCTACTGCGTGTCCTTGATAAGTATGTACCTGTCAGGCAGGGAGGAAGTGGTCGAGCGAGGGAACCGTGGTTTACTAAAGCAGTTGAAACACTTGTGAAGAGGAAGAAGGAGGCTTATGTAAAGATGAGACGTGAAGGTTCAGTTAGGGCGCTTGAAATTTACAAGTTAGCTAAGAAGGATCTAAAGAGAGAGCTAAGAAGAGTCAGGAGGGGACATGAGAAGTCTTGACAATTGGTAATTTGCCAATTACCCCTTTAGATAATCCCTTTAGATTTAACTATCTTGGAGTTTTAATTACCCCTTCCCTTAGACAGTTATGAGGGGCCAATTTACCCCAATCGATTGCAGCTATTGGATGGGATCATCCACGATGATTGGCTCCCCTATTTCATGGCTTAGAAGGAATGCCCTAACAAAAATGAAAATTTTGCCCAGTTTGTTATATCCTTTGCAAATGTTGCCTATTTTACTGTTGGCTACAGTCATTGAAGAAATTAATAGAATGATTAGCACATTTATTTGGGTGGGTGGGGGGGCCTGAATATTAGGCTACATTATCTGGCCTCTCACTCATCTAAGGTTCATCGGAGACTGGGTTAGGATGGAACCAGCATCCATTTGGCTCAACGTTGAAGCAGAGCAGTCAGTTTTCCCTCGACAGGTCTTGTCGTTTTAGGGTAACGTTAAGACCGGTTCTGCTAGAAATGATAATGCTCTTAGAGCGGGGAGATTGGCCCGCCAACTGGAGGATCTAAACTGCCTCCCACTCTCTCTCATATCCAGGGCAGTTCAGACAGTTCAGACTGGTCTAAACGACTGCTGAAATAGAGGCATTTGTAGGCTGGGAGACAGTTCGGAGATGTCATCTTGTCTCCTTTTCAGCAGTTATGTCAGCAATTTGTCATTCCAAGACTATCTGTTTTTCAGCATTTACAGCTTAGAGACTTTATCCTTAACATAACTTCCCGACGTCTTAACTCTTCAATTTCCCTGGTGGAAAGAATCCTGAATTTTGTGGAGGCTAAACAATAATTTCTGTAACGTTTTGAATTCCAGAGCCTGCATCACCACGTTGACTGCCCTGCAGGCAGGGGCAAGAGACGTAGCTATCAATATTAATGAGGAAACTTTGGGTAACATTTGGGACTAGGCCAGTAAAACTTCAGTTTGCAATAAGATGAAGGAGACCCAGTTCACGATACTACACTGTATTCATATTACACCTTGCCTTAGACACAGGTTTGATCCTGCCTTATCCTTAAGGTTCCTCAAGGGCCTGGTAATTGAGGGTGACTATATAGATTGTCTATTGGCCTTTGTTAGGATTCAATCAGGTGTGGTCAAGGAACTAGAGAGGAATTTTGAGAGAGCCTTAGAGCAGGGGTGGGCAAACTTTTCCATGCAAGGGCCACATTCAGAAATTCACAATTTTAAAGTGCCGCATAGTATATTAAGTAAAATAATTAATATTTTAAATAGCCAAAATAAAAGGTCTTTAAAGAAAAAAAAGCACATTTATTTGAAAAACAAAGTAACTCAGTAAGTAACAGAACAATGTCAATGAGAATGATGCATCTGACTGCAGTCATTTACCAGTTTGTTGAAATCAGGTGTCAAGTTGCTTGTGCTGATCCTTAACACTGACAGAAGCACAGCCTAGCCGAGTCAACGATAAAAACGCGCGTAGTGGGGTGGATGAGTGGGGCTGCCTTATTGGTCGGTTTAGTTGGGTGTGCGAACAATAGGAGTCCAGGTTACAAACAATAATAAGGCTTATTGTTTGTAACCTGGACTCCTATTGGTCACACACCCAACTAAACCGACCAATGAGACAGCCCCACTCATCCACCCCACTACGCGCTTTTTTATGCGGCCCGCCAATGAGGTGCCCGGAATCATAACCGGCATTTTTGAAAAGCCGCCGGGGAAAAGCCGCTGAAGTAAATGCGCTTATTCAATAAGCGCATTTACTTCAGCGGCTTTTCCCCGGCGGCTTTTCAAAAATGCCTGTTATGATTCCGGGCACCTCATTGGCGGGCTGCATAAAAATCTTTGTCAGGCCGTATGCGGGCCGTAGTTTGCCCACCCCTGCCTTAGAGTCTAATCCTGCATTTCTGATTCTGGGTCTCCCGGATGGGAGAGTCACGGATTCTGATGAAAAAAGTCTATATAATATTTTGATCTTTGCCACTTCTAAGAATACCCTCTGTTCCTGATCAGTGACAAACATCCCTCTATCCAAAACTGGCATTAGCTGATTATGGAATGGACTCAATGGAATTTGTGACATCTGTTCCCTGCTCTAAATCCATAGAACCATGGAATTTCTACATTGCACAAGGAGACCATTCAGCCCATCAAGTCTGCACCGAAGGTTCACCAGGCTAATTCCCAGGATGGCAGGACTGACGTATGAAGAAAGACTAGATGGAATGAGCTTGTACTCACTGGTTGTTAGAAGAATGAGAGGAGATCTCATAGAAACATATAAAATCCTGATGGGACTGGACGGGATAAATGCAGGAGGAATATTCCCGATGTTGGGGATGGCCAGAACTAGGGGGTCACAGCCTAAGAATAAGGGGTAATCCATTCAGTACTGAGGTGAGGAAGAACTTCTCTCAGAGTTGTGAACTTGTGGAATTCTTTAAACAGAAAGCTGTTGGGGCCAGTTCATTGGATATATTCAAAGGGAGTTTGACGTGGCCCTTGCGGCTAAAGGGATCAAGGGGTATGGAGAGAAAGCATGAGTGGGATACTGAATTTGCATGATCAACCACGATCATATTGAATGGTGGTACAGGCTCGAAGGGCCGAATGGCCTACTCCTGCACCTATTTTCTTTGTATCTGTTTTTTTTGTGGTCACCCTACCTGGGCCCACTCCCCGCTTTATCCCTGTAACACCACCTAACCTGCGCATCTTTGTACTATGGGGGGAAACCAGAGCACCCGGAGGAAACCCACGCAGACAAGGGGAGAAAGTGCAAACTCCACACAGACAGTTACTCGATGTATCCATCCAATTTGTTGTGTAAAGTGTGTGGCTATCTTAAATTTGTAGACTCCACTTTGGCTGACTTGCTTTGTGTGTGTTCTATGAGCGAATTTATCTTATTTCAACTCAATTCAATTCATGTCAAGTTGTTCGTCTGAATCGCAATACTTTGGGTGATGCAACCTGTATTGTTACCATTCTGTATTAGTATCATTTTTCCCTCTTTTCCCCAATCACTGTGGTAACTTGTTGCTGGATTTATCCAGCATTTTAAATGGAGGCTCTGGTTTCTTAACTGACTTGTTCCAAATTTATTCTGTACTGTTTTTCTTGTATTTATATTGGCAATAACTTTTATCTGTACTTGTTATGCATAATCCTTGTTATTTATCACATTTGTGAAAGAATGGGATAAAAACTAATAAAAAATATATTTTAAAAACATAGACCAGTCTTCAGTGCAGCAGGGTCAAGAGAAGAAACCAAACGGCAACGTTCTGAGGCACAGCAGCACATGTGGATAGCACTGTAGCTTCACAGCGCCAGGGTCCCCGGTTCGATTCCCCACTGGGTCACTGTTTGTGCGGAGTCTGCACGTTCTCCCTGTGTCTGCGTGGGTTTCCTCCCACAGTCCAAAGACATGCAGGTTAGGTGGATTGGCCATGATAAATTGCCCTTAGTTACCAAAAGGTTAGGAGGGGCTATTGGGTTACGGGGATAGAGTGGAAGTGAGAGCTTAAGTGGGTCGGTGCAGACTCGATGGGCTAAATAGTCTCCTTCTGCACTGTATGTTCTATGTACATTAAGTCACATATTATGATGCACTGACACTAGCCTAAGATATGCACTGGCCAACTACCATGTTATAGAGCAAGACATTTTGCTAATGTCACTCCTTTGGACAGAAAGGCAACTCACTGTACTGAGTTTGTGTGAAACATCCCAATCCTGAGGCACACGTTTGGAAATAAATTTGTATGACCTTGTATCAGATAGAGGGACCAATCACTAGTTGAGAATTTTAAATAAGGAAAATATATTTATAGAGTGCAAATTATGTACAGTGAGTGAACCTTTTTGAGCTCTCAATATTTCTTAATTTTTCGCACTCTACTGCCATGTCCAGGGGTATCCCTGACATCCGCAGGAGAGGTTGAGACAGCCTGCTGCCAGCTATGTCTTGTTGTCTGTGATGGCAGCACGGTAGCATTGTAGATAGCATAATTGCTTCACAGCTCCAGGGTCCCAGGTTCGATTCCAGCTTGGGTCACTGTCTGTGCGGAGTCTGCACATCCTCCCCGTGTGTGCTTGGGTTTCCTCCGGGTGCTCCGGTTTCCTCCCACAGTCCAAAGATGTGCAGGTTAGGTGGATTGGCCATGATAAATTGCCCTTGGTGTCCAAAATTGCCCTTAGTGTTGGGTGGGGTTATGGGGATAGGGTGGAGGTGTTGACCTTGGGTAGGGTGCTCTTTCCAAGAGCCGGTGCAGACTCGATGGGCCGAATGGCCTCCTTCTGCACTGTAAATTCTATGATAATTCTATGATGATCTTGGTGGGTGTCTTCTGGAGGGCCATTGCCTGGAGCACCCAGGCATACTTTGGATCTCCTGCTGCCTCGCTGCATGCAAGGCGACGTGGGTGCCATCAATTACCCCCCTGGACCTGGGGCGACGGCAAGAATCCTGCAGCCTGGGAATGTTGGTGGGCTTGGTTCAGGTCAAAGTTGATGAAGTCTGATACCCGAGCATATGGGGCATCTGTCCCTTCATGGATGCACTTGTGGCTATAGCTTGGGAAATGCCGAACAAATCCCCGCTCGAGCCCGGGAATGAACTCGTTGCATTGACGTTCAGGGCTGCAGCAACCTTTACGGCTACCAGGAGCGGGTGTCCTCATCCTCCACACATTGGAAAAAGTGCAGAAGAGGTTTAAAGGAATGGTTCCAGTGGTGAGAAATTGCAGTGATGAGGATAGATTGAAGAAATTGGGACCATGGAGAGAAGAGAATTGCTAGAGGTGTTCAAAATCACGAGGTGGCTGGACAGACTAGATGGGGAGAAATTGTTCCCGCTCGTGAAAGGATCGAGAGCGAGAGGCACTGATTTAAAGGGATTTGTAAATGAAGCAAATGTGATGTGAGGAAAAAAACTTTCTAGCACAGCGAGTGGTTTGTGTTTGCACTGCCTGGAAGCATGTTAGAGGCAGGTTCAATCGGTGCATTCAAGAAGTATTAGATGCATATTCGAATAGAAGCAATGTACAAGGATCTAGGGAAAAAGGAGAATGGTACTAAGTCATAATGCTCATTTGGAGAGCCGGTGGAGGCACAATGGGCTAAATGGACTCCTTCTGTGCTGCAACAGTTCTATGATTCTGTGACAGGGCTGGCAGCTCTTGGGGATAGCTCACCTTCCTTATTAGGACAGCAACCCCAGCGACAGCCTCGTAATTAGCTCCTGCCAGCCCACTGAAACACAGCCGCCTCCTGCTTTTGGCCCTAACGGTGGGACGTGTGTCACCTCAGAAAATGTCTGCCTCTGCTGTGTTAAATTGAAGGCTGACCCATGCCTTTTAGACCATGCTGCAAAGGGCAGAATATAAATCAAGGAGAGAAAATAATCAAGAATAGATTCTGCTGGGTTCATGGAATTTCTTGTGAGGCAGCTAGAATAAAATTTCATGCCATGAATGCTCTGGCTATGATTAAACTGGGATTCAGATTAAGTTGAGTCATTTTGTGAGTGCTTCTTCTTTATCTATTTTTTCTCCTCCAAGACCCTATCAACCCTGTAGTTTACCATCGATTTGACAAACCCCTCATCTTCGGTAAACAGCGATGCAAAGTGTTCATTTAGTCCTTCATTTACATCTTCTGGCTTCACCAATAAATTTCCATTATGGACCCTGATCAATGACGCCATTAATCTGACAACCCTTGTACTGTGAGAATGACTGCAGATGGCCTTTGGATTCCCTTTCATCTTAGGCACCAATCTATTCTCATTGGCTCTTTGCTCCTCTGATCCCTATTGCACGCATCCACATATTACATTCAGCCTGATGCTTCCTTGTATTTTTAATCAGACATCCGTCCGATGTGACCTTCTTCTGCTTCATCCTACTTGTTAACTTCTTTGCCATCCAAGGAGCTCTGTCCTTGAGTGCCCTCTTCTTCCCCTTGTGTGAAAGTACTTACTTTCCATCTCTGTATTGAAGGCTGCCAATTGCTATATCACTTTTATATCTTGGGCTCCATCTCACCTGGACCAGCTGCCTGCACAATTTTCTCAAATTAGCTCTCTTCTGACTATTTTTATTCCTTTGTCCTTCTCAGTAACTAATGTAAACCTTCTGATACAATTATCACTATTCCCAAGAAGCACCCTGAATGTGACTTTTCCAGTTGACCCTCTTCATACTCCAAGACTGGTTTCAGGAATGTTTCCTTCCTCGTTGGGCAGGAAACACACCAATCAATAAAATTCTCGTGATTATACTTCTAAAATTCCTTTCCATTTTGGCCCCATTCGATTTCAAGTTAGCTGAAATCCCCCATTATCGCTAATCTATAGTTCTTCCACTTATCAGTAATTTTCCTCTAAATAAAGAAACATAGAAAATAGTAGCAGGATGAAGATTTTGGCCCTTCTAGCCTGCTCATTATGATCATGGCTGATCATCCAACTCAATAGCTTAATCCCGCCTTCCCCTCATTTTCTTTGATCCTCTTCGCCCCAAGTGTGATATCTAACTGCTTCTTGAAAACATAGAGGGCTGAATTCTCCATTTCTGAGACAAAGGGCTGGATTCTCCGTCGTCGGGATGCTCCATTTTGCCGGCAGCCCGGGGGTTTCCCGAAGGCATTGGGCTGCCCCCCAAATGGGAAACCCCATTGACCAGCCGATGAAACGGAGCAACCCGCCGGCGTGCTGAACCAGAAATCTGGCATGGCGGGACGGAGAATTCAGCCCTTATGTTGATGCCAATGCAGAATCTGTGGACTTTTTTGACAGAAAATCCGGCGCCACATCTGGACCGATTCCGCTACCGTTGAGGGGCTAGCACCGGTGCCACGGGGAACACTATCGGTTCCAATGAAAAATGGTGCGGGATTCTCTGGGTCCGCTATCGACACTCGGGAGGCTGACAAGCTGCAGCCGCATATACATATTGCACTCCCCACACACTCATCCCAGCCAACAAGATGGCACTCGTTGTGCTGGGACATGCCCGTACAGCTGATGGGTTGGCTTGGGCCAGAGGGCACCAGGGGGGTGCCCTGGGGAGACACCTATATGACCCTTGGCACTAAGTTCAAAGTGGGCTGCTAGCGGTATGCGCAGCTGTATGGCTGCCTTGCCGGCTGCGGCAATGGATGCGCCCGTTCACCCCAACCCCACAGCCCACTCCTGGCCACCCCCCCAATACTCCCCCTGCCCTATCAGAAGGCCCTCCCCCCTTTCCGACCAGCAGCAGAACTGTCAGCACACCACGGCAAAATTGGGCATTTCCATACCCCCTCTCTCTCCTTCAGCAGCCGCCACGCCGGTTTCACGATTTGTAAGAGCACAAGTGAACCATGCCGTCAGGAACTTGGCCCATCGGAGGCCGAGGCGCCAGATAATACCGGGTCAGACCTGCTAATGATATGCCAACAGTGTCTACTGTATGTGTGTTCCGCAACGCATTTACGCTGCTGGAGTATTGCGATTTGGCATCAAATCGGCGCCTGCTGCAATTTCGACGTTGGAAACGATTCTTCATCCAATCGCCTTTCCCTATTTTGGCGTTGGCTAATGGAGAATCCCACCCAATATGGTTTGGCCTGAACTACTTAATGTGGTAAAGAATTCCACCACTCTCTGGGTGAAGAAATCTCTCCCTATCCCTGTCCTAAATGGTCTACCCCGTATCCTCAGACTGTGATCCCTGGTTCTGGACACCCTTGCATCTACTCTATCTAGCCCTGTTAGAATTTTAGCGGCTTCTATGAATTTCATAGTAAGAAGTCTAACAACACCAGGTTAAAATCCAACAGGTTTGTTTCAAACACTAGCTTTCGGAGCACTGCTCCTTCCTCAGGTGAATCAATCACCCGAGGAAGGAGCAGTGCTCCGAAAGCTAGTGCTTGAAACGAACACATTGGACTTTGACCTGGTGTTGTAAGACTTCTCACTGTGCTGACCCCAGTCCAACGCCGGCATCTCCACATCATGAATTTCATAGGCTTTTGTGAGATCCCCCCTCATTCTTCTAAACTCCAGTGAATACAATCCTAACGACTCAATCTCTCCTCATGTGTCCATCCTTCCATCCCAGGAATCAGTCTGGTAAACCTTTGCCTCTATGGCAAGAACTTCCTTCCTCAGATCTGGGACGGAAATCTCCGAACCCCCGCAGGGTCGGGGACTCGCCCGGGGCCTTCGGAAATCTCGCCCCCGCTGTGGCCGGAATTCTCCGCCACCCGGGAATCGGCGGGGGCAGGAATCGCACCCCACCGGTCGGCGGGCCCCCTGCGGTGATTCTCCGGCCCGCGATGGGCCAAATTCGTGCCGCTGTCAGGCCTCTCCAGCCGACGTGGTTTAAACCACCTCTGGTGCCGGCGGGAGCAGGCGATGCGAGCGGGCCCCGATGTCCGTGGGGGGGGGGGGGGAAACGGGGCGATCAGACCCCGGGGGGTGGCCCCACAGTGGGCTGGCCCGCGATCGGGGCCCACCGATCGGCGGGTGGGCCTGTGCCGTTGAGGCACACTTTTTCTTCCGCCGCCACCATGGCCTCCACCATGGCGGAGGCAGAAGAGACCCCCTTCACCGCGCATGCGCGGTGGTGACATCAGCAGCCGCTGACACTCCGGCGCATGCGCGGACTCACGTCGACCGGCGAAGGCCTTTCGGCCAGCCCCGACGCCGGTCGGCGTGGCGCCAAAGGCCGTTGGCACCAGTCGGCGGAGCGGGAGCCACTCTGGCGTGGGCCTAGCCCCTAAAGGTGTGGAGAATTCCACACCTTTGGGGAGGCCAAACGCCGGAGTGGTTGGCACCACTCCGCTGCGCCGGGACCTGCCATCCCGCCGGGTCCGGGAGAATACCGCCTAAGGAGACCAAAACTGCACACAGTATTCCAGGTGTGGCCTCACCAAGGCTCAGTATAATTATAGCAATCCCTGCTCCTGTACTTGAATCCTCTCACTATGAAGACCATTTGCCTTCTTTACAACCTGCTGTGCCTGCATGCTTAACTTCAGTGACTGATGTACGAGGACATGCAGGTGTCGTTGCACATTCGCTTCTCCTAACTCATGGCCATTCAGATAATAGTCCACCTTCCTGTTTTTGCTATCAAAGTGGATAACCTCGCATTTATTCAAATTATACTGCATCTGCCATTTATTCGTCCACTCACTCAACCTATCCAAATCACACTGAAGGGTCTCTGCATCCTCCTCACAGCTCACCCTCCCATCCAACTTTGTGCCATCTACAAATGTGGATATATTGGCCAGGATTCTCCGCCGGCATGATTCTCCATTATGCCGGCGCCCAGGGGTTTCCCGATGGCGTGGGGCGGCCCCACAATGGGAAGCCCCATTGACTGGCCGGTGTAACGGAGAATTCCACAGGCCGGTCGGGGCAGAAATGTGGCGCAGCGGGATGGAGAATCCCACCCATTACATTTTGTTCCCTCATCCAAATCATTAATATATATTGTGAATAGTTGGGGTCCCAGCACTGATCCCTGCGAAACCCCACTAGTTTTAAAAATACCTTTTAATTCCTACTCTTTGTTTCCTGCCTGGCAACCAGTTTTCTATCCATCTCAATACACTACCCCTAATCCATGCTCTTAAATTTTACACGTTAGTCTCTTATGCAGGACTTTGTGGAAAACTTTCTGAAAGTCCAAGTAAACCACATCAACTGGCTCCCCCCCCATCAACTCTACTAGTTACATCCTCAATGAATTCTACTTGTCAAGCATGATTTTCCCTTCATAAATCTCTGACCGATTTTTTTTTTCAAAATTTAGAGTACCCATTTCAGTTTTTCCAATTAAGGGGCAATTTAGCATGGCCAATCCACCTACCCTGCACATCTTTGGGTTATGGGGGCCAATCCCATGCCAACACAAGAGAATGTGCAAACTCCACATGGACAGTGGCCCAGAGCCGGGATCGAACCTGGGACCTCGGCGTCGTGAGGCAGCAGTGCTATCTACTGTGCCACCGTGCTGCCCGACACTGAATGAAATGAAAATCGCTTATTGTCACGAGAAGGCTTCAAATGAAGTTACTGTGAAAAGCCCCTAGTCGCCACATTCCGGCGCCTGTTCGGGGAGGCTGTTACGGGAATCGAACCGTGCTGCTGGCTTGCCTTGGTCTGCTTTCAAAGCCAGCGATTAGCCCTGTGAGCTAAACAGCCCCTGCCACTGTTTCCTAAGTGCTCTGCTATAAAATCTTTGATAATGGATTCTAGAATTTTTCTGACTACAGACATCAGGATTACTGATCTATAGATCCCTGCTTTCTCTTTACCTCCCTTTTTTAAAAGCAGACATACATTTGCGACCCTCCAATCTGTAGGAACTCTTCCAGAGTTCAGAGAATTGTGGAAGATGACCACCAATGCATCCATTATTTCTACAGCCACTTCCTTAAGTACTCTGGGATGTAGGTTATCAAGCCCTGGGGATATATCAGCCTTCAATCCCATCAATTTCCCCAACACGATTTCTCTACTAATATTGATCTCCTTCAGTTCCTCCCTCTCACTAAACCCTGCGTTCCCCAACATTTCAGTTATCCTATCTGTGTCCTCATTTGTGAAGCCAGAATCAAAGTATGTATTTAGTTGCTCAGCCATTTCTTTGTCCCCATTATAAATTCCCTTGTTTCTTACTGTAACGATCCTACATTTGTCTTCGTCAATCTTTTTCTCTTCATGTACCTATAGAATATCTTAGAGTCAGTTTTTATGTTCACTGCAAGCTTACTCTCATGTTCTATTTCCCCATGCTTAATCACTTCCTTGGTCCTTCTTTGCTGAATTCTAAACTGCTCCCAATCCTCAGACCTGTTGTTTTTCTTGGCAAATATGTATGTTTCTTCCTTCAATTGAACACTATTTCTAATTTTCCTTGTAAGCCTTGGATTGGCCACCTTTCCCATTTTACTTTTGTGCCAGACACGAAAAAACAATTGTTGCAGTTCCTCCAAGTGCTCCTTACTTATCACAGTCATCCCTTTAAGAAATATTTCCCAATTGATCATAACCAACTCATGCCTCATACCATTCTAGTTTCCTTTGTTAATATTCAGGACCCTAGTCTCAGAATCAACGACTTCACTCTCCATCTTGATGAAGAATTCAAACATATTATGCTCACTCATCCCCAAGGGGCCTTGCACAACTAGATTGCCAATGATTCCACTCTCATTACACTGTCCCCAGTCTAGGGTGTCCTGTTCTCTAGTTGGTTCCTCAATTGGTCCAGAAAACTATCCCATATACACTTCAGGATGTCCTCCTCTATGGTACTGTGACTAATTTGATTTGCCCAATCTATATAGAGTTTAAACCATCCGTAATTACACATGTTCCTTTAGCGCATGCGTCTCTAATTTTCTGTTTAATGCCATTTCTAACATCACCACTGAAGTTTGCGGATCTATATACGATGCCCACTCACGTTTTTTTGTCCCTTGGTGTTTCTCAGCTCGACCCATACAGATTCCATATTGTCGGATCTAATATCCTTCCTCATTATTGGGTTAATTTCCTCTTTAACCAGCATTGCAACTCTACCACCTTTTCCTTTTTGTCTGTCTTTCCTAAATACCGAATACCCTGGACATTCAGTTTCCATATCTGGTCACCCTGATCACATGTCTCCGTAATCCCGATTATATCCTACCCGTTTACATCTATTTGCGCGATTAGTTCATCAGCTTTATTGTGAATACTCTGCACATTAAGGTACAAAGCCGTTAACTTGCCTTTTTAACATTACTTGTCCCGCTCCCAATATGTTTCAATGTGGCCCTGTATGAATCTGGCCCTTGGTTTCTCTGCCTATCACTTTTCTTATTCCCATTTCTCTTTTTTTGTTTTAGTCCTTGTTTCCCCCTCCTCTCCTCTGCATACATTCCCATCCCCCTGCCTTTTTAGTTTAAACCCTCCCCAGCCACTCCAGCAAATGCTTCCCCTAGGACATCAGTCCTGGTCCTGCCAGGTGTAACCCAGCAGTTGTGCACTGGTCCCACCTCAACCAGGAAGCTCCTAATGCCCCAGGAATCTGAGGTCCTCCCCCTCACACTATATTTTCAGCCATGTATTCGTCCTATATATCCTTATGTTTCCACTCTACCTAGCACTTGGCACTGGTAGTAATCCTGAGATCACTACCTTTGAGTTCCAATTTCTCAACTTTCTTTCTATCGCCCTATATTCTGCTTTTAGGACCTCATCCATTTTGTCGTTTCGACCAATGTGTGCCATGACAACTGTCTGTTCATTCCCCACCCCCCCACCCGGTTCCAGAATGCCCTCTAACTGCTCCGAGATATCCTTGACCCTAGCACCAGGGAGGCAACATACCATCCTGGAGTCTCTTTTGCAGCCACAGAAACGCCTATCTATCTTCCCTTACAATTAAATCCTCTAAAACAAGTACATTCCCACATGTTTTACTCCTCCCCTCTCCAGCAACAAATGCGGCTCTTGCTATTTTACCCTGAGAGGTCTTTCCCCTCAGCAGTATCCAATGTGGTGTATCTGTTTTGCAGGTTAATGGCCACAGGAGATTCCTAAATGCCTGCCTAGCTCTCTTACTCTGCCTGGTGGTCACCCATTTCCTTCCTGAGCCTGAGGTGTGACCACCTCTCTATATGTGAAATCTATAACACTCTGCATGTTGCAGATGCCCTCAGTGTCCCCAGCTGCCACTCCAGCTCCAAAGTCTAGGCTTCCAGGAGCTGTAGCTATAGACACTTCCTGCACACATGCTGGTCCAGGCACTGGAAATGTTTCCGGCTTCCCACATAGAGCAGTAGGAGCAAACCACGGCTTTGAACTCTCCTTATTTAAAATAAATTTAAAGTACCCAATTTATTTTTTCCAATTAAGGGGCAATTTAGCGTGGCCAATCCACCTAATCTGCACACCTTTATGTTGTGGGGGTGAAACCCACGCAGACACGAGGAGAATGTGCAAACTCCACACAGAGTGTGGCCCAGGCTTGGATCGGATCTTGGACCGCGGTGCCATGAGGCAGCAGTGCTAACCACTGCATCACCGTGCTGCCCCTGGCTTTGAGCTCTCTTGCCATGACTTACACCTTTCAATTAAACCTTTGGAAGATGCTTGCTATCAGATTAAATTCACAATGGCCCTTCTTTCCTGGTCCTCGTTACTATCAATTATAGTCCTCACAGATTATAAACCACAAAACGTTTTTTTCAAACTCTAAGTGATATAAGTAGTAAAGACTTACCTGCCCTTACCCACTAGTAACAAATCAGCTCTCTCTCTTGCAGTTTCACCTACTGCAGCAGGCCAAGACCACGCTCTGAAGGTTTAAAAAGTTACAAAGCAAAAAGCACCTCTTCCCGTTCTGTACGGAATTCCCACTCTGTACGGAATTCCCACTCTGTTTCAAATACCCAATAACTACATTCATTCTGACTGTGTCTCACTCGAGACATTGTCTGTCTCACTGTTCATGTGCAAATATCACCTGCATGCACGCTGAAGCCCCTTTCCTGATGGGCGGCATGGTAGCACAGTGGGTAGCACTGTTGCTTCACAGCTCCAGAGTCCCAGGTTCGATTCCCAGTTTGGGTCACTGACTGTGTGGAGTCTGCATGTTCTCCCGGTGTCTGCATGGGTTTCCTCCGGATGCTCCAGTTTCATCCCACAAGTCCCGAAAGATGTACTGTTGGGTAATTTGGAAATTCTGAATTCTCCATGTACCCGAACAGGCGCCGGAACGTGGCGACTAGGGGCTTTTCACAGTAACCTCACTGTTAATATCTTTCCAGGTGGATAGGGAGGCATGGTGGCGCAGTGATTAGCACTGCTGCCTCACAGCGCCACGGACCCAGTTCGATCCCAGCCCCTGATCACTGTCCATGTGGACCTTGCATATTCCCCCGTTTTCTGCGTGGGTCTCACCTCCACAATCGAAAAAGATGGGTAGGGTCAGTGGCTTGGCCACATTCAATTGCCCATTAAGTGGAAAAAATTTTGTTTTTAATCTTTCCAGGTGGCTTTTTGCACCCACATCACATCAACCTTATTAGCAACGCTTCATGCATTTACACACATACTCCAAAACCAACTTGTATTTTCTGTGATTCTACCTAATTTTGTATTATTTCTACCTCTATCTAACGCTCAGTCCTCTGTTCAAACTGTTTTCACTATGTATTATATTATGGCTCCAATCCGCTGACAGATTTGTGTAAATCCTTCCCCACAGTACTTGTTAGGCTGCTCAAATCCTTCATTCAACCCAGTTCTATTCAGCTGCAGTCTGTATGGACCCCGCCTGGCACAGTTGGTCCCAAAGATCCAGGAATCTGAAGCATTCCCTCCTGCATGGTGTCTCGAGCCACAAATTTACTTGCTACACCCTCTAATTACTACTCTCACCAGCTAATGGCACTGGTAGTAATCTAGACATTGCTATCTCTGTCATCTGTTTTATTTTAACTTTATCCCTCATCCTTAAACTTTGACAGCAGGGTCTCAACCCTCTTCTCTCTATATTATTTGTTCTGATATGAATCATCATTTCTGACTCTTCCTTCCTGCAGACTGGCCTGCACTCTCAGTGATGTCCCTCACCCTACCAATACGGTGGAAAAATATCATCTGGTTCTCGGGTACAAAGGTAACAGAGCTGCCTGTCTGTCCCACTGACTATCAAACCTCTAATTACCACTGCAATGTTGTACCTTGCTGCACAGTATTTAGCCTTATGGTGCCAGGCTCGCGATTGCACTCTTATGAAAGTGTTATCACCCTCACGTTGGAATAGGAGTATTGGTTTGATAATGCCACATTTCTAAAGGATTACTGCACTGCCTGCATCTTCCCACATTTTCAGGCAAGCAGCCATTTGTTAGAACTATGGAAATGTTGCTGTGCAGAAAGAGGTCATTTCGTCCATCATGTCTGCGCCAGCCAAAAATAAGAAAAAAAAAACTAGCAGCTCATTTTAATTCAATTTTCCAGCACCTGGTCCATAGCCTTTCAGGTTACAGCACTTCAGATGCAATGTTCTCTTCCCAATGCTGCACCATTAGCTCCGTAGTGCCCCAAGGAACTGCTTTTGGTATTTCCTATTTCTAATCTATTTGCTGCTTCTTTATATCATCATCCAAAAGCACAAAGTCTGCTTCTACATGTATGATCAAAACTACCCCTGTCCTGTCCCTAATTTGTCAGCCTGTCCATCCGCCTTCTAATTCTGGATGGGCAGGAATTTCACCAACCAAACACTGAGAATATCAAAGGCTTTGTCTTCCTCCGCAAACTCTGTTCCCTAGCCATCACCTCCATTCTGCACCCTGTTCACTTTCTGAGACTGAATCAGACTATTTTCAACCTTGGTGCCATAGTTTACCCCATGAAGATTACATATCCACTCTATTACAAAGACAGCTTTCTTCCAATTTCCTAACATCAGCCAACGTGTCTGCTGCTGAAGCCCTCATCCATGCCTTTGTTATCCACTCGACTATTCCATTGCTTTCCTGGCCACCCTCCCAGCTTTAAATCTTCATAAACTTGAACTCATCAAAAACTGTGCTGCGTATATCTTGACACAGATAATGTCCTAGTCTCCCAATATCGCTCTGCTAACTGATCACATTAGCTCCATGTCAGGCAACATCTCCATTTTAAAATCCTGATCCTTTCTCTCAAATCTCTCCATGGCCAAAGCTCTCCCAACTCTGCAAGTGTCGCCAATCCTACAATGTTCAGGTATCTCTGCAGTCCCCCAGTTAGGACCGCCTGTGCATCCCCTATTTTAATTGTTCCACCATCGAAAGGTGTGCTTTCAGCTCCTAAACCCTAAACTCTGGAATTATGTCTCTATACCTCTCCACCTCTCAGAGAAACTTTAAGACACTCCTTAAAACCTTCTTCTTTGACCAGGCTTTAGGTCATCTGTTCTACTATCTCCTTCAGTTTCAAATTTTGTTTGATGATGCTCAGTTAAGTAATTTGAGAGATTTTTTTATGTTAAAGCACTATATCAATTTAAATTGTTGATTGTATTTATATTCTTGATTCTCAATGCTCTTTTAATTGATTACGATATGTCCTGGACAGGAATGGGGCCAATTTAAACTGCCCCTCTCTCTCCCAGTCCATAAACTGAATGGAGTTATTTTTTATTATCCTGATTTCCCCTTTTAAAAATGGTGGTGTATTTTCCCCAGCCCTTAAATTTGGAAATGTTTCAATACTCTATTAATAGTAATTGCACAGCAAACTCGAGATAAGATGAAAATAAAAGATTTGGTTTATTTTTACACATGCACACACACATGAGAGGGGTTTCGCAATGTCCGCACCTTTTACATGAACGAGGGATTCAGGGCACGACCACAATAAAATACAAGTATCAGATTTGCATGTATCCAGAGTCCAAAATCATAAGACAACTGGAATGTTCCTTCCCGGGGAAATTTGCTGACTCGAGAATGCCCCCCATCTTTCCAAAGTGAGGCGAAGGCACAGAGATTGAGACAGTTGGGAGGCACAAGGTCCAGGTTCGATGAGGGTCCAAGGTCTTTCTACTGTCACCAGTTTGAAGGTAGACAGCACAGGCTGTTGCCTGGAGCGCTGTTCATTTTGCAAGTCAAACAGGAACTGCCAGAGTTCAGTTCCAACAGGCGATATCACAATGCAGTTTGGTAGAAGTCATGTGACATTCCTCCTCGCTATTGGACACAGGACATATATTCGTAAGGCTGGAATCTAGGTATTTAATTGGAGTCGGAATTCCTTTTGTTATTGGAGGTCGTGGTGTTGGGTTAATTTAACTGCCGCTCTCTTTCTCAAAACCATTGTGTTAGGACTGCTAATTCTTCGGCCATTAGCACCATTATGGAAGATTATGACTTGTGCAGCTTTTCCTTTGTTTGAAGTTAGCTGAACCACACTTCTCGTCTCCGTGGCCATTGGAACTGCTGCAAGAGGACGGCACTGTGGTGCAGTGGTCATCATTGCTATCTCAAGCGCCAAGGGCCTGGGTTTGATCCTGGCCCTGGGCCACTGTTCGTGTGGAATTTGCACATTCTTCACTTGTCCCCGTGGGTCTCACCCCCCACAACCCGAAGATGTGCAGGGTAGGTGGACTGGCCACACAAAGTTGCCCCTTAATTTAAAAGAATTATTAAACAATAAACTGTTGAGAGACATCAGGTGACAGGCTGAACCACTTATTATGTCAGCAATTCCCATTATTAACAGCCCTGAAAAAAAGTGACTTGATAAAATATTCCAGTCGATGGAAAATATACAAATATATATTTTCTGTCACGTCTCAACCATGACATATATAATCATTTTCTGGCACAAGTGCTTTCTAAAAGTTCCTTTCAGCCAATTAATTAATTCCAGCCAATTAATTAATTCTAAAATGTGGTCGCTACGTTGCTATGTAGACAAATATGGCGGCCAATCAACACACAGAAAGCTTCCATAAGTAGTAATAAAATGAATGTCTAGTTAATCTGTTTTATTTTACCTTTCACATGAAGATGGGATTTGTTTTGGCTACATACTTGTGATGTCACCTTCAAACAAGACTACACATTGTAACAGGAAAATTGTGAAAGGTGGGCATGTTTTTTTCTGAGGTTTAATTCACTAAAATGTATTAAAATAAAGGAAATAAAGTCTAAGCTTAATTTAAACAGTGTAACTCGTATAAAACATTTACTTAAAGCTAATGGTGATGCAGTGTACAGTTTCAAATCATAAAAAAATACCTAATGGGAAGTAAGAATATGAACATTTATGTGACAAAAGCAAGCTGATAATTTGTGTCTTTCTAGTCTGGATTCACTTCCTAAATTAGATCATATCTTGACTTTTATATGAGAAGATTCTTGGAATTGAACCAATTATGAGGATTACTTCTCAAATCTCATTGTTGCCTGCAATAGAAGGCAGAGAACACTTCTAATGTATTGTCTACTATGGTAATAAGGCATACACACTGGCCAGTAAATTGGTTGCTCACTAATGCTAAAGTCATGTTAATATCAAAGTAGTATTATGCTGTATAAGATAAGTTGATGTGTGGAAATCCAATTGCAAGATCCTTCAATCAGGATATAAAGGTAAATAGATATGAAATAAAGAGATGGCAATGTAGAGAGCTTTATTCTGTTTTTAACATGCACTTGCTCTTTGAGCCTTTCCTTTTTCTGTAAGTTAGTAAAAATTGTTAGGTCAAATTAGAATAATGGTGGCAGTTTTGAACATGACATGGTTTTTCCACAGTTGTAATTGTACCTGGGTACTTTTCTGAAGCGGTTGAAAGCCACATTAGACTGTTCTAGGTCTGTATAACTTGATGCAAATACATATTAAAAGGGAAAACTTGAATGCTGATGATTATGACCTTAATTCTGCATGTCGATATGATAAACACATTTTCCCAGCAGTAAAGTAGCTTTTAAATTAAAACTTTTTTTAAAATGTTGCATCTTGGCTTTGATCTACAAAACTATATACTTGATCTCAATGTTCTGCCATGAAGCATTGTGCATCAATAGCGCATTTTCCTGCTATAAATTATTACCTTTTAAATAAAATGTAATGTTCCTTTTCTACAAAGAAATACACACCATAACCCTTGCTGGGCTGCATCCTCAAATTATAGTGCAGTAATTATAATCATGCGCTTTAGAAGAAATTATTCTTGTAAAGAAACCATTCAAGAAAGAAAAATTATAGGCTTCTCAGACAAATTACAAATAGTATTTGTTTGGAGGCTTGAAATTGTTGCTTAACCACATTCCTTCTATTTTGAAGCAGAATTAGTTAGGTAATATCAATAGAGATATGCCCTACTCTTCTTTAGTTGCTTTTTTTCATGATTCTGGTTTAGCATTTAACAGCTTTGACAATGGCCCACTATTAGGTTTCAGCATAATATTTTACAAGGATGAAGTGGGTATGTATTTCTATGTTGTGGGTGACGATAAAGAGGTGAAATTAAGCAGTAAATGGAGGCTTTGTAAGCATAACCTTGATTCACAGCTTCTGCTATTCCTGAAATGTTAAGTTAATAAATGTTACCGGCGGTGGAACAATATTCTTGCACTTTTTCATTAAGTTTTTTTTTTGTGGATTTTTCTTATTTGAAAAAAGTAAATGGATTTTCCCCTACATTTTTTTAAATCAGAACAAGTGCAAGTAATAGCTTATTGATCAATCTGAAGTTTTGCAACTAAAGGTACATTCTGGACAGAGTAAAATCTATGTCTGACGCAGTCAAGTGCATTTTTCATTTACTGTGATTCTGTGTTTTGAATGGCGCACAATTTAAATTTGAACAAACAAAAGCAAAATACAGCGGATGCTAGGAATTGGATATGAACAGAGAATGCTGGAAATACTCAACATGTCTAGCATCATCTGTGGCGATGTTAATGTTTCAGGTCTATGACCTTTCCTAATGATAAAGCATGAACTCAGTTTCTCTCTCCATAGACGATGCCTGGCCTGCTGAGTATTTCCAGCATTTTCTGCTTCGGTTTTAACTTTGAACATTCTTTAACTTTAATTAAAGCAATTTAACAAGAAAGTTCCAGATGGTAATAAAGTGTGCTGGCAACCATATAATAAAATAGTCGATAGAGTTTGTTTTCTTCCATTCAACAAAATACACACAAAAAACAGCAATACAGAAGGATATCAATTGTACTCAGTAGTATTTTACTGCAAAACAATTCATCAAATTTAGACCAGGGATTCTGAAGCAATGAGCAAACTATATCAGAAGTAAAATTTACTTCAAGAAGACAAACAGTTTCCTGGCTTTAAAGAAAGAGTTATGTGCTATCACCCACAGCAGTGGTAGGAAACGTACAGCTGGCCCCAGAACCTACAAACAGTGGAGGGAAAAGTCAACCCGGGTCCCAACTCTGGGGTGGAATTTTACACAATGGACTTTTTAATAGCTTGCTGCATCACTTCCACCCCGCCCGGTGACAAAAGCCATAAAATCCCACCCCTCATTTCAATCTAGCAAAACCTGCTTGAAGGTGTGCAGGTGCAGGGCAGACTTAGCTGTGATGTCTATCATAAGTAGAATAATCTGCCTATATTTTTCCTGTGGCGCTTTCTTGTTCAGTTTTTTTTTCCAAATTATGAATTTACATATCAAAAAGTCACGCAGATCTATATATGTACTGTAATGCTGCAAAGAAATGTTAGTCCTCAGCTTTTTATAATGGTGAGCAGTAAACTCTTGCTTTATTATATTAATCCATGTGGTTTCCTAATCATGTTATGAAAATTTCCAGTGCTCCCATAAATTCAAACTTTTTGAAAATTTTATACACTTTACTTACTGCTGGGTTACGTTCTTTCTTAAAAATGAAGATCTCAAATTTACAATTCTTTGTGTTTCAATTGAAATAATGAAAGTAGAGTTAGTAGAGAAAGCAATTTAACAAGAAAGTTCCAGATGGTAATAAAGTGTGCTTGCAACCATATAATAAAATAGTCGATAGAGTTTGTTTTCTTCCATTCAACAAAATACACGCAAAAAACAGCAATACAGAAGGATATCAATTGTACTCAGTAGTGTTTTACTGCAAAACAATTCATCAAATTTAGACCAGGGATTCTGAAGCAATGAGCAAACTATATCAGAGCCTGAATGATTATGAATTGATGGGGATCTGCATCCGGTTCCATTGCGGAGACAATAGCTTGTACCGTAATATGCATTCAGAGATAGGCTAATGGAAAAGTCTGGTCACTTGCCTAGGTATCATAAATACAATATCCAAACACATTATGATTTTCCTTTTTCTCATTTCATATTATTCTGGCACTATTAAATTATTGAAGTACTCAGATTATAAAGAAACATTAGTGTCCAGAAAAAACACAATTGAATGAAAATGGAAGGATTTTCAAATAAGCCAACCTGTCAGTTCTTAGAACATCATTTACACCCCTTCGGAAAAGCTCGATGTCAGAGGTGCAGTAGGTATTCTCAGGAACGTTATTTAGATGTATGGCGACTACAGAGAGAAAGTAACTCAGTAAACACTATGATTTAAACGTGATCTCCTGAATAATGAAAGTAAATTTAGCTGCTTGCCTCATAAAATTTAGAATGATGGTTCAGTCTTGTAAGTGCACATTAGTGAGTTTCCTTTCAGTTCTTCTTTCTTATCCGCAAAATCTTTCTAGTTAGTTCATTAGTATATAAACTATTTCAAGGAAGTAAATAAAGGCATAACAAGAAAGAAAAGGAATATAAATCAGATAAGTTCCTTTACGTGATTCTCAACATTCAGTTTTGTACCTAGCTTTTTAAGGCACTGTTCCATGTCCAGCATTAAACCCGAGGGTGCTTTTTACCTACTTAAGCACATTTGCTTTTGTCTGCTTCCCTTGACTTCATTAAAAATTACAAAAATATTCAAAACTTTCAGAAAGTCATAGAAGCCCCTGAGGCCATTTCCCAGTGATTTATGGCAACAGTAATTCAGCACACCTAGAAATAATATATGCTTTTTTTTTCTTTCTCTGTATCTTGGGGGAATTTTACCTTATCATTTCCATGTCCCCAGTCCTTGATACCTTCCTTGACATGGAAAGTTCCAGCAACTTTACAAATGATCTCAGTGCAGATGCTTGGCTGGTCTGCCATGAAATGTCTTTGAGCAATGTGAAAATGGACAGTATCTCACAGTCCTATTAAAGACTGCAGGAGGAATTGAAGAAAATTAGTATTACTTGAAAAACAATGTTGGAGCAATTAATGATAAATCGCCAGGGCCTAATAATCAATGTCGCAGAGTATTAAAGGAGGTGATCATAGAAATACTGGGTGCGTTGGTTGTCACCTTCCAAAATTCTGTAGGTTCTGGAACCATCCCGGAAGATTGGAGGGTAGCTTTGTCAGCCCGCTATTTAAAAACGAAGAAGGGAGAAAGTTGGGAAATACAAACTAGTTAGCCTAATATCAGTAGTGGGGAAAATGCGAGAGTCTATTATAAAGAATTTGATAACAGGGCACTTCAAAAATCAATGAATTGGACAAAGTTAACATGGATTTATGAAAGTGAAATCATGTTTGACAAACCTATTGGATTTTTTTTAGGATGTAACCAGTAAAATAGATAAGGGTGAACTAGTGTATTTGGATTTTCAGAAAGTTTTAATAATTCCCACATGAGAGGTTAGTGCACAAAATTAAAGTGCATTGGATTGCGGGTAATATATTGCCATGGATAAAGAATTGGTTAGCAGACAGGAAACAGAGAGAATAAATATTTGTGTATTTTCCGAAGTGGCAGGTGATGACGAGTGAAGTTCCGTAGGAATCTGTGCTCAAGCCAAGCTATTCACAATATACATCAATGATCTGGATGAGGGAACCAAACATAATACTTCCAAGTTGGCTGATGACACAAAACTTGGTGGGAAGGTAACTGTGAGGAGGATGTTAAGAAGCTTCAAGGTGATTTGTATATGTTGAATGAATGGACAAATACTTAGCAGATCCCACATAATACGGGGCAGCACGGTAGCATGGTGGTTAGCATAAATGCTTCACAGCTCCAGGGGTCCCAGGTTCGATTCCGGGCTGGGTCACTGTCTGTGCGGAGTCTGCACGTCCTCCCCGTGTGTGCGTGGGTTTCCTCCGGGTGCTCCGGTTTCCTCCCACAGTCCAAAGATGTGCGGGTTAGGTGGATTGGCCATGCTAAATTGCCCGTAGTGTCCTAATTAAAGTAAGGTTAAGGGGGGGGGGGGTTGTTGGGTTACGGGTATAGGGTGGATACGTGGGTTTGAGTAGGGTGATCATGGCTCGGCACAACATCGAGGGCTGAAGGGCCTGTTCTGTGCTGTACTGTTCTATGTTCTATGTTCTAATATGAATAAATATGAAGTTATCCACTTCGGATGGAGAAATAAAATAGCAGAGTATTATTTAAATGGTGATAGACTGGTAAATGTTGATGTAGAAAGGGAGCTGGGTGCCCTAGAACACCAGTCACAGGTACAGCAAGCAGTTAGGAAGGCAAATAAGACGTTGACCTTCATTGCAAGAGGACTTGAGTACAGGAGCAAGGGTGTCTTACTGCAGCTGCACAGGGCCGTGGAGAGGCCACACCTGGGATATTATGTGCAGTTTTGGTCTCCTTACCTGAGACAAGATATACATGACATTGAGCGGGTGAAGTGAATGTTCACCAGACTCATTCCTGGGATGGCAAGATTGTCATATGAGAAGAGATTGGGTCGACTGGGCCTGTATTCGCTGGAGTTCAGAAGAATAAGAGGGGATCTAATTGAAATGCATAAAATTCTGACAGGGTTGGACAGACTGAATGCAGGGGTATTGTTTCTTCGGACTGGTGAATCAGGAACAAGGGGTCTCAGCCTTAGGATATGGGGTAGGTCATTTAGAACTGAGATGAAGAGAAATGTCTTCATTCAGAGGGTGGTGCACCAATGGCATCCTCTACAGCAGAAGGTGTGGAGGTCATATCATTACATATGTTTAAGAAGGAAATAGATTTCTAGACTCTAAAGGCGTCATGGCATATGGGGAGAACACTGGAGTGTCACTTTGAGATACAGGATCAGTCATGATCATGTTAAATAGTGGAGCAGGCCCATGGGCCAAATAGCCCACTGCTGCTCCTATTTTCTATGTTTCTATGTTCAGTACAAAATAACACTAATGTCCAGATTCTTGAAATGTCAAGGTGACTCAGGAGACCCCAGAAATGGTGACCGGTACTCAGATGTGCAAAGCCAACTTCTGATTCTGGCAGATCTTGTTTTTCCGGGATGGGAAAGGGTATGAATCACACAGGCAGGAAAGCAAAACTCAGCAGGGCCATTGAATTGGCTGCTAAGTACAAACACACCCAATTTTTGATTTTTGTTGATCCAACAGCCTGAGACCATAATGTGGGAACCATGATTTTGTGGAAGAGGCATAAATATTCATGAATGACAGATCTAAGGTCGTAAGGGTAATGATGCAAAATATTCAACTCCCCAGCCGTTTAAAGTTGAGGGGAAAACTGTCGGCAGCTTTGACCATTCATTTGTTGTCACAGCATCTGCATGGTCTCACCAATGTACCATGCCTCGGGACATCCTTTCCTGCAGCGTATGAGGGGGACAATGTTGGCCCAGTCGCATGAGTATGTACCACATACCTGGTGGGTGGTATTCTCACGTGTAATGGTGGTATCCATGTCGATGGCGAGGAGGCTAGAAACAGTCTGAAAAGGGGCACAGGTAGGTTAAGGAAGTGGAGAAAATCTGGCAGATAAACTGTAATGTGGGAAGCGTGGCCTTGTCCACTTTGGCAAGTGCTTTACTGTTATTTTTATTTATTTCAACATAGTGTTGGAGGACAAAGACATGCCTGCTCCTAGCCCATCTCCACAACCAGCTGGCTGCACATTTGTTGCTGAGTTGCCTGCCTCGATTCATTTTTCAGCCTGATACCCCCTACACGGACTAAAAATATGGCCTGCGGCAGCCAATTTTAAAGGGTGGGTTTTGCTGAGCCGGGCTATCTCCCGAAGAAAGAGAGGTGATCTTTTTGAAACATAAAAGATCCTGAGAGATCTCCCATTTAAGATAGAGATGAAGAGAATTATTTTCTCTCTGACGAGTTGTTAGTCTGTGGAATTCTCTTCTCTGGAGAGCACTGGAGGCTGGGTCATTTAATATATTCAAGGCTGAATTAGATAGATTTTTTTACCAACAAGGGAGCTAACGGTTATTGGGGGACAGACAGGAAAGTAGCATTGAGGCCACAATCAAATCAGTCATATTCTTTTTGAATGACGGAGCATGCTTGAGCAGCCCAATGGCTTTCTCCTGCTTCTAATTGTTACGCTAGAGACATAGATTTGTCAAATCATACAGCGCAGAAAAGGCCCTTCAGCCCATCACATCTGCACTGGTCAAAAACAACCACCTAATCATTCTAATTCCATTTTCTGCACTTGGCCCAGAGCCTTGTATGTCCTGGGGTTGCAAGTGCACATCTAAATACTTCTTAAATGTTATGAGGGTCTCTGCCTCCACCACCTTGTCAGGCAGTGAGTTCCAAACTCCCACCACACTCTGGGTAAAAAAGGTTTCCCTCACATCCCCTCTAATCCTTCTGCCTCTTACTTAAAAGCTATGCCCCCTGGTCATTGACCTCTCCACCAAGGGGAAAAAATTGTTCCTGTCTACTCTATCTATGCCTCTCATAATTTTATACATCTCAATCATGTCCCCCCTCAGTCTCCTCTGCCCGAAGGAAAACAATCCAAGTCTATCCAATCTCTCTTCATAACTAACACTCTCCAGCCTAGGCAACAGCCAGGTAAATCTCCTTTGCATCCTTTCCAATGTTGGCACAACCCTCCTGTAATATGGATTCCAGAATGGCACACAATATTCTAACTGTGCCCTAAACCAACATTTCATACAGTTCCAGCATAACCTCCTTGCTCTTAAACTCTATGCCTAATAAAGGCAAATATACCAGATGGCTTCTTAACTTCTGATCCTTGGTGCTTCCCAGGGTCCTGCCCTCTATCATGTATTCCCTTGCCTTGTTTCTCCTGCCCAAGTGCATCACCTCACACCTATCCAGATTGAATTCCATTGGCCACAGATCAGCCCATCTGACCAGCCCATCTATATCCTTCTATAATCTAAGGCTATCCTCCTCACTATTTACCACCCCACCAATTTTCGTATAATCCGTAAACTTAATGATCACCCCACTGAAATTCATGTCTAAATCATTTATATAACCAACAAACAGCAAGGGCCCCATCACTGATCCATGCGGGACCCAACTGGACATAGCTTCCAGTCAGAAAAACACCCCTTGACCATCACTCTCTGCTTCCTGCAACTCAGCCAATTCTGGATCAATTTGCCAAATTTCCTTGGGCTCTTACCTTCGCTATCAGTCTCCCATGTGGGACCTTATCAAAAGCCTTGTTGAGTTCCAAGTAGACTACATCAAATGCGTTACCCTCATCTGCACACTTGGTCACCTTTTTGGAAAACTCAATCACTTTGCTCAGACATGATCTCCCCTTAACAAAACCATGCTGACTGTTCTTGACTAATCCCTGCCTCTCCAAATGCAGAATTGCTTACAATAGTTTCCCCACCACTGAGCTTAGGCTGACTGACCTGTAGTTTCCTGGTTTATCCCTTCCTCCCTTCTTGAATATTGGTACCACATTGGCTTTCCTCCAGTCATCCGGCACCTCTCCTGTAACGAGAGAGGAATTGAAAATTATTGCCAAGGCCCTGCTATTTCCTCCTTTCCCTCGCTCAGCAGCCTGGGATACACTTCATCTGACCCTGGATATTTGTCTACATTCAAGCTTGCCAGACCACTCAGAACCTCCTCTCTGTCTATGTTTATCTCTTTAATTTGATTACAGTTCTTCTCTGATTTCTGTACCCATACCATCCCTCTCATGAGTGAACACTGACACAAAGTATTCATTTAGAATCCTATCTACATCCTCCAGCTCCACACACCAATTACCACTGTAGTCCTTAATGAGCCCTACTCTTTCCCTTTATTTTACCTGCCAGTGTATTTTTATGTCCCCTTTTTGCTCTCCCTCTTGCGCAGTCTATACGCTTTTAGAGCTTCTACTGTTTTGTGCCCTCGATATCTGCCATAAGCCTGCCTTTTCTCCTGATCCAATGCTGTATATCCCTCGCTATCGAGTTTTCACTGGATGTGTTGGTCCCTCTCTTTTTATTGATCGGAACATGTTGGCCCTATACTCTCCCGATTTCCTTCTTGAATGCACCCACTGTTCTGTCACAGATTTACCCAAAAGTGTCTGCTTCCAGTTCACTCCTGCCAAATCATATCTGATCTTATTAAAATCGGCCTTCCCCCAGTTTAGAACTTTGATCTCAGGCCCATCGTTGTTATTTTCTCTAACAATCTTGAATCTAATAGAGTTATGATCACTGTTTGCAAAATGTACCCCCATTAATACTTCAACCACTTGCTGAGCTTTGTTACCAAAAATTAAGTCCAGGACCACCCCACTCTTGTGGGTCCTTCTATGTACTGGCTTTAAAAGTTCTCTGGATGCATTTTAAGGATTCCGCTCTCTATAACAATCTTGAATCTAATAGAGTTATGATCACTGTTTGCAAAATGTACCCCCATTAATACTTCAACCACTTGCTCAGCTTTGCTACCAAAAATTAAGTTCAGGAACGCCCCACTCTTGTGGGTCCTTTTACGTACTGGCTTAAAAAGTTCTCTGGATGCATTTTAAGGATTCCGCTTTCTCTAAACCTTTCACACTATGGCCACCCCAGTTAATATTGGGGATGTTGAAATCCCCCACTATCACTACCCTATTACTTTTACACTTCTCTGAAATGTGCCTACATATCTGCTCTTCCATTTCTCTTGGACTGCTAGGGGGCTTAAAGAACACTCCAACCAATGTGATTGCTTCTTTTTCGTTTTTAAGTTCTACCCACATGGCCTCAGTTGAAAAGCCTTCTAAGCTGTCATCCCACCTGACTGCTGTAATTGATTCTCCTGCATCTCAGAAGAACAAGTCTCACTTAACTTTCTCTGCGATGCCCTTGGGTTCACTACTCACCCTCTTTCCCTTTCTCCCTCTGCTCTTCTCCATTGTGTGTTCTTATCTGTTCTCCTCCATCCACTCGCTCTATCCCTTGTCACTGTTGGCTTTGAAGAGGTCATGGAACAGGCTGATTAATGGCCCCAACACTTTGTGGAAGCCCCATCCGACACTTGGATGGTGTACTTGATCTTCTCCAGGTGGAGAAATTCCAACAGCCATTCTGCAGCTGTGAGTGGTGCTGCTGATCTCCAGCAGGGTTGGATTCTCCGGCGTGCGATTAAGGAAGCAAAAGCCAGGGCGTCAGCCCTCTTCCCTATATGTAATTCTGGCTGGTTTGATACCCCGAAGACTGCTGCTCTCGGGTATGGCTCCACCCTCACCCCCACAACCTTGCACATTGCAATTCAAACCTTTTTGGATATAGTGAGGGGAGTCCGTGTTCAGACTACTTTTCTTGAACTATTTTAATGGCCTAGTGCTTGGTGTGCAGGGTACAATTTAAAAAGTTACAGACGGCACAGAACTTGGAAGTATTGTTAACTGTGATAAACTTCACGAAGATTTAGGCAAGCTGATGGAATTGGCAGACAAGTGGCTGATGAAATTTAATGTAATATGAAGTGATTGATTTGGATGGGAATAATGAGGAAACTGAATATAAAATCGATGGTACAATTCTAAAGGGGATGTAGGAGCAGAGGGACCCGGAGGTAGGTGTAAACAAAACATTGAAGGTGGCAGGACATAATTGAAAAATTGGTTAATATAGCATATGGGGTCATGGACTTTATAAATAGGAACAGAGAGTACTAAAGGAAGGAATTTATGGTGAACCTATATTAAACTTTGGCTTGGCTTTAGTTGGAGTATTAGAACATAGAACATTACAGCGCAGTACGGGCCCTTCGGCCCTCGATGTTGCGCCGACCTGTGAAACCATCTGAAGCCTATCTGACCTACACTATTCCATTTTCATCCATATGTCTATCCAGTGACCACTTAAATGCCCTTAAAGTTGGCGAGTATTGTGAACAATTATGCCCACTATACTTATGGATGGATGTGAAAGCTTCAGAGATGGTGTAGAAAAGATTCATAAACCAGCTTGCAGGGTTGAGGATCTTCAGCTATGAGGAAAGATTGGTGAAGCTGGGGTTGTTCTCCTTGGAGCAAGGAAGCTTAAAGGGAAATTTGATAAAGGTTTTCATGAGGGGTTTAGACAAAATGGATGGAGAGAAATGTTTCTTAATGGTGGAAGAATTGACAAGCAGGGGATTCTGCCAAAAGAAGCAATGGTGACATGAGGAAAGTAAAAAGTCTTTCAACACCAGGTTAAAGTCCAACAGGTTTGTTTCAAACACTAGCTTTCGGAGCACTGCTCCTTCCTCAGGTGAATGAAGAGGTATGTCCATAGCTCTTGAATAATCATGCCAAATTTACAAGCATGGCTGATGCAATTGTTTTAGAATTAGCATTCGTGCATACGTTGATTCTAGAAATAAAACCTGGCATGCTTGTCAGATAGATGATATCTCCTGAAATGTCACATGGTTGGAAATTAATTATATGGTTATAAATCTAATAGGCTAGACATTCAAAGCTGTACTTCCTGTCTGGTGATCTGCAGTTACCTACATCTGACTGTGTTTCCTATTCCAAATGTCACCAGTAAGATTAGCATGTAATGGTGATTTCACCTTTGAAAAATTAACAATAGGTATGTTCATCTAAGATACTGATGTTTTATAGAAAGAAAAAGCAACCAAACTTACAAAAAGATTCAACAAAATGTTAAGGTAAGCTCTCTTAAACATTTTGAGATGTATATCTTTTGCACTAAAAGGTAGCTGATGACCTTGCACCCAGCAAAGGGCATTGCAAAGCTATATCGCAGGAATTCATCGCCAGCAATTGGCTCAATTGTAAGACATTCAGGCTGTCAGTATAATTGGTATGGGTGCTGAATGGCTTCTATTCTACAAATTACCATGGCTAACATCATTCGTTTATGTTCCAGTAATCTGCCAAATTGCTGAGCCTCTGGTATTAAAATCTTTATCACATTTTTTTTAATTCTAAAGAGGTTGATGGTTAATTTTCAACCTGTTGAGTTCTCAGAACCAATTAGCCTAAATGATTGCGTGCTTTTAACGTATGCCATGATGACATGTTAGCAGTGATGGGCTGGATGCAGTTTCTTGCTCAGTTTGACTCATGCACTGCTGTGGTGAGTAAAAGCACTTGAGAATGTTATGAATGGTCCTTTGATGGGTAATTTTCATTTCACAGGGGATGGGTAATCTTGCAATACTTTGAAGAACTGTTTTTTGTGCCAATTTACTAGTTATGCTTTTGAACACTGTCCAAAGATTTAATCCCATGATGCATCTTTTGGCCATATGTTTATTTTCAGCAACTTCAATTTTAAAGAAATCGACAGCCATAAAAATATTTTCTCTGACCCACCCATCTTCCAAAAAGCACAACATTAAATCCCCAAGAAAGATCATTATCCAAAAAATTGTTTACATTAATTAAGTTTAGCCTATAATTAATAAAATGGTGATGTCTGTTATGGAATGTCTGATTACGAACTGTTTCTGTAATTCTGCACTTCCTTGTCAACTTTTCTCTTTCCTACTCCCAACGTTCTTCTATTCTCAAGCCTCCTTTCACTTTATCACTCTCAGGTATTCTGCCTCCCAGCAACTCCAACGATTCAGCACTCTTCAATATTCCTGATGCCGTCTTTCCTGGCTTCTTGTTATATGAACCTACAGTTCTCTCTTTGCTTTTCATGGCATCTCTCCGTGGACTCATAGATGACACTCAGTGCTGGTTCATTATTAGCAGCAACCCCAATTTCCCATCCCACTCTCTCGTCAACCAGTGCGCCCCCTGGTGTCATGAGAATGTCACTTTAAGAAATGTTTGGCTGCTCATATTACTGCAGTGGTGTCAGGTTGTGGGTGGAGCTGGGCTGTCTGCCAGCTTTTTACTTTTGTTTTAGGCTGTTTGCTGCAGGGTGTGTTTTAGTTTTGTTTTCAGTGTTGGAGCTGAAGCCAGACCAAGCAGGTGTACTGCTATTCTCTCTGCCATCAAAAGACTATCTCTTGATCATTTGGTGAATTCAGAATTATAAATGTTTTCAGTAGTGACTTTAACCTGATGTGGTGCTGTTAAAGGTTTTGTTTTTAAGTCATATGGATGTTAAAAGGAAAGCTTAAAGGATTATTTAGTGTTGTAGTCTTTTGGGGTTGTATTTGAATTGATGGTTGCTAAGATGTTCACTGTATGTTTTAAAAAAGTTAACTTGAGTTCACAGAATAAACATTGTTTTGCTTTTAAAAAACAATACTTTTCCATTTCTGCTGTACCACACCTGTAGAGTGGGCTGTGTGCTTCCCATACCACAATCTATTGAAACTTGTGGGTCAGGTGAACTCCATGATACACTTTGGGGTTCTTGAAACCCTGACCCATAACATCGGAGGATGATCTTGTCAATCTACTACCTGTCCAACTCAACCCTCCTATGGTTGGCCTGTGGACTCTGCTGGAGGATCAGCTCTCAACAACCCTCTACTCATCGTCCTCAAGAATCTCTGTTCGCTTGTGAACAAGGTCCTTGTCATACACCAACTTACCGTAATGATTGCATCCATACCGTGGCCGTAACACAATCCTGGCTGAGGGTTGATGATACCAATTTTTTAAATCGTGGCATTGATCCAGGACCAAAAAATACTTCAACAGATTTCCTAATATTCAGCTGGAACGTAAATTCTACTCATCCAGGACTGAATGCCACATAAGCATGTGACGAAAAAGACGGAAGAGTCGAAAGAGATGTGGTGAGATAGAGCTGAGAGTTGATAGCTTACAATTGGAACTTTCAGATGATGTTGCCAAGGAAACATTTTAATGTTCTATACATTGTTAAAAAGAAATAAATCTTGCCACAAATTTTAATGTCGGAGCCAATAAAGAAAATTATGATCCTTCTGTGGAAGTAACGTTACTACCACTTCAATCGATAACCCTTTCTGCCAAAATTAGCACCAATGTGGTCACTTGGGTCAAGAACTCCAGATTATGGTAGCATACATTTTTATTTGTCATAAATGTTGTTACTTATTCCCAGTATAGATTAGGGATTGAATCAAAATTAGGAATGTGGAGCTTACAGAGTACATTGAAAAATATTTTTCATCCATTTTTATAACTCAATTGTGACTATTTTTCTCAAGTTGTGACATTGAATTAACACATGCATAACAGATACAGGACAACATTGGGTGGGATTCTCCGATCCACCAGACATGTGCTCCTTGGCCATGCACCATTCACTGGCAGGGCAATTCCATCTTCACACCGATTAGCAATAGGAACCATGATTCTCTGACCCTCTGCGCCAGAATCGCGAGGGCAGAGAATAGCCATTCACGCCGACGGCGCTTCCACGATTCTCTGCGGCCAGTCCCACATGGGCGGTCGATGCAGCGCCGGTCGGGGGCCATTGGAACAGGCGGTCGGGGCGATTCTCCGTAGTCGGCCGGCCGAACACCCGCCGGCGTGGTTTACATGTGGTACTGCCCGGCGGGAGCTGGGACCCGCGGCCGCGGTGGCGGTCCTGGTGTGGGCGGGGGGTATCTAACTGAGGGGGGGGGGGGTGCCTCAGCGGTGGCCAGGCCCGCGATCAGGGGCCATCATGATCTGGGATGGATCTACCTTCCTCCACGTGGGCCCGCTGTATGGCTCCACCATGTCGACGGCGCCCACGCCAAGGTGGGCTGCCGCACAAATGCGCGGACCCGCTTGCTGCCGCCAGAGCTGCGGGACACACATTGGGGCTCTGCTAGTCCCCTGGAAAATGGAGAATCACCCTGGACCTTCAAGGAAAAGGTCTGGAATGATTCTCGCCCGTTTTCCGGCGGACGTGGGGATTTAGGATTTTCCATTTTAACCACTCGACACCGCCATAAATTCGGCTGGTAGGGGTGCGCTGCCAGTGGGAAAATTGAATCACAATGACCGGAGAATTCCAGCCTATTGTTTTCCCTCTGATAACACTTCTATTAATGTTCCAACAGAAATTTCAAAATCTACTGCTTACCTTCTCCAAAACAAGAACGAATTCTTAGTGACAGTTCTTGACTTTAAAAGCTGCATGCAGTTTGTGTTGTCATATATAAATTTGGAGATATTCCAATGGAATATTTTTTGTTTGAATCTGTTTGTTTTAAATAATATTAAAGACTTCTGTTTTCCCTGAAATATCTTGCTACACCTTTCATAAGTTCAATCCATCTCTGTCTGAGCATTATGTGTAAATCCATTCACCACTTTGAGTCAGTTCTCAATTGTTACCTGACACTGTCAGTGAAGCTGTCAGTCTTTTCTTCCTAAATCTGATAGGAAATGATGAAACTGGTCATTCCCCACTTTGTTGTAATTTGAGCTTTTCTTCTCGATTTACTTTGAGACTATTCTACAGATTAATGCTTTAAATCATTTTCCTTTGAACAACTGCTTATGTTTGGATTGTCCAAATTGAATAGTTGTGCATCAGTGCCTGCTTATTTGCATGAGATGCATTCAGCTATGGTTGATAATAAAAGTGTGATTTAAAAAAAAACACATGTATGAGGCTCTATTTCTAAAGGGATAAAATTGAAGTAAAAACTGAAACTTGTTTAGACAACATTTAACATATTACATTTAGTCCCGATCACCATAGAGGCATTGGAGAGAGCAGAGACCATTTACAAATGCATGGGTTTACAAAATGGAAAGGATGGCTAGGTGAGGTCACTTTTCACTTGAAAAAGTAAGACCTAATAGAGATATTTGCAATGATGAAAAGTTTTGATACAGTGGATACAGAGAGAATATAGAACTTGCTGCCACAGAAAGTGGGTGAATCAACTATTTTTGATACATTTAAGAGTAAGCTGGAGAAGAATGATTTTTGATTTGATTTGATTTATTATGGTCACATTTATAATATACAGTGAAAACTATTGTTTCTTGCATGCTGTACAAACAATGCATACCGTACATGGGGAAGGAAGGAGAGACTGCAGAATTTAATGTTACAGTTATAGCAAGGTGTGGAGAAAAGATCAACTTAATACGAGGTAGGTCCATTCAAAAGTCTGATGGCAGGAGGGAAGAAGCTGTTCTTGAGTCGGTTGGTACGTCACCTCAAACTTTTGTATCTTTTTCTGACGGAAGAAGGTGGAAGTGAGTATGTCCGGGGTGCGTGGGGTCCTTAATTATGCTGGCCTGCCTTTCCGAGGCAGTACGATTGTGGACTGAGTCAATGGATGGGAGGCTGGTTTGCGTGGTGGATTGGGCTACAATCACAACCTTTTGTAGTTTCCTGCGGTCTTGAGCAGAGCAGGATCCATTCCAAGCTGTGGTACAACCAGAAAGAATGCTCTCTATGGTGCATCTGTAAAGGTTGGTGAGAGTCGCAGCTGACATGCCAAATTTCCTTAGTCTTCTGAGAAAGTAGAGTCGTTGGTGGGCTTTCTTAACTATAATGTCAGCATGGGGGTCCAGGACAGGTTGGTGTGATCTGGACACCTAAAATCCCTTTCTACTTCATTCCCATTGATGTAGACAGGGACACGTTTCCACTACACTTCCTAAAGTCTTGGCAATCGCCTGCATTTTGTTGACATTGAGGGAGAGATTATTGTCGTTGCACCAGTTCACCAGATTCTCTATCTCATTCCTGTACTCTGTCTCATCATTGTTTGAAATCCGACCCATTACTGTGGTGTCATCAGCAAATTTGAAAATCAAGTTGGAGGGGAATTTGGCCACACAGTCATAGGTGTATAAAGAGTATAGTAGGGGGCTGAGGACACAGCCTTGTGGGGCACCGGTGTTGAAGATGATCATGGAGGAGGTGTTATTACCTATCCTTACTGATTGTGGCCTGTGGGTTAGGAAGTTCAGGATCCAGAGGGAGGAACCGAGGCCCTGGCCACAGAGTTTGGAGATTAGATTCGTAGAAATAATGGTGTTGAACGCTGATCTGTAGTTAATAAATAGGAGTCTGACATAGGTGTCTTTGTTATCTAGGTGTTCCAGGGTTGAGTGGAGGGCCAAGGAGATGGTGTCTGCTGTGGACCTGTTGCAGTGGTAGGCGAACTGTAGTGGATCAAGGCAATCCAGGAGGCTGGAGCTGATTTGTGCCATGACTAATCTTTCGAAGCACTTCATAATGATGGATGTCAGAGCCACTGGACAATAGTCATTAAGGCACGCTGCTTGGCTTTTCTTCGGTACAATGCTGATTATCATAGATTATCATAGAATTTACAGTGCAGAAGGAGGCCATTCGGCCCATCGAGTCTGCACCAGCTCTTGGAAAGAGCACCCTACCCAAATCCACACCTCCACCCTATCCCCATAACCCAGCAACCCCACCCAACACTAAGGGCAATTTTGGACACTAAGGGCAATTTATCATGGCCAATCCACCTAACCTGCACATCTTTGGACTGTGGGAGGAAACCGGAGCACCCGGAGGAAACCAAGGCACACACGGGGAGGATGTGCAGACTCCGCACAAACAGTGACCCAAGCCGGAATCGAGCCTGGGACCCTGGAGCTGTGAAGCAATTGTGCTATCCACAATGCTACCGTGCTGATGGTCGCCCTCTTGAAGCAGATAGGGACAATGAATATGAGGGAGAAGAAAGTACCTGGTTATGATGATAGATTTAAATGCAGAAAGAATGGAAGAGGCTCAATGGCAGTATAAATGATGGCACAGAAAAATTGGGCTAAATTTCATCTTTCTGTGCCATATATCCAATGTAAGAGCTCAGTAAGTCCGATGCCATACACATTTCATGCTGAAAGTGCACTGCCGGCCATTTTGATAAAGGCTGAAGTATAAATGACCAGAACCCAGCCCTGAATCTGGACTAGATTCTTTACATCTGCAAATAAAAGGTCTGGTCTCTGTTCCAGGGTCCCTTATTTAAATTAAGCTGCCATGAACAGGCTATCTAATGCTGCTGCTACTTTCATGATAACTAAGTAGATGATACCTAACTAACAATCCTTTTTGAAAATATGGACCATTGTTTAAATACAAGAAGTAGGCACAGGTGCTCCTCCTGGAACCACAGCAGTACCAAAGGCCATTTCCACCCTCACTTGTCTCCTTATCCAAACACCTCCCCCACCTTCCCACATGAGGACCATTGCTGGTAACACATCAGACCAAAATTTTAATCCCCTTCACAAGTAAACTTCCCTGGACATGCAGTAAATATTTGCTGCTCTTTGACTTAATTTAACTGAGGCCCAAGATCAAGTCTTTCTCAGGCTACCCACTCCAGAACAAGGATCATTCCCTCTGCCCAGGTTATGCCAGCATGCTGTTATCTTTCCAATTTCACCCACAGCATGTTCTGCTTAAATCATCCCATGGTTTCTTCTGCTCATCAACATCTGCACTTGGGGAGTATGTATTTACATTTCCATTAAACATGTAGCACAATATGTTCTTAGAAGGAGCAATGCACTTAAATACATTAATGCACAACACTCCATTCACATATAAAGGAGCTGATGTACTGTTAGTTCAGTTGTGTTGTGGATCTTATTAATTAACTACATTAAAACGGTTATACTCTTAACAGGATCTGAACATTCACATGGGAGAACCATAACCAAAATAATTTACCAAAAAATCCCAAATGAAGAATGATGTAACTTTTACTTGAATCAGAACCAATTAATTAAAAGCTAAATGATACTTTCAATAAAAAGATAAATTTTGCTTTAAATAGTCGATACAACAAATATGTCTTACACAACAACAAGCACCTGCAGCAGGCTCCGGAGAGATGTTGCACCATGTGCAGTTCCAAAGCTATCTAACTCGGCCTTGATACATACCTCTCACTTACCTACTCATTTGATTTTTACCATGAGTCGCACCGACTAGCAGACATATTACATTCAAGGTCCTTGGAGACATTTATCACCCAAATGGCACAAACTTGCAGAACTTGTTTCTCTAGGTTTATGGTAATCTTCAAGGCACAGAATTCCCAGAGACTCCTTTATTCATCCCTTCAATAAACTCCATCATAGTCCATTGAACATTCTGGCACGCTCTGGCAAAACTGAAGCAGGAGCAGTAAAATTGTCCAATTGACAATTGCTGTTTCTGTCCTGTTTGACTGTGTTGCACACAACTCCTTGTAAATTTATATGCCTTCTCTGTTCACCCTTCTGCTGCAGCTCCCCTTTATCTTTTTTGTATTTGGCTATATGACAGGTCAAGGGTCATTAGGTCACATGGGCCACTTTTTTTTTATTCCAGAAAATTATAATTGATCCATTTATAATAGATGCAAGTGTTTGAAAGTTATGTTCAAACATTCTTAATTACACATTCCAAAGATGTTTCAAAGAAATTGAAACATTTTACTTATGGTGCTGCTTCCAGATCATAAGTAAACTGATTAAAATACTCTCTTGTTAACTCTAACTTTACAGGTGAGATGGAATTTCAAATAAAAGCCCACTTACAAACTTGTTTTACAACATTGCTGATTTCTAAATTACAGTTGTGAGGTTAGTCATGTCCAATCTGGTTTAATCATGGAAAGCTGAAGAGCAAATTCCTTGAAATTAAGAGATTTTGAAGGACAGAAAATAAAGAGCATCTAAAGGAATTAATTCATTGCCCTCTCTCTTCTCATAATTGCCTTTTGAGAATGTGTCATTTGTGCACTCATACAATATTGCAGACGCATACATTCCTTCATCCGCCTCTTTCTCCAGCCCTGACCTTTTCTTTTTTTTTAATTTAGAGTACCTAATTCATTTTTTCCAATTAAGGGGCCAATTTAGTGTGTTTAATCCACCTACATGGCACATCTTGGGTTGTGGGGGTGAAACCCACGCAAACATGGAGAGATTGTGGAAACTCCACCCCGACAGTGACCCAGAGCCGGGATCGAACCTGGGACCTCGGCGCCGGAGACTGAAGTGCTACCACTGCGCCACCATGCTGCCCTCACCCTAACCTTTTCAAGTTCACTAATACTGTTATAGTGTACCCAGTGGGGTATTTTAATGATACTGCAAGTGAAATGGGGTAAGTGGAGACAATATAGCAGTGCAATGTTATATATTTGTGTCCATGTCATTTTAAATTCAATACATTTTGCACAGAATTATGTAGAATATGCAGCAAAGAAACAGGCCATTCAACCCAACTAACCTGTCCTTGTGAGTCATCAACTTCATCTCAATCTTTCAACCTTTTTACTTCATGTCTCCCATTTGCTTGTTCTAACATTTTGAAAGACTGGTGACCACCTAGTAGATTAATGAATAAATGGTTCACTGAGGCAAATAAATATTTACAGAGAGTGAGATAAAGGCTCCTGTAATCAATGACTCCAAATTCCTAACAGTAAAGCTTGCAGACAGCCCCAAGATTTGCACGTTCCGACCCGATTGATCCTTCGAGACCTTGCCTCCTTAAAGGGTAACTCTGCCACACTGTCTTGTTTGCATCTAAGCTATCTGCCTCAACTCTTCCTCCAGCAGTAAGTTTCACTCTCCACTTTCTAACTGATTTTGAGTACAGATATTTTGCCTTATTTTTCTATTTGATTCAGCAGTAACTATTTTGTATTTTTGGTCCCTAGTTTTGGATTCTTCCACAAGTGGAAACATTCCCTCCAAATCTACCCTATCCGATCTATTAATAATTTTATAAACCTCTTTCAGGCCTCTTCTAAGTCATCTCTTTTCTATTAAAGAAAGTCCATACCTCTTTAATCTTTCCTGATTGCACATCTTCCTTGTAAAGCTTTTTTTGATTTGCTCCAGTTATGGGGGACTTTAACTTTCCAAATATTGACTGGAAATACTATAGTTCGAGTACTATAGATGGGTCAGTTTTTGTGCAGTGTGTGCAGGAGGGTTTTCTGACACAGTATGTAGACAGGCCAACAAGGGGCGAGGCCACATTGGATTTGGTACTGGGTAATGAACCCGGCCAGGTGTTAGATTTAGATGTAGGTGAGCACTTTGGTGATAGTGATCACAACTCGGTTATGTTTACTTTAGCAATGGGCAGGGATAGGTATGTACCGCAAGGCAAGAATTATAGCTGGGGGAAAGGCAATTATGATGCGATTCAGCAAGATTTAGGATGTATAGGATGGGGAAGGAAACTGCAGGGGATGGGTACAATCGAAATGTGGAGCTTTTTCAAGGAACAGCTCCAGCGTTAAATGGATATTTTTCGTCAGTGTTTACACTGGAGAAAGACAATGTTGTCGAGGAGAACACTCAGGTTCAGTCGACCAGGCTAGATGGAATTGAGGTTCAAAAGGAGGAGGTGTTAGCAATTTTAGAAAATGTAAAAATAGACAAGTCCCCTGGGCCAGATGGGATTTATCCTAGGATTCTCTGGGAAGCCAGGGAGGAGATTGCAGAGCCTTTGTCCTTGATCTTTATGTCGTCTTTGTCGACAGGAATAGTGCCGGAAGACTGGAGGATAGCAAATGTTGTCCCCTTGTTCAAGAAGGGGAGTAGAGACAACCCTGGTAATTATAGACCTGTGAGCCTTACTTCGGTTGTGGTAAAATGTTGGAAAAGGTTATAAGAGATAGGGTTTATAATCATCTTGAAAAGAACAAGTTGATTAGCGATAGTCAACACGGTTTTGTGAAGGGTAGGTCATGCCTCACAAACCTTATTGAGTTTTATTGAGGTGGATCAGGGTATATGATGTGGTGTATATGGATTTCAGTAAGGCGTTTGATAAGGTTCCCCACGGTAGGCTATTGCAGAAAATAAGGAAGTATGGAATTGAAGGTGATTTAGCGGTTTGGATCAGTAATTGGCTAGCTGAAAGAAGACAGAGGGTGGTGGTTGATGGCAAATGTTCATCCTGGAGTTCAGTTACCAGTGGTGTACCGCAAGGATCTGTTTTGGGGCCACTGCTGTTTGTCATTTTTATAAATGACCTGGAAGAGGGTGTAGAAGGATGGGTTAGTAAATTTGCAGATGACACGAAGGTCGGTGGAGCTGTGGATAGTGCTGAAGGATGTTATAGGATACAGAGGGACATAGATAAGCTGCAGAGCTGGGCTGAGAGGTGGCAGATGGAGTTTAATGCGGAAAAGCGTGAGGTGGTTCACTTTGGAAGGAGTAACAGGAATGCAGAGTACTGGGCTAATGGCAAGATTCTTGGTAGTGTAGATGAACAGAGAGATCTCGGCATCCAGGTACATAAATCCCTGAAAGTTGCCACCCAGGTTAATAGGGCTGATAAGAAGGCATATGGTGTGCTAGCCTTTATAAGCAGGGGGATTGAGTTTCGGAACCACAAGGTCATGCTGCAGCTGTACATAACTCTGGTGCGGCCGCACCTGGAGTACTGCGTGCAGTTCTGGTCACCACATTATAGGAAGGATGTGGAAGCTTTGGAAAGGGTTCAGAGGAGATTTACTAGGATGTTGCCTGGTATGGAGGGAAGGTCTTATGAGGAAAGGCTCAGGGAATTGAGGTTGTTTTCGTTAGAGAGGAGAAGGCTGAGAGGTGACTTAATAGAGGCATATAAGATAGTCAGAGGGTTAGATAGGGTGGACAGTGAGAGTCTTTTTCCTCGGATGGTGATGACCAACACGAGGGGACATAGCTTTAAATTGAGGGGTGATATATATAGGACAGATATCAGAGGCAGTTTCTTTACTCAGAGAGTAGTAGGGGTGTGGAACGCCCTGCCTGCAACAGTAGTAGACTCGCCAACTTTAAGGGCATTTAAGTGGTCACTGGATAGACATATGGATGAAAATGGAATAGTGTAGGTCAGATAGGCTTCAGATGGTTTCACAGGTCGGAGCAACATCGAGGGCCGAAGGGCCCGTACTGCGCTGTAGTGTTCTATGTTCTATGTTCTAAAGTAAGGAGACTAGAACTGTACACAGTTCTCTAAGTGGAACTTGACCAGACTCCGATACAAGTTTAACAAAACTTCCCAACTTTTGAAACCTATACTCCTCAAACTTAATCCCACCATTTTCTTAGCATTTCTAATTGTTTAGCTGACCTGCAATGCTGCTTTTAACGATTTGTTCACCTATATCTCTAAATCCCTTTACTCTTCTTTCGCATTCAGTTTCTTATTTTCCATGGTGCAGGTGATATTTCTATTTTCCATTCAATGATGCATCACCTCACGTTTATCTATGTTGATGTTAATTTTCCACTCAACTGCCCAGTCAACAAGTTTTCTAATGTCTTCATGTATGATGTTGCATTTATCCTCCAGTTTTGTATAATATGGCTTTTTATGATATTGATGTACTTTTCCTAAATCCAAATCATTATTGTAAACATTTCCAAGTCCAGTTAATTTGTGGTGCTGAATTCTATAGTGGATATGATTGAATAGCCACTGTATCTCCCCACTGCTTGAAGTGCTTGACTTCCCCAGAAGCCATTTGATTCAGAATGATTAATCCTAGGGCCACTGCTGATCAGGAAACCAATTTGGAGCAATTGGCCCTAAGGGAGGACAACACCAAATGACTAGACAATGTGAGAGAAAGGTGGTTAGTGAGGCTTGACATGGAGGGAGGATGAATTGGCCCAAGGGGTCTATGGTGTCAATTGACTCGGGGATCTGGAGGGGTTTGTGACTCGGGGATCTGGAGTTGTTTGTGAAGACTAGCTCAGAGGTATTGAAGGCAATCATATCAGCTGGCTAATCGGTACAACGTCTGTAAAGCAGTGGGTGTACGGTATGGCTGATTGTCACGTCCTTCAATCATGGGGGTATCATGGTGGGAACATCCTGATTGAGATGTTACTCCATGGATGTTATAGCAACACTCCACTACTCACAGATGAGGTATTAACTCCTGTGCAGAATTTATTGAACATGTGCAAATCAGACAGAGCTTGTAATTAAACTAACCATCATGCAAATGTTGCAGAGTTAGTGAACCCAGGCGCTGGCTGCACAGCATGGATGCGACAGTTGGTTCATTCAATCAGATTGTAATTACATTTGGGATCACTCTATCAGAGTAAGAAAGAAAGCACTGAAACATAGCAAACTAGGCCCAATTATTTGAATTGATATGAAGTCTGTCAAGTTCCAACTTCCTGCACAACCATTCAACAAACACTTTGGATGTTAACAATTTAAAAAATCCCTTTGCATGTATATTTGTTAAAGGTGTCTTTATGCACCTTGACAATCATGTGTGCCAAGCAAGTGACCATATGTGATACCGGGTGTTGTTTTGTGTCAACCTAGTGGTTCCATGCTCTATAAAACACATGTCGCATTAAACAGTGAAAGATTTCCTAGTCCTACGCTTTTGACCAGGATGCTGTTGTCTGTTTTATTTTTATTATTATCCATTCATTTATTCAATTAGTGAGAATATTTCAGAAAACATCAGTTCTTATCAAAAGTATTTCTTTTGCAAACTCAATTATAATATTTTAAAGTTGTGTAAGTGCTAGCAGTAGAGTGTGACTGTAGAATTTACTACTTAAAGTACAACTATTTTTCTTAACATCAGCCAACAAATGCCATTTCGTCCTTCTTATCTTCTTATTTATTTGGACAGGTTGGTATTTTACTGTACGGAATCATTTACCTTTAACAGACCCAATACAAGGATAGCACCAGGTTGTTTTACAATATAGATCTATCATTGTAAGTTTAGGAACGTGTTTCTCTACATTAGCTGTGACCATTCAATGCAATTTTCACAGCTTTAGGATATGGGAGCGTATTAACAAGTATCAATCACCGATGTATAAATCGTGTTTTCTAATGCATGTGCGCTCTGTGCTTGCATCTTAATGAAGCTATCTTCCTTTGCCCCCTCCCCCCCCCCCCCCCCATTTATTTCTGTGATCTGGAATTTGTATCCACCAACTAAGCAACTAAACCATATAACTTTCCATGTAATAATGACCATGTCATGTAATTCAAAAGTGATGCTAAAGAGAGATTTTGGATTTTTTTTTCTTTATAGTGTTCCCAGTAATCTTTCACGCGCGAAGTTGGACTGACCATTCTGCATCATCTGCACTCTTTAAACGCTTCAATCAAAATTGGCCGTGATTTTAATTTGTAAGATATTTAAAACACATATAATGTAAACTGGGTAAGGTGTGCAAACAACAGAAGTGATTCTGCGAGGAAAGGTCTATTCTGTTTGAATATTTGCAGAACTATAACCTTCATGATATTCAAGAAAGTTAGATTCAGGCGAGATGGATATCAGTTGATGCGTCGAAGATGCGTTGCATGTACTGTTTGTTTTAAACGATGGAACCTCATTTGATGAAGATTATACAAATGAGCCAAATGTATTAGACCGAATGAACATGAACATCATCTTTCTATCATCAATTGCATGGAGTGTGCCAGCGACAGTGGGTGTAACAGGAAGAGGGGGCGATTCACACAGTCTAATAATTTACATGGGAATAAAATACCTGACATTGGCCATAGCTGAATGGCGGCATAGCCATGATGTAACTGCTTTGCATATATCCACACTGCTACTCGCTGCATTCTGCTGCTAATAGCGAGCATATGCAACCTGTCACAATCTGGTAGCAAAGACAGTGATTGCAAACCAACCATGTGTAATATTATTTTAAATAGTATTATAGATTTAACTATGTTTTTTTTAATATAGTCAATATTATTCTCCCCAGATGGGCTTGTATACCTAACAGCAATATCGTAGGAATTGCCTTGAAAAGTAAGCACAAGAGTTGATACAATAAAACCTTCAGAAAATCAACATCGCCTGCCAAAGTTAATCCAATCGCTTTAGTGATTAACGATAAATGTAACTAAAAGCATCGGTGTAAAGTTATCTTCGGGTTGACATTTAAGGGTTTTTTTTAAAAAAGACACATTCTCCATAAATTAGGCTTAATGATCAGATTGCCGCCGGTCCAGACAGTTATGAGATGAGATATTGACAGGATAGCTGCGAAGGTAAACCCCAGCGCTGTTTGAATCATGAATGAATATCTTGACTATAATGTATTGATCGACATTGTCTAAATGCCATCGTCGTGAAGACCAAGAAAGGGGCCATGGACGCATTCCTGTTTAACGCATTTGCTATTTTGGCGCAAGCGTCTCCGAAAAGGGTAGGCAGTGAATCTCAAAAAAGTTTTATTCTATTGTGATGCTTGGATCAAGGAAAATACCATAGAATTTACAGTGCAGAAGCAGGCCATTCGGCCCATCGAGTCTGTACCAGCTTTTGGAAAGAGCACCCTACCCAATCCCACACCCCCACCCTATCCCCATAACCCAACACTAAGGGCAATTTTGGACACTAAGGGCAATTTAGCATTGCCAATCCACCTAACCTGCACATCTTTGGACTTGTGGGAGGAAACCGGAGCATCCGGTGGAAACCCACGCACACACGGGGAGAACGTACAGACTCCGCAAAGACCGGAATCGAACCTGGGACCCTGGAGCTGTGAAGCAATTGTGCTAACCACTATGCTACCGTGCTGCCCATAACAAGCTTGATACTTCTGGGTCTCATTTGGTGAGCCCATCCTGTCAGGAACATTTTTAAACATTCAGTTTGTGGACTTTTTTTGCAGATAGCTGAATTTTGATTTTTTTTTTAAATCAGTAATGTGTCCCTCATCCGGATCACAGGAGTTCCTCTTCAGGAAATGCTGTATCTTTAAGGAGAGTGACACATGCAGCTATGCAGCTTCAATACGCCACTGTTTTACTAGAGTGTTTCTGGAGCTCAAGGGGCTGCAAATATTTCCCCACTTGTGAAACAGATAGGGCGGGAGGGGGAAATAGCTGTACCAGCTCTCTGTGGAAACATCACTGGTAAGACCGACAAAGCGTCTACATGGGCCACAGCGACCGTTCAGGTTTACCTCCAGATGTTAGTTGCGTGCCATTGGGGATGTGCGATCGCTAAACCCAGAGCAAGGAATAGGTAACCAAAAAAAGAGAGGCATCCATTCATCTCCTTGCCGTGTTTATCTGTTGCCTGGTGCTTGTGCAAATACTTTTTTAAAAAAACATAAATCCTTTTAAAACTTAATCTGTCACAAAGTAGTCTTTGCATTTCAGAAATAAAGCAGAGACGCTCTATGGTGTAAGTGTAGCATTGGGGAAAAGATGTTTTAAATTGCTAAGAAGCTGTATTATTAAGACTTTGAGATTTAAAGCAATAAAATGCAAGCACGTTTTATGTGGGAATACTGACAAATTGATTTGAACTGTTCTATGTGAAGGTCCAATTGGTATGCCCATCAACCCATCTCGGCGTTTCAGGAGATCATCCATTTAAACAAGGATCAGGTTCCGTGTAACAACAGCTTAACCTTTGACTTCAGGTAGCAAATCGGTTGGATTTTGGGAAGCGCTCGTCCCAGTTATGAACGAATGAGGCTCAACTTGGTGTGGCATGAATTAAAACTGAGATTACACTACATGGTGTTCATTGAAAGTCAATTGTTGTACTCTCGCTGTAAAATGTGCATTAGCCAAATATTCCAATCTTTTATTTTAAATCTGGCCTTGCGACTTTGCAAGGCCAGATTTTTTAAAAATTCTTCTGAAGGTCTATAATGTTCTATATTTTGGAGCAGGTGATTTTCAACGGCAAGTTTACTCCAACTTGTCCACTTTGGCCAGTGTTGTCTCCTTTTAACATATTTTTGTGCCGACCCTTTTGGAATGGGAATGTGCAATAGCAGAGGCGGTGTTAACTGCAGGGATGAAGCTGATGTCCTGGAGGACAGGAAGAGTGAGGGAATAGTCATTAACAGTTCGCCTTGGTATTCAGCTCCGTGTCACAGCCCTAAGTGGACAACATGTACAGCTCACTTTATTTGTCAGCAAGTGTCACGTTTGCTTTAAATCCTCAACATGAAGAACTCTGACTCTGTTTCGGGGATCCCTGGGTGTTATTTTAGTATAAATGCATATACTGATTATCTAAATATTTCACAGGGCTCCCCCAACAACATTCATAAAGCAAGGAGATTCAGCAAGTTTGCTGAAGTGATCGTTTCTTAATGGAATCTTGGAGCCATCGAGTTGCATCAAAATTTTTACCTAATTAATGGATTAAATGCGCTGATTTTCTAAATGAGCTTATTTTGTCTAAAATGGAGCTCCAGATGTATATAACTAAAACATCAAAATGAAATCTGCGTGTATTCTTTATAAAGTGTTCATTCTACAGTTCCCTATATATTCGTGTTAATAATGTTACAAAGATGGGGTGGTGATTTTCAGTATAGTTTTATTCTTATTTTGGCTATTGCAAAACGTTCGCTGTTAAAGTCAACATGAAGTTAAAGGCGGATTTTTGATCTATTTTGATCATTCTTCAATGTACCCATTGGATCTCGGAACACATCTGGAAGCCGATTTCAAACATTCTGGCTTTGTATTTCAATTATTATCTCCTTTTGTGTCTGGAGGTGTCACTAAATCTCGCCATCTCTCCAAAACAGTTTGATATGAAACCACTTGACACGGGTGACCTGCGCTCTGAAACGCGTATGTGTTCCATTACTGGGATCCCGCGTGCTCATTCGTGCATTGATAATAAATGTTCAATAGGTTTGCGCGCAGTTTAGTAGCCGATGGTACCTTGGAATCTTTTCCAGGACCATCACCTTTAAGAGGCATCAAGAGATTTGTGCAAACATTGAGCTCTCGCTGCTGCCTCGTGCAATCTCGCCTCTTGCTCTCTCTCCCTGTCTCGCTCATTCTGCCTTGCACAACCTTAAATATTGGCTTCCTCGTAATTTGAAATGAACCATTCCCGCCATCAGTTTTGCAAACATCTTCAAGTTGTAATTCAATTATTATGTACTTTACATCCGGATATGTCATTATGTGATATAGTCACATTTTGCCTTATTGAGTTTTGTGCCGGATCTCGCAGGGTTAAAAAAAAATATTAGTGGGGCAATAGTAATATTGTCCCACGTCCACTGATAGATATATTGACAAAAGACCTGAACTTTGGGCAACAGTATCTGAAATAATTACCAAATATATACATGGTGAAGCTCATTGAGAAATTAAAGAGTGCGTTGCCTATATTTACAATTCTCAAATGGCCTCTGTCGCTGGTACTTAAGTAGGCAATGACATCAGGACTCCTTGGGAAGGGTAAAGTGTCTGCAAGTAAAACGATTCAGCGATAGGCGTGCAAGTGGTAAAATATTGTGCTCCTGTAGAAATTACACTCTCACAATGAGGAATGTGTGATATTTCATCAGAGTACATATCTGGGTTCGTGTTGAATTTACTGTTCCCACTATCAATGCTTTTAAACTTTCATACTCTAACCTATCACGTCTGCAAAGTGAATAGTATAAGAAACTGCCATTTGTTAGTTAATTTCCGTCCAGGATGGTGTTATTTCCAAACTTTGTAATGACCTTCTCAGTTTCTTGCAGATCACCTATACATTTAATTGGAAGATAGCGATCTATACAGTTTGAAATATTCAACTTCATGTGTCACCACACTGTGAAAAGGCACGGTCACGGATCCCTTTGGATTTTTTAAATGCAGGTAATTTTCATTATTTTTTTTTTAAAAAACCTAATATGTCAAAATACTGTTTTACAAAGGCTAACTCAATTTGAGGACACGTACTTTCATCTGTAAATTGAAGCAATTATGCAGGAGATATTATATTATGTAGACTGTGTTCTCTGGATAGTCATCAATCATCCACTATCGAGCTGTCAAAGCGGGCAGATTCGTTTCTTGGAGGCAGTCTTCCAGCTGGGGAGAATAGTAGAACATCATCATTAATTAGAGTGTGACCCCGCGGCTATTCACATGTCTGAACCCATGAACATTCGAGCAAGTCTACACACCATGGGTTTGTACAGAAATGTGCTATACAGTACCACCAAAGCCAGGCACGATTTAAGGTGGGGGAGAGTTTCTTCACGTTCATCTGTTGCAAGAAGCCAGACATGTCTCTGCTTATATGTCTGTGCCCACAGATAGGTTCAGGTAGATAAAATCCTCAGCTAAAGAGAGAGAAACACGATTCACAGTGTTAACCCAGGACAGTAACATAAGTTCGGTCATAACGTTTTTGTGTCAACAAACAAAAACACGAATCTAGTGAATAATCTGCTGAAGTTCGCGTGTTTATTCAGTGCCAGTGTCAAGTCTCTGTGACACATTATTCACACACACACAGGGAGAAACTTTTACCTCTATTCTATAAAATTAAGAGGAAGAATTCAGTGCTTCATAATCACCAACACGACAGTGTCTTGTAAAAATGTATAAATATGCCGGTTATTAAATTGCTTTCCATAAATCTTGTATTTCCTGGGCAATTGCTCTTTCAATGGATACGTCATCTCTTACCTATTGGAGTCTAATGGTTAGATACATTGTTTGAAACATCACACTTGGCATATAAAACTCATATATGTGACCTAATATATCCAGAATTGATCTGTTCCCTTTGCAGGCAGGATATTAGTTTAACTGACTAACTACTGGGCTCAGGAGTGCAGCAGTGAGTATGAGTGCATTGAAATATTGTGGAGCTCACTGTTGCACTGACTGTTGACTTTTCCTACCCTCTATTACTGTGGTACAATAGGGTGGAGCACAAGTTGCAGCTGTTCATTAATATGTTTCTAATTAAATTCAGCTCCTTCCCCCGCGATCAGCGAACAACTATTAACCCAATAACAGGGAGCGCACTTTGAGCGGCCATTTGCACAGTGTAACACGATTGTAACAATGGTCGTGGCTAAATTAGTATCAATGCCATATTGTGCTCAATTACCTTGGAATTCACACTGAGGCTACACTTAACTCGGGGCTGTTCTTCCACATTTATATTTGAAGCATTTGTGTGTGTTTTATTCTCCCCCACCGTGAAGGTATCTTGGAGTTAGGCTGGAGGCATTTTAAAGCTGGCTTTATCTGACGTCATGCCTACTGATATTAACTAAGTTCAGTGGCAGAACACTTTCTCTCTATCTGACTCGCTATCTTTGTGTCTTTTCCCACCTTTGCACTCGTTTTCCAAAGCCACAGGAACGTCCAGTCATCTTGGCAAAACGAGATAGCTGAACTAGCCTAGTTATGTTCAGGGAAGGGGAGTTGGGGGGGGGGGGTGTGGCGGAGAGGAGGGGGGTAAAGTTTTAAGCTGTATGTAAATAAATTAAATGTGCCGTTTTCCTTCGCCCTATCGAGCATCTAGGAGCCTGTGCGCTTGCCAATCAATTGGTACGGTGAAACCGAGCAAGGCTGCAATAGCGTGGAGATCAGGCGTCTCTCTCTCTCTCTCTCTCTCTTTTCTGAATGTTGGGAACCTTGGACGATGTCGTACCCTCAGTTCGGATATCCCTACACATCAGCACCTCAGGTATGTCATATCGATCCTTCAATTTCTTTGATCGCATTCCAGGGACTAATTGATCGCTAGTGGCCGTTTCCGCTTTTCAACATTGCTTTGCCCACTCGCTGATCTCGAATTCACATCAATACAGATAAAATGTGACGTGGCGTAACTTTACTATCCATAATAATAAATGCATGCGTAATTGGAAAGAGCGAAGTTGATCTATAGAGAAGTGTTTTCTGTATGGGGGAAGGGGAGGTGGGGGGAGAAGCAGAATATTCGCACAGGAGCGATATTAAGGAGTCCCAGTGGAGATATTCAGCAGGAACGATCCCCCAATTTATATCTGTGTTTATTATTTGTCTTTTTATATATAGTTCCTGATGACCACCAGTCCCCTGACTACGTGCTGCGAGTCAAGCGGCAGGACGCTGGTGGATTCAGGGGCTGCCGCTTCTGCTCAAACCCCTGTCTATTGTCCCATGTATGAGAGCAGGTTGCTGGCCACCGCCAGACATGAGCTCAACTCTGCTGCTGCCCTCGGAATGTATGGGAGCCCGTACACCACCAACCAGGGATATGGCAACTATGTCACCTATGGGACAGAACCCTCTGCTTTCTATTCCCTGGTAAGTAATCCTCTGATCACTATTATTATCACCGTCAATTAGCATTGGGAAAAGCAAACTGCCCATGATTCATCATGGAAGGTTTCAGTATCAGATCAGCCCATTGATTTAGATTGATCATTGTTTTTTTTCCCTTTGACTCAGAACAAGTATTTCATCCAACATTAGCAAATTGCAAGGGTTCAGTATTAAAAGACTAACCGTATGCCGCATTGTAACTTGATCCTAAAGTCAAATTGAAAATTCCTGAGTGTTAACTCGCACTATTAACTATTGGGCAACATTCCACCACTACTAAACAATACATTCCCTGTGGGAAAAGTACTGACAATGGTTTATTAGTAGCTTATGAAAATTGTTATTATTATTCCCGAACACTGAATGTTTTCCTGAAACCTGCCTTAAGACCTTAAAAATCCATGTGTGTGTGTGTAATATATGAATTCACATTTCGCATTTCACAACTGAAGGACATATTCCTCACTATCATATGTATAACCCTGGGAAATATATATAGCAATGTACATGTATAACTCAGAATTAGAACACGGTTATACCATTTTGAAGAATTTGTGCAAAGTGCATTTGATGTATTTTGACAAATAGCAGCTTCGGACCCGCAAGCCCCTTTATGTACTGAAAAATATAGCTCAATTATGTTATGAGACCAGCTGCCACAAAAGTGCCATTTATAACTGGACGTGGCATGATGGATCAATTCCCAGATAGAGGAAGTTCCCTGATAGAATGAGCAATTTGAAAACAAGCAAATAAAAGCATTACAGAAATTGAAGTTCAACAACTAAAGTGGTCAGAACCCGAAATAAGCTGTTTCAGCACCCCTCTCTAACACCGTTTACACCTTAGTCTCAGGTTGATCTTAGATTTGAACAAAATAAACATATTGATGTAATCATCAATTAAAACTTGACCTGTACTGAAATGCCAGGTGTTCCTCGTGTTATTGATGTTTATCTGATTGTAGCATACCATTGTTTGTATAGTTTTGCTGCCAAGTGTTCTTCCGGCGCTGTTTTTTCTTGTTGATCAAAACAATCAGCGCAGAGTTTTCTATGAAATTAAAGTGCTGGTAATGAAGTCAAGATGTGTCAACATGTCTCTTTCAGAGTCCATTTGACACCAAGGATGCAGCAGGATCTGCGCATGCGGGGATCACCCAGGCCGCTGCCTATTATCCATACGATCCCAGCTTGGGACAGTATCAGTATGACAGGTGCGCAAGAATATCACCCTAGTCCAGTCCACTTGTGATCATAGTAATACTATATATAATATTGGTCGCGTACACCAAGCAGCCATTTGTGAGAGATGTACGTATACGTAAAACTTTGGAATTATTTTAAATACACAATATTTTTTTTAAAAACCTGCAGTTTTCTTGGAGATTTCCAAAATAAAGCAAATTGGCCTTTCAGAACAGTTACATGGAAAGTGCATCAAAACACGAAATCCAATTGCCGTGCAACGAGAAGAAAGGTGGCTGCTTGGGTTTTGAATTGCTCGTGACTTGTTTCTTAGTTTGATTAAACGTTGTCACTTTTCAAACTATCTTTTGCACAGAGGTGCCTGTACCGTATATACAGGAAATGTTAATGGTGTGCGTATCTATGCAGTTATTAGTTTCAAGATTGTCAAAAACCACTTAAGTCACTTTAACGCTTCAAGCCCACTGCTTGTGTGTGACCTTTTCCCAGCTAAGGTGCATTAAATATTGAAGTGCAGCTGAGTGGCTTTATCGCATTGGTAACTGTTTTATCTTAGAAGGAAGGGGCAAGATTGTAGAGTGAACGGTATTTGGGCGAACATATTGTTGCAGTGGTAGGTGGAATGGACAAGAACCCTTCGACAGATTTAGCGAAAGGGAAATGCTCTAACTGGAGAGATGTGACGGACTGACTGCAGCCACATTTCCTCCTCAAGCCCTTTCTTTGCCTCCTCGCGATCGTCTCTGTCACTCGCTCATCCAGCAATGTTTCAGTAGCCTTAGCATTTTATGCTTCCATTTAATTTAGCTGGCGCCCGTTCAATCGTATATATTTTTATCACAACGGGGATCAATATTATATTTCAAAAGCCCACACGCCACTGTCAGGCATTACAGCTAAAATAAATGATACAAGTGAAGCGAAAGTAAATGTGCACTGCCCATGATCTTTGCACATAGAGGCGAGTTACTTATGTTTAATATACCGCTCATTGATTATAGCAAGTCAAACATCTCGACCTTTATTTTTTAAGACATGACCAAATGTGAAGAGAATAAAATAGCAGCGATTGTACCTGCAGATCAGGGAAGACAGTGATGCGAATGCCTTAGTTTTCAGAGATTCTATATGGCATAACTGTGTTGAGTGGGCGAGTTTCATTGTGTTTTTTAATATTCCTGGCACATTTTTATTGCGTTGATCTGTGAGTTAGTGGCCAAACACTGAGTTTATAAAATGGCATACTCTAGTACATTATGGCATTCCACGTTCAGAACCCCTTGTGACAAATTCAAAGTAGACAACTGCATAGGGCCTGCATAATGATAGGCGGCCGTTTATTAATTTTCAATTCTTCTTCAACAAACTTAGATATGGTGCGGTGGACCCAGGCGCCAGGCGTAAAAATGCAACCCGGGAAACGACCAGTACTCTGAAAGCCTGGCTTCAGGAGCACAGGAAGAACCCTTACCCGACCAAAGGAGAGAAGATCATGCTGGCCATCATCACCAAGATGACCCTGACCCAGGTCTCCACCTGGTTCGCCAACGCCAGGAGGAGACTCAAGAAAGAGAATAAAATGACCTGGTCGCCCAGGAATAAATGTACCGATGACAAGAAACCTTACGATGAGGAAGAAGATGAAAGTGCAAACGATAAAAGCCCGCAAGATAAACACAATGATGGTTCGCTTTCGCTGTATTCTTTCTGGTAGACATGTATAAGCGTAGATCCACACCAAATAATGTGCTTCATAATTTATAGTGCAATGATGTGCCTCGATTATATAAGAAAAAGTCGCTAGAAAAACAGAACTCAAGAATATATATATATTTAAAATAATGAAGCAATTAGGAGTGAAAGGGTTACAACTTCTAGTCATTTTTGTTCAATGTAAGTATTTGATAACCGGTTTGAATTTATTAGAAAGCACTTCAAAACTTACCTTCACATTTCTGAAACTGTGTTTCTGACAGATACCACATGCAAAGAAGACAAAGAGCTCCAGCTGAGTGACCTCGATGACTTTGATGGGATCGAGACAGAAAGTGACGAGTGTGAATTGAAAGGCCCATTTCAACAGATGGCCAACAATCAGATCAGGGTCTCCAATTGCCCGGCTGACCAGTGCAAGAAGGTCTCTTTAAAGATACCACTTTCAACACCGGGAGATCGCCATTCTGAAAAGGTCAAGGACTGTCTGAAGCGAGTAATGGCGAGTTCCGAGCAAGACATAATGGTAGGAAGACAGAGAGGGTGCGACTCCAAGTTTTGCTTCCAGCAGCAACAGCATAGTCAGCAGCTGCTTGACAACAAACCTCGGATCTGGTCCCTCGCTCAAACCGCTACTTCATTGAGCCAAACTGAATACCCATCTTGCATGTTGAAACGACGCCAACAGGCCATCTCCTCCTCGCCTCCCTTGGCCTCTATGCCCACCAGCGTAGTGGATAGACAAGATTCCCCAGTGACCACCCTAAGGAATTGGGTCGATGGGGTTTTCCACGACCCCCTACTCAGACACAGCACTTTGAACCAGGCACTAACCAACACCACCGTTTCCTGGGCCAGCACCAAAGGTGCTATCTTGGACACAGAGGCACTGGGGCGTTCTTTGGGAACTCCTACAAATATGATTAAAGGACAGATCACAGGCTTACCCCAACAAGAAACTAATAAGGACCTCTCAATATTTCCTAAAACAGGAAACAAAATGTTTTGTTCATAACAAATCAAAATGGCATGGACTTTTCTTTCTGAAGCCTGCTGATGGACTAGGAAGAGGAAAACTAACTCTGAGACGTTCTATTCACAAACCCAGCCCGTCTTTTATTAGACTTTATATATTTCATCACTGTTTTAAAAGTTTCACAAAATAACTGCAGCTATTTCAAGAGCTCTTTAACTGAATAGTGCTGTGTAATTTATTCAAGTCCATGTTGGAAAGCACGTCTGGACTATAGAATAGACATATCGGTAACGTTTACAATCCCAGAGTTTACAGAAGTGGGTATCTTGGGTTGGAATACGAAGCCTGCTTGAAAGCATGCAAATATAATTCCCCGAAAATCCAGTTTTTGGAAAAAAAATATTTATGCTACCGTCAAGCTATGCCAATGGATCACAAGCAACACTTATTAAAAGTTTACACCATTGCACAACTTTTTTGGCTTTGAAACATACGAGAATATATGTTAAACATATGTGCACTGAAATAAATGTGCTCTTTTAGAGGTAACTCACGAGTGGTGTCTGGTTACATTATGGACAGGTAGAATGATCTAATGTTGAGTCAAAGTGGTACTGCTTCAATTTCCCATTTTAATGTTCTATCGCATTAACTGAGCGTTTACACAAACCATATTCTTCGCATCGGCTGATTTAGATAGTGAAAATAACCTGCAACTCATACCTGCGACAGTATATAACAGTGCCATGCACTTACAGTACACTGGAAAAAAATGTATTTTGGGGGAAATAGTATGGACAAAGTAAGCTGCTTCCCCAGCCAACACTTTCTTTGCTGAATTGTGTTCCATTGTGCACTTGAACTCACCGTTGCCATGTCACATTAGATGAAACAGTAGTCAAAATATTTTGATTCGGAAACTAGGAAGATTATCTTGATCGCATGTGCAAACTTGAATTAGGTGAAATGGTCAAAGCGCCAGTTGTGCAAAATTTAAAGATAAAGGTCATAGTTGCAGTCACAGAAAAATGTGAACATTTAAGCATTTATGTTGGGAAACAGGGTTTGAGGGTTATGGTGCCAGGGTGCATGGGCATTCATATCGTTGGGAGGTGCATGCTTACACATTCCTGTCTAATTGAAAAATATATTTAATATAGAAAATATAGTTTTACCCCTAATATCCAACAGGATGGCAGAAGCAGGATGGCTAAAATGGTATGACATTGGTTAAAACACACCACATATTTTATTGCCTTCGAAACATTAAACAATGCATAAATTTATCACATTATTCAATACATTTCAAAGAGCTTCTTTGCATTTGCTGAGCACAAACAAAAACTCCAAATTTAATTATTCAGGTTATGGTATTGCCAAAAAAGGTAAAGTTTGCGAATAAAATACTTTTATTTGTTGTCTCGATTTCAGTTCTTGGGTCATTATTATGAGCAGGTTTCACATATCAGGTTGCTTTTTGAAAATCAAACGTCCAGTTCCTATCTTGTGCAACTTTTTAACTTCGGTGGGGGGGGGGGGGGGGGGCGGTTAATAAGAGATAAGAGAAGAACATATTTGCAGTCAGTTATACCAGCCCATAATAGTTGTCGCTCTGAATATTTGGCAGCAACCTCAAATCAGCTTCACAAACATCTCATGCAATTCACAGCAAAATGGAACAGCGTCTGCAAACATGTTATAAATTCAGCTTGCAATTTTAATTAGGGCTGCGAACTGTCATGTGCCAAATTGCTAAACTGCTTGCTTTGAAACCAGGATTTAAAAACGACGCCCCCCCCCCCCCCCCCACTATTTTTTTTTTTACCTCTGCTCGTCTTATGTGTACCTGATATAAAAATAACCCGAACATTATGCGCCATCAAACTTAATCAGAAAATAAATTTTATTTGAAGCCTATTTTACATTTTTTGTCACTAAAAATAAAAAAAACCCGTATGGAGCATATTGCAAACGTGCTTAGTCGTGTTTGTACACACCATCTAGGATACCATATTTGGTATAAACTATGCACTAAAGAAGCAAATCCAATTTATCACCCCATAGTTATGGTGGGTGAATTCAATGTCTTCTATATATATCATGAGCCAGATCTACTACAATAAGGATTTATGCAGTCACAACGTCTTGTCACTATATTAAACTTCCCTGTTCTTTCATGATATTGTCGCTATCACAAATGTTGCTATTTGCTAGGCCCACTTGTCAGAGATTCTGACAAGAGACCTGGTCGCCCAAATGTGCAACAGCTAAGATAATTTGAAGTGAAATTTTCATCTTGACACTAACCCCTCAATTTCCAGAGGCTCTGCACCCTATGATCCCTACGGCAGGCTAGGCTTTGCGGTGAGCCACGTTTTCGCTGAAAAGGGCAAAAATAACTTAAATTAGTTGTAATAGATAAAAGGGCAAAAAAAAGAGTCAAGGGTACTTGACAGTAATAGCGAAAGTCTATTCTCCAGGGGAAAGTGTACAGCTAGAGGCTGGAGTATGATGAATTTTAATGTAGCCCGGGCCAGCCAGAGCCTTTAACTGAAACCTTAGACAAATAAATAATTTTTAAAAATAATGCAACTGACAAAAGTCTGGGTAATGTAGCCATTAGACGGTGTAGGTGGGGAGATGCAATTGTACTGAAATTGCAATGGAAAGGTAGATTGCGCTGAGGGTGGAAATAAAGAATCAGTTTTCGCTGGATACTCTAAATCACTCAGCCGTGGCAAATTCAAACACACAGAGGAGTGGATGCTAAATTAACAGCGCTTTTTACATAGAGCCCAAATAAAACTGTAATCACCGACGCGTTACTTTTCATTAACCGAGTTTGACAGCAGCATATTCAGCCTCGACAAGGGAACATAAGCAAGGAAATAACTGCTCTCAAACAGAGAGTCATAAGATAATTCCTTAAGCTCCATTAACAACTCTTAGCCGCAGGAAATGGGCTCCCTGAAAACATCTCAAAATCTAAAAGCTTTATCGACCTCTCAAACCCTTGCTGATGGTTCTATTTTTTAACTTAGAGAAAGATGTCCAGCCGAGGTAATAGACTCTGACACAACACCTTCTCATTTGTAAAAGGCAGACTTAAACGACATTTGAAAATCAACCAATTAAGCTTTAAACATCATTGACACATGAGAATATTTATGATTTATGACATCCACATTTCATTTTTTCCAGCATCTATGCTGTCATAGCTACAGTTAAAATAAAATAATAATAATACACATTTTACATGAAAACAAAATAATGAGATCGGTGCAGCACTAACGTGCTGGAAGATTTATGTATTGCATCACGTCAACATGCAGCCTTCACAAGAACAATGAAGCAAAATGATGGCTAGCTCACCATGCAAATTAGCCAACTGCACATGTGATTTTTTAAACTTTAAAATGGTTAGAATTGTGTTTTCTTGAAGACATCTTTGCAGAATAGCTATAAGACAGTTTTCATGCAAAGCAAGAAGCCAGATAATAACGTACAGTGTTACAAAATATGATCCAGTTTCTTAACTGGTAGCTCCAAGAATATATAAAAATATTATCTCACCACACATTGGGTTGAGACTAAGAATGGTTAAATTTGTGTGTGTGTGTTACCTTTGGCAAATGCTTGAAAGAAGCACATTTTTATCAAGTCTTAGTTTGTTCTAATTTCAGTCCTTGCCTCATCTAATCCGTGCGAGTCCTGTCATAAAATGAGTAACTTTTAGATGCTTCAGCCCATGACATATGGAGATTACTACATTTAAGAGATGCCTGGATCAGCTAAGAGAAAGCATTTTCTAATCACATTATTTCCTATGGAAAGACTTCTCCAATTCATTTCTGTGTCATTAAATGCCTGTCAAAAAACAAGCTGCTTGTTTCTAAACATTTGTTTTAATTTGCAGTGCACTTCAGTGATCTGAAGTGGCCTTTCACCCCTCTGGTAGTCTGTATCATTAATCGTCTGTTAATAACCCAAAGTCACAGAGCAAAAGCCACACAATGTGCTGAAGCAATTCTATGGTTATACTTTGTCCTGGAAGTTACATGAGAGCGGATTAAAATCTGCACATTAATGCATAATAGTTTGCAATTGGACCTAAGCAATCATTACATTTAATTCAGTGATAAGATGTAAATAAAAATATAACTCCTGTTTCTGGTCCAAAATATTTAACACCATACATGCTTCAGAGTATCCATATTTTGTTACTGAGAAATCCCAACGTGCAAGTTTGGGTTTGTCCAAAATGAAGTGTAATCTTTCCCTTTAGGGATCTTTGCAACATATTAAGCCCAGAATGTATAAAGCCATGACTTAAAGTCTCCCTAAATGTATTATGGAGCACTACTGGAGCTTAGCCTCAGAGCAGCTGTAAACTTCTCACTCTTGTCCACTTTCTTTTAGATATTCATGCATTGCGTTATCTTGACTCAAGTAGAAGAATCTCAAGTCTAAATCTATCTCTGCATGCCTCCTTAGTGTGCCAAACAAGCCAATCCACATGGCCTTGGGTATTTAAGGCTTATCTGCTTCAGGTGTAGGATTATCTGGCCTATTACAAAATTGCTGTTGCTAAATTATGCCTATTATATGTTTCAAATTTTATCAGTGTTCTCCCCTCAGGCCAACTGCCAATACTTGCTGAAAATCTTGAATTCATTTCAAAATTGAAAAATAGCATAAAAGTGCTAGATACGAGGCTATAGGTATGGAAAATTAATAAAAAAGGGAAGAAAGAACATAATAGAACGACTAATTTGTCTTTCATAACCTCACAATGTCCCACAGTGCTTTACCGAGATTGCAGAAATTTGGAAGTGCTGTCGTTTTTGAAACAAGAGAAGATCAGCAACCATTTTCTACACTGGATTGTTCAACCAACAGCAATGATATAAGTAGTAGATAATCTATTTCCTTGATGACGAAACACTGGGGGGAACTCTCCTCTATTAATTAGAGCTATATCTTTACTCCCACCTGTATTGGATGAGTGAGACCACAGTTTAATGTCTCAGTGCAAAGATGGCCTTTCCAACAGTGCAACATTTCCTCAGTACTGCACTGAAGTGTCAGCTAGAGTTACGTACTCATGTGTCTGGAGTGAGGTTTCTGATTCAAAGGAGGGAGTGCAACCACTGACAGTGTTATAGTTTCTTTGCAATATTCAGTCAAAATGGTCTATTAATATTATTTCAGATTCTTGGGACTATTGTCAACTGTGCGGAGGAAATGATAATCTTCAACAATTCGAACAGGATGATGTTAAGGGTGGACAAGCGGCAGGTGAAATTTAATGCAGAGAAGTAACAGTGATTCATTATCATAGCAATAATGAGGAGAAGGAATGTATAAGAAAGGATATCATTCTAAAGGGGGTGCAGGAGCAGAGGGACCTGGGATATGTGTGCACAAATCATTGCAGTTTGAGAAAGTGGTTCATAAAGCTTACAGAATCCTAGATTTTCTAAATAGGGACAGAATGCACAAAAACACATCAAAAATTTCTGTGGAAAATAAAAGCTCATGGTGTAAATTAATGGCTTGGATACAAGCTTGGCTAGCTAACAGGAAACAGACATTAGGCATAAATGGGTCATCCTTTTGGTAACGAATGGTGTTCCACAAGGATCAATTCTGGGGCCCCAACTTTTTGCAATTTATATAAATGACCTGGATTAAAAGATGGAAGATATGGTCGTTACATATGCTGATGGCCTAAAGATAGGCAGGAAAGTAAGTTGTGAAGAAGACATAAGGAGGCAACAACCGGATGAAGATAAGTTAAGTGAGTGGGCAATGATTTGGCAAATTGAGTGTGGAAAAATGTGAAATTATTAATTTTGACAGAAAGAATAAAAAAGAAGCCTATTATCTTAAATGGTAAGAGATTACAGAGCTCTGAGAAGCATGTGTCTCAGTGCCGAATCACAAAATGTTAGTATGCAGGTACAGCAAGTAATTAGGAAAGTAATTAGGAATGTTATCAATTATTGTAAGAGGAATTGAATACAAAAGTAGGGAAGTTATGCTTCAATTATACAGGACATTGGTGAGACCACATCTGGAATACTGTTTACCGTATTGGTCTCCTTATTGAAGGAAGGAAATAAATGCATAAGAAGCAGTCCGGAGAAGGTTTACCAGACTAATAACCGGAATGGGAGGGTTGTCTTATGAGGAAAATTTGGATCAATTTGGCTTGTATCTGCTGAAGTTTAGCAGAGTAAGAGTTGACTTGATTGAAACATATAAAATCCTGAGTGGTCTTGACAGAGCGGATGTGAAAAGGATGTTTCCTCTTGTGGGAGAATTTGGAACAAGGGGTCACTGTTTCCATCTAAGGAGTCACCCATTTAAAACAGAGATTAGGAGATATTTTTTATCTCAGAGGGTCGTGAATCTTTGTAACCCTCTTCCTCAAAAGGCAATAGATGCAGGGGCATTGAATATGTTTAAGGCAGAGGTAGGTAGATTCTTGATAAACAAGGGAGTAAAAGGCTATTGGGGGTAGGCGGGAATGTGTAGCTGAGGTTACAATCAGATCAGCCCCAATCATATTGAATGGTGCAGCAGGCTTGAGAGGCTGAGTGGCCGACTCCTGTTCCTAGTTTAATGTTTGTAAGTCACAGCAAACTTGTATAAAACACTGATTCAATCTCAGCTGAAGCCATTTCTGGGCAAGTATGTGAAGATATTATTGGAGAGAGTGCACAAAAGATTCACTTGACTGGTTCCAAGGATAAGGAACATTAATTACATGGATAGATTGGTAAAGTTGGGACAGTTCTCTTTGGCGTACAGAAAATTAGGATGAGATTTGATAAAGCTGTTCAAAACCATGGGTGCTCTGGACAGAGTAGATAGGGAGAAAGTGTTGCCATTGGCTGAGTGATCCACAACCAGAGGACACCAATTCAAGGTGACTGGCAAAAGAAGCAATGGCACATGAGTAAATACTTTTTTACACTGTTATGATCTGGAATGCACTGCCTGAGAGAGTGTTGGAGGCAGATTCAGTCAAGGCTTCAAAGAGAATTGGATATTTAAAAAAATAATTAATTAATTAATGGGATGTGGGCATCGCTAGTTCGTCATCATTTATTGCCCATCCCTAGTTACCCTTCAGAAGGTGATGGTGAATTGCCTTCTTGACCAGCTGCCGTCCTTGATGTGTAGGTACACCCATTGGGCTGTTAGGGAGAGAGTTCCAGGATGTTGCCCCAGCAACAGTGAAGGAACGGCAATATATTTCCAAGTCAGGGTGGTGAGTGACTTGGAGGGGAACCTTCATATGGTGGGGTTCCCAGATATCTTCTGCTCTTGTCTTTCTAGATACTAGTGGTCATGGGTTTGGAAGGTGCTGTCTAAGGAACCTTAGTGAGTTCTGCAGTAAATCTTGTAGATGGTACACACGGCTGCCACTGTTCATCGGTGGTGGAGGGTTTGATTATTTGTGGAAGGGGAGCAATCAAGCAGGCTGTTTTGTCTTGAATGGTGTCAAGTTCCTTGAGAGTTGTTGGAGCTGCACCCATCCAGGTAAGTGGAGAATTCTGTTACACGCCTGACCTGTGCCTTGTAGATGGTGGACCGCCTTTTGGGGGTCAGGAGGTAAGTTACTCTCCGTAGGATTCCAAACCTTTGACCTGCTCTGGTAGCCACTGTACTAATATGACTAGCCCAGTTAAGTTTCTGATCAATGATAATCTCCAGGATGTTTATTGTGGGGAATTCAACAATGGTAATGCCATTGAGTGTCAAGGGGCGATGGTTAGATCTTCTCTTGTAGGAGATGGTCATTGCCAACCATTTGTGTAGCGTGAATGTAACTTATGTAACTTGCCACTTGTCAGCCCAAGCCTGGATATTGTCCATGTCTTTCTGCATTTGGACACAGACTGTTTCATTATCTGAGGAGTTGCGAACGGTGCTGAACATTGTGCAGGCATCTCCAAACATCCCCACTTCTGACTTTATGATGGAAGGGAGGTCATTGAATAAACAGCTGAAGATGGTTGGGCCTGGGACACTACCCTGAGAAACTCCAGCACTGATATCCTGTAGCTGAGATGATTGACCTCCAACCACCACAACTATCTTCCTTCATGCCCGATATGACTCCAACCAATGGAGAATTTCCCCCCTGATTCCCATCAACTCCAGCTTAGATAGGACTCCTCCATGCCATACTCGGTCAAATGCTGCCTTTATGTCAAGGGCAGTCACTCTCACCTCACCACTGGCATTCAGCTCTTTTATCCATGTTTAAACCACAGCTGTAATGAGGTCAGGAGCTGAGTGATCCTGGTGGAACCCAAACTGAGCGGCCGTGAGCAGGTGATTGCTGAGTAAGTGTTGCTTGACAGCACTGTTGATGACACCTTCCATCACTTTGCTGATGGAGTGTAGACTGATAGGGTGGTAATTGGCTGGGTTGGATTTGTCCTGTTTCTTGTGTACGGGACACACCTGGGCAATTTTCCACATTAATTACCTGGAGAAAGATTTGCTGGGCCACAGGGATAAGGTAGGGGAATGGGACGAGATGAGTTGCATTGCAAAGAGCTGACACAAATAAGATGCGATCAATAACCTACTTCTATGATATAACCATTCTATGATTCTATGTGTACATTTTGAAACTACTCCCTTTGAATTCTAATACACTGCAAACGTTTTAATCCAATTTGGGTGCTAATGTCAGCAGTTGCATCAGGAAGAGACTTCTACAATTCATGATGTTTTCGGTGTAAATTTATAAATCTGAATTTTGCTTTTGGAGTAAATTTGTAAAAGTGAATTTTGCATCACACCGCACAATGGTAACACATACACCATTACACAATGCATGATTAGTCACATAATTCAGAAATCAAAAATAATTTGGAGTTGATACGCAGCAAGATGCTTGACATCCGTGATTAAACCAAGATAAATCTTAATTTCTTATTATTTTGTTTATCTTTGTTAGAAGGTAAACATAAGTGGTTATTCTCTACTTTAGCAACCGTAACATTGAGGAGTTTGGAATAATTAAATCAGTCAAAAATACAGTCTAATTAGGAATCTACTTATTCATTCACACACTTAATGAAAGATAAAGACTAATGAGAGGAACTGGTTTACATGGAGCACCTCTTTCCAACCTGCGCTTGGGTTCAAGATCCTGAGCCTAGATCATAATAGGGGCTGGTTTAGCTCACTCAGCTAAATCGCTGGCTTTTAAAGCAGACCAAGCAGGCCAGCAGCACGGTTCGATTCCCGTACCAGCCTCCCCGGACAGGCGCCGGAATGTGGCGACTAGGGGCTTTTCACAGTAACTTCATTGAAGCCTACTCGTGACAATAAGCGATTTTCATTTTCATTTCATTTCATAGTAAGCATATAACAATGGTGTATATTGTCAACCTAGTCAACATAGACTAATTAGACTACACAGATTGTGTTGATACAAGGTGGTTTTAGCTTTGCACTGAGGCAAACAATACAATGTACCTCAGTTGTGAAGTCACCCAAATTGCATTTAGGGAGGTAGTGTCAGGCTCCTTCCACAGATAGCGTCAGATTATGTAATCTTCAGAACACTTCAGTATAATTAAAATCAGTATGCATGAAGCTCCTAAAGTTCAGAGTCAGAAATTTTTAAACATTACTTTTATATTTTTAATTAGCCTACTATCCCGTGTAAAATTTAACTGACATTTGGATACCATAAGATGATCTCTATATTTTTGTGCATAAACATTCTTGTATATTATTTTTTATGTAGCTAAACAGTATATATAAGGTTCGTTGTGAGCCTTCATATATAGATACGCACATGTATGTAAATGGATGTGCACTATAAATACTGAAAGATAGGTTTGCTTTTACATCATTGCCATATATTTATAACTTAAAAATTTTGTTTTATTGACCATGTAAGCAAGATGCATTTGGAGGACAGTATACAATAATGAAACAAAAGACAAATAAAAACAGAATATATGTTGCCAAAGTACACTTCTGGGCATTTCCAATTTATTTTCTTGTCTTTCAATTTATGCAGAGGCACCTAACATTCAGTTAAGAGTAATATGATTTTTCACAAGTAGAACTTAATATCACACATTGAAAATAACAATATTGCGTGACTTGTACATGTTAATACAAAGAACCTGCCCTATTGGTCACTTGCATTATGTGCATTTACTGATGGGAATGTGGGAGTGTGGTACCATTTCCCCGGGTCCAAAACAGGGCCTTCAAAAATTGGTCTGGATTATTAGATATTTCACTTGATGGATGCTGCAGGTGGGGAAAGTGCAGTTGATGTATAACATTACACACTTTAAATATATTCTCCAGTATAGTACTGCTCCTTACCCATCCTAAATTAAATATGTAATAATTGTTAACCAGGTTATATTGATTTGGAAACCGTCCACTATAAATTCTGATGTACATGAAAATATTTATTTCTTTTGCTGTCGTTTTGGGGTGGGGATTGATAAATTAAAAATAACGAGAATGGAAGATTGTAAGAGCAGAAGAGAATAGGAGATAGAGAGGGGGGAGAGAAATAGATTTTAAAGTGTCTCTGTACTGAGTGTATTTCAAATAGATTACCTGTGCATCTGGCCTGCAGGATCCAGAATTGGGCTACTGGACTGCATGTGATTGGGTTGATAAATTATTTCTGTGCCTTGGATGATGGATTGAACATAGAACATAGAACTGTACAGCACAGTACAGGCCCTTCGGCCCACAATGTTGTGCCAACTAGTCTGAAAATAAGATCAAATCAATCTACTCCCAAACATTTTAGTACACTCCATATGCCTATCCAATAACCGCTTGAAAGTTTCTAAAGTGTCCGACTCCACTACCATAGCTGGGAGTGCTTTCCACACCCCAACCACTCTCTGAGTAAATAACCTACCTCTGACATTCCTCCTATATCTTCCACCATGAATCTTATAGTTATGCCCTCTTGTAACAGCTACATCCACCCGAGGATTGCTTCTGTTTCTGGGCTGATAGGCTTCCTTTGCGGGCTGCCAGCTGCCCAGTTTCTAGAGTGCACTGTCTCTTTTGGATTTTTCACAACCTGGTGTGTCTAATCCAACTTTGCATCCAGTGTGATTCTCCTGGTGCATTCATATCACTGGATGGTGCCTGGACTAATGGGTTCCTCCACTGCCTGTGAGTTGGCACTGTTGAATAGCATGTGCGCTGGGGCTAGATTCCCCAAATGTTTGAGATGTATTTCTTGTATATTTGAATTGTCTGCATCTGTAAGAAATCAATTGTTAACCAGGGCATATTAATTTGGAAACTGTCCACTATAAATTCTGATGTGCATGAAATTATTTATTTAATTTACTGTCCTTTTGGGGTGGGGATTGATAAATTAAAAATAAGGAGAAGGGAAGATTGTGAGAGCAGGAGAGAAGAGGAGATGGAGAGGGGAGAGAAATAGATTTTAAATTGTCTCTGTGCTAAGTGTATTTCAACTAGATCCCAAATGCGTGGGATGGATTACTTGTATATTTGAATTGTCTGCATCTGTAAGAAATCAATGGAACTAGAAATACAAAAATGTAATTATCTGAAATAGATTGGCTTCTATGTCTGAGAAGCTGGCTTACAGTTTTATATATATGCTCTATATTAGTCTGTTCCCAGTAATTTGCCTCTCTGAGTGAATGGATTTCTTCATTGAGTTGCCAATTGTCCATTTGCATCATTCGTGTACTAGTACACACATATTGCCTATATATTCAGATTATTGGTTTGCCTGCCTCTGTGTATCAGGATTCTCTGTACGTTTAATTCCTGCACTGTTCTGCACAAAGGGTTTTGCATTGACTACGTGACTAAGATGTTGGATTGTTTTATATTTTTAATTTATTCACAGGACACAAGTGTTACTGGCAAGGCTGGCATTTATTCCCATTCCTGATTGCTCTGAGGATTTAGTGATGGGCTTTCACGTAGAAAGGTTTTGATACACCGGATTGCTTTACAGAACCACTTATTGTGGCCAGTTAAGGGTCAACCATATTTAGATGTTGCACTGGAGTCACATCTGGGACAGAATGGGTAAAGATGTCAAGAGTTTCCATTCATCCGCCATGAAGCATGGTGCGGCCTCTACAGGTCGCCGCCATGCGCATGCACGGCCACGGACCCAGCAACTCTCCAGGCTGTATCGGCAGCTACAGCCGGATACTCTAGACTGCCTGGCTGCTAGCCCCCCAGCCCCGGAACAGGAAATAGGTGATCATTTTGCACCAGTTTCCAGAATGGAGAATCAAGCCCCATATATATATAACAAATTTTTATCCATCATAACTTGGAAAGCTGTTTAACTGAGTAGTTGGAAGGTTTGGGTAAATGTATACTTAAAATTCTGCATAACTGTATGTTTGGAATGCTGTGTTATATATTTGGAATGATGGATGATAGCGGATCTTGAAAGCTGTGTAACTATGTACATTGAATGTAGGGGGAGTGTGTACTTGGAATGCCTGATGATGGTATATTTGGAATATTAAGTCACTGTGTATTTGGAATGCTGGGTGGCTGTGTATCTGGGATGCTGTATGACTGTGTATATGGTAGACTTTATGACTGTATATTTGTATATCTGTGTGACAGAGTATTTGGAGTGCTGGCTGACTGTGTATTGGGAATGCCGAGTGAATGTATATTTGGATTGCTGAGTAATGGTATATTTGGAATGCTGAATGAATGTATATTTGGATTGCTGAGTGATGGTATATTTGGAATGCTGACTGAATGTATATTTGGATTGCTGAGTGATGGTATATTTGGAATGCTGAATAATTGTGTATTTGGCATGCAGGTGAATGTATTTCGAGTTCTGGGTGACTGTATATTTGGGATGCTGGATGACTGCATTTCAAATGCTGGGTGACCGTATAAAAGGAACACTGGATGACTTTGTATTTGGAATGCTGGTTAACCGTATTTCAAATGCTGGGTGACTGCATATTTGGAATGCTGGATGACTGTATTTCAACCGCTGGTTGACTGTGTATTTGTAATGCTGGATGACTTTGTATTTAGAATGCTGGATAACTGTATTTGAAATACTGGATGACTGTATTTGCAATGAGGGTAGCTGTGTTTAGAATGCTGGGTGCCTGGGTATTTTAAATGCTGGATGACTGCATTTGGAATACTAGGTGACTCTAATTCAAATGCTGGGTGGTTGTATATTTGGAATGCTGGGTATTTTTCAAGTGCTAGGTTGACTGTATATATGGAATGCTGGGTGACTGTGTATTTCAATTCTGGGTGACTGTGTATTTTGATTGCTGGGTGATTGCATATTTGGAATGCTGTATGACTGTGTTTATGGACTACTTGGTGACTGTGCTTTTGAAATGATCGGTGATTGTATTTCGAATTCTGGTTGACAGTGCTTTTGGAATGCTGGATGACCGTATATTTGGAATGCCGGATCACTGTGTATTTAGAATGCTGGGTCACTGTTCAATGGGAATGTTGGGTGACTATTTATTTCAAATGCTGGGTGACTGTATTTCGAATGCTGTGTATTTGGGATGTTGAGTGACTGTATTTGGAATGCTGAGTGACTGTGTACTTGGGATGTTGAGTGACTGTGTATTTGGGATGCTGAGTGACTGTGTATATGGAATACTTGATGAGTGTGCTTTTGAAATGATGGGCTTTGTATTTCGAATTCTGGTTCACGGTGCATTTGGAATGTTGGATTACTCCATTTTTGGAATGCTGGGTGACTGTATTTGGAATATTGGGTCACTGGGTATTTGAAATGGTGATGAACTATGTATATGGAATTATAGGATACTGTGTATTTGAAATGCTGAATGACTGGATATTTGGAATGCTGGGTGACTATGTATTTGGAATGTTGGTTCAATGTGTTTTTCAAGGGCTGGTTGACTGTATATATGGAATGCTGGGTGGCTGTGTATTTCAATTCTGGGTGACTGTGTATTTTGATTGCTAGAGGACTGAATATTTGAAATGCTGGGTGACTGAATTTGGAATGCTGGATGACTATATATTTGGAATGTTGGATCACTGAAAATGAAATGAAAATCGCTTATTGTCATGAGTAGGCTTCCATGAAGTTACCGTGAAAAGCCCCTAGTCGCCACATTCCGGCGCCTGTCCGGGGAGGCTGGTACGGGAATCGAACCGTGCTGCTGGCCTGCTTGGTCTGCTTTAAAAGCCAGCAATTTAGCCCAGTGAGCTAAACCAGCCCCTATGTGTATTTGAAATGCTGATTAACTGTACATGGATTGCTGGGTGAATGTGTATTTCAAATTTTGGGTGGCCTGTGTATTTGGAATGCTGGATGATTGAATATATGGAATACAGGATGCCTGTGTATTTTGAATGCTGAATGACTGTGCATTTGGAATGCTGGATGAGTGTGTATTTGGAATGCTGGATGACTGTGCATTTGGAATGCTGAATGACTGTGCATTTGGAATGCTGGATGAGTGTGTATTTGGAATGCTGGATGACTGTGCATTTGGAATGCTGGATGAGTGGGTATTTGGAATGCTGGATGACTTTGCATTTGGAATGCTGGATGAGTGTGTATTTGGAATGCTGAATGACTGTGCACTTGGAATGCTGGATGAGTGTGTCTTTGGAATGCTGGATGACTGTGTATTTGGAATGCTGGGTGATTATCTATTTGGAATGCCAAGTGACTGTGTAATTGGCATTGATGGGTCACTGTGTATTCGGAATGCTGGATGCCTATATAGTTGGAATGCTTGGCAAATATGTATTTGGAATGGTGGATGACTGAATAATTGGAATGTTGTGTGACTGTGTATGTGCATTGGGGGGTGACTGTGCATTTGGAATGCTGGATGCCTATATATTTGGAATGCTGGGTTACAGTGTATTTGGAATATTTGGTCACTGTATATTTACATTGCTAGTTAACTGGTTAAATGAAATCTGGCTCACTGTGCATTAGGAATGTTGGGTGCCTGTGTATATAGAATGCTGGGTGACTGTGTATTTGCAATGCTGGGTGATTGCGTATTTGGACTGCTGTCTCACTGTGTATCTGGAATGCTGCGTGGATGTGTACTTGGAATGCTGGGTAATGATGTACTTGGAGTGCTGTATGACTGTGTAGATAGAATGCTGAGAGACTGTGTATTTGGAATTTTGTGTTTCACTGTGTTTGGAATGGTGGATGATTGTCTATCTGGAATGCTGGGATGGCTGTGTATTTGGAAAGCAAAGTGACTGTGTATTTGTAATACTGGGTTACAGTGCATTAAGAGAGCTTTATGACTGTATTTGGAACTCTGAATGACTATGGTATTGGCATTCTCGCTGAAAATGTATTTGGAATGCTTGGTAACTGTAAATATGGAATGCTGGTTTACTGTGTATTTAGATAGCTGAGTGACTGTATCTATGGAATTCTAGGTGACTGTGTATTTGAACTGAAGGTTGACCGTGAACCTGGATGACTGTATCTATGGAATGTCTGGTGACTGAGTGAGAAATTCTGCGTGAATGTACATAATCATACGACCAGAAGATGTAGGAGCAGAAGTAGACCATTCATGTCTGATCTCACAAGATGATTCTCAACTCCACTTTCCCACCTTATCCTGTGAGGTGTGTGAGAAATTGTTATATTTTATATTTTTTGCAGTAATGTTATTAAAACCTGGGTTAAGATGAATACAGACAGTATGACTGCAAGAGCGGTGATTAAGGTATTGTCAAAGTGAGTTGATCATTGTTTTGCAGGTGAAGAGTTCTGCTAATAAATCTTGAAGATCACTTACTTATTTACAGATAGCTAGAAAATTGAATATTGTTTAGGTTTGCACCCTGGGGTGCAGATAATTTATGAGGAACATTCTGGTCCAGGCTAAACAAGCTAAGGGACATCTTGTAGGAAGAGACAAAAGAAAGACTTATGCTTTTGGGTACATATGATATAGTAAATGGGATGAGCCAGTCCTGTCTGAAGAGTCACTAGAACTCTAATCTAAACAGAGGTCTTTCAGTTTGTCCCGAAAGATTCTCTCTCCAAAGATCCTGCCCAGCAAAAAACAAGAAAAAACCCGGTTATAAAAAATTTTCATGAGTGGTATCTAATATATATTGGTTTGTTATTTGGAATATAGTGGCATGTTTAAGAAGAAAGTAAAGGTTTCTTTTTTTACTTAAGAACTGTTGTACCTGCTAACCGTAAAGCTATTTTTTTGTTGCTAATATGGTTAATTGTGTGAATAAATTAAAGCTTGTTACAATATGAGATATTGGGCAGTGTCATCACTTCTCTGGTGCAGTAAAATTTCCTCACAATTTTATAAATTAAAAATATTTGGGTTCATATTTGGGATCCTGACAAAATTGGAGTCTCTTTCCTGGACCTAAAAAAGTGTAATTCCTTGTTTGGCTTGGAATTATTGAAATTGATGGGAGCGAGTGAACAAAGAACAAAGAACAAAGAAAAGTACAGCACAGGAACAGGCCCTTCGGCCCTCCAAGCCTGCGCCGACCATGCTGCCCGTCTAAACTAAAGTCTTCTACACTTCCTGGGTCCGTATCCCTCTATTCCCATCCTATTCATGTATTTGTCAAGATGCCCCTTAAATGTCACAATCGTCCCTGCTTTCACCACCTCCTCCGACAGAGCGTTCTAGGCACCCACTACCTTCTGTGTAAAAAAACTTGCCTCATACATCTCCACTAAACCTTGCCCTCGCACCTTAAACCTATGCCCCCTAGAAATTGGCCCCTATACACTGGGAAAAAGCCTCAGACTATCCACTCTATCCATGCCCCTCATAATTTTGTAGACCTCTATCAGGTCACCCCTCAACTTCCGTCGTTCCAGTGAGAACAAACTGAGTTTATTCAACCGCATCTCATAGCTAATGCCCTCCATACCAGGCAACATCCTGGTAAATCTCTTCTGCACCCTCTCTAAAGCCTCCACATCCTTTTGGTAGTGTGTCGACCAGAATTGAATACTATACTCCAAGTGTGGCCTAACTAAGGTTCTATACAGCTGCAGCATGACTTGCCAATTCTTACACTCAATGCTCCGGCCAATGAAGGCAAGCATGCCATATGCCTTCTTGACTGCCTTCTCCACCTGCGTTGCCCCTTTCAGTAACCTGTGGACCTGTACACCTAGATCTGTCTGACTGTCAATGCTCTTGAGGGTTCTACATTCACTGTATATTCCCTCCCTATCTAAAATGCATTACCTCACATTTGTCCGGATTGAACTCCATCTGCCACCTCTCCGCCCAAGTCTCCAAACGATCTAAATCCTGCTGTATCCTCTGACAGTCCTCATTGCTATCCGCAATTCCACCAATCTTTGTGTCGTCTGCAAACTTACTAATCAGACCAGTTACATTTTCCTCCAAATCATTTATATATACTACGAACAGCAAAGGTTCCAGCAATGATCCCTGTGGTACACCACTAGTCACAGCCCTCCAATTAGAAAAGCATCCTTCCATTGCTACTCTCTGCCTTCTGTGACCTAGCCAGTTCGACATCCATCTTGCCAGCTCACCCCTGATCCCATGTTACTTCACCTTTTGTACCACTCTACCATGAGGGACCTTGTCAAGGGCCTTACTGAAGTCCATATAGACAATATCACTGCCCTACCTGCGTCAATCATCTTTGTGACCTCTTCAAAAAACTCTATCAAGCTAGTGAGACATGACCTCCCCTTCATAAAACCATGCTGCCTCTCGCTAATACGTCCATTTGTTTCCAAATGGGAGTAGATCCTGTCTCGCAGAAATCTCTCCAGTAATTTCCCTACCACTGGCGTAAGGCTCACCGGTCAGTAGTTCCCTGGATTATCCTTGCTACCCTTCTTAAACAAAGGAACAACATTGGTTATTCTCCAGTCCTCCGGGACATCACCTGAAGACAGTGAGGATCTAAAGATTTCTGTCAAGGCCTCAGCAATTTCCTCTCTAGCCTCCCTCAGTATTCTGGGGTGATCCCATCAGGCCCAGGGGACATATCTACCTTAATATTTTTCAAGACGCCCAACACCTCGTCTTTTTGGATCTCAATGAGACCCAGGCTATCTACACACCCTTCTCCAGACTCAGCATCCACCAATTCCTTCTCTTTGGTGAATACTGCTGCAAAGTATTTATTTAGTACCTCGCCCATTTCCTCTGGCTCCACACATAGATTCCCTTGCCTATCCTTCAGTGGGCCAACCCTTTCCCTGGCTACCCTCTTGCTTTTTATGTACATGAAGAAAGCCTTGGGATTTTCCTTAACCCTATTTGCCAATGGCTTTTCGTGAGCCCTTCTAGCTGTCCTGACTCCTTGTTTAAGTTCCTTCCTACTTTCCTTATATTACACACAGGCTTTGTCTGTTACCAGCCTTCTAGCCCTGACAAATGCCTCCTTTTTCTTTTTGACGAGGCCTACAATATCTCTCGTTGTCCACGGTTCCCGAAATTTGCCGTATTTGTCCTTCATCCACACAGGAACTTGCCGGTCCTGAATTCCTTTCAACTGACATTTGAAATCCTCCCACATGTCAGATGTTGATTTATCCTCAAACATTCGCCCCCAATCTAGGTTCTTCAGTTCCCGCCTAATATTGTTATAATTAGCCTTCCCCCAATTTAGCACTTTCACCCGAGGACCACTCTTATCCTTGTCCACCAGAACTTTAAAACTTACTGAATTGTTGTCAGTGTTCCCGAAATGCTCCCCTGCTGAAACTTCTACCACCTGGCCAGGCTCATTCCCCAATACCAGGTCCAGTGCAGCCCCTTCCCTAGTTGGACTATCTACATATTGTTTTAAGAAGCCCTTCTGGATGCTCCTTACAAACTCTGCTCCATCTAAGCCCCTAGCACTAAGTGAGTCCCAGTCAATATTGGGGAAGTTGAAGTCTCCCATCACAACAACCCTGTTGTTTTTACTCGTTTCCAAAATCTGTCTACCTATCTGCTCCTCTATCTCCCGCTGGCTGTTGGGAGGCCTGTAGTAAACCCCCAACATTGTGACTGCACCCTTCTTATTCCTGATCTCTACCCATATAGCCTCGCTGCCCTCTGAGGTGTCCTCCCGTAGTACAGCTGTGATATTCTCCCTAATCAGTAGCGCAACTCCGCCACCCCTTTTACATCCCCTTCTATCTCGTCTGAAACATCTAAATCCTGGAACGTTTAGCTGCCAGTCCTATCCTTCCCTCAACCAGGTCTCTGCAGTGGCAACAACATCATAGTTCCAAGTACTGATCTAAGCTCTAAGTTCATCTGCCTTACCCGTAATTCTTCTTGCATTAAAACATATGACTTCAGGCCACCAGACCCGCTATTTTCAGCAACATCTCCCTGTCTGCTCTTCCTCAGAGCCATACCGGCCCTATTCCCTAGTTCTCCCTCAATGCTTTCACCTTCTGACCTATTGCTCCGGTACCCACCCCCCGCCATACTAGTTTAAACCCTCCCATGTGACACTAGCAAACCTCGCGGCCAGGATATTTATGCCTCTCCAGTTTAGATGCAACCCGTCCTTCTTATACAGATCACAGCTGCCCCGGAAGAGCTCCCAGTGGTCCAGATAACGGAAACCCTTCCTCCTACACCAGCTGTTTAGCCACATGTTTAGCTGCTCTATTTTCCTATTTCTAGCCTCAGTGGCACGTGGCACAGGGTGTAATCCGAAGTTTACAACCCTAGAGGTCCTGTCTTTTAACTTTCTGCCTAGCTCCCTGAACTCCTGCTGCAGGACCTCATGCCCCTTCCTGCCTATGTCGTTAGTACCAATATGTACAACAACCTCTGCCTGTTTGCCCTCCCCCTTCAGGAAGCCCGTTACCCGTTCTGAGACATCCTGGACCCTGGCACCAGGGAGGCAACATACCATCCTGGAGTCTCTTTCACGTCCACTGAAGTGCCTATCTGTGCCCCTGACTGTAGATTCCCCTATGACTATTGCTCTCCTGCGCTTTGACCCTCCCTGCTGAACATCCGAGCCAGCCGTGGTGCCACTGCTCTGGCTGCTGCTGTTTTCCCCTGATAGGCTACCCCCCCGACAGTATCCAGAGGGATCTACCTGTTCGAGAGGGGGACAACCACAGGGGATTCCTACACTGACTGCCTGCCTCTTCTGGTGGTCACCCATTTCTCTGCCTGCATCTTGGGTGGGACCACATTTATATAACTGCTATCTATGACGCTTTCTGCTACCTGCATGCTCCTAAGTGCATCCCTCTGCTGCTCCAACCGAACCACGCAGTCTGTGAGGAGTTCCAGTTGGGTGCACTTTCTGCAGATGAAGCAGTCCGGGATGCTGGAAGCCTCCCGGACCTGCCACATCTCACAGTCAGAGCACTGCACCCATCTCATTGCGTTAAATAATTAGTAAATTAAATTAAAAAATTTTTTTTAAAAGTTACTGTTAACTCTGTTTCCGAGCACTAGATTTCTATTATAAATGTGAAAGCTAAATACAGTACTCTCCAATGTCGGGCTAACCTCTTTAGCTACACCTCTAAATTATAATTAAGTAATTATGTTTAATTAGTTTAACAATGTTTAATTTTGAAATTTAGTGTAGATTCCCAACCAGCCAATCAGGTCACAGCTTTACTGTGATGTCACTTCAGTTCCCCCCCCCCCCCACACAATTTGAAACGGTAATAAAAATAAAAATCACTTACCTTCCCAGGATGCTCTCTGGTTCTCTCCCTGCAGATTAAAAATTATAGGCCAGAAGAAAGAAAACAAAACACTGGGGAAAAGGCACCTTCTACCAATCTGCACCGAATTACCTCACTGCACCAAATTATCAAGTTCCAATTCCTATTCTGGATGTGTCTCACTCAGGCTGTGTCTCCTTGACTTGCGCAAAGTGTGAGCAGCTGCTTTTTTCAGTACTCTGTTTTGGTACTCTGTCAGTTTAATCGGCAGTGAATTGTAAAAAGGGTCTTTCAGAGTTTCCTGGGTGTCAAAGAAATAACCCTGAATGGTTTATAAAAAGGTGCTTAAAACAAAACTGTTGGAATGGTGCACAAGCTGCAGTTGCAATTTACCTGCAAGGGTGAAATGTTAGCAGTAATTAAAACAATGGTTCAGCATTTAAATTTGGAAGAGATGCCAGAGACAGTCTGAATTGTGCCAAGAATCATTTGAATTAGCTATGATTCAGTTGCAAATTAAGCAATTACAACATGCTAAAGAAATGAGACAGCTGCAATGAGAGCAAAAGACAAGGAGAGAGACGCAATGGCAGAAGCTAAGGAAAAAGAAATGGCAGAGAGAAAAAATGAGAAAGAAAAAGAGAGCATGGCAATGGCAAGAATAAAGGGTAACAAGAGGGAATTTTAACTTCAGAAAATGGAACTGAAGGAGGAGGAGTTTGAAAGGCATACAGCATATTAACTTAAATGGTTGGAGTTAAAGGCAGAAGTTGAGGAAAATCCAAAGGGAGTAGTGACCCTTCCTAGTCCAAGTCCTAGTGGGGATGGGTTGGAATATATTCAAGGACTGCCAGGTTTGAGAAGAAAGATGTGGAAGCATTTTTAACTCATTTGAGAAAGTAGCTGAACAGTTGAATTGACAAAAACCATATGGGTAATGTTGGTTCAGTCAAAATAAATTGGTAGAGCTAGTGAAGTATTTGCATCATTATCAGACGAGGTATCTAAGGATTATGATGAGGTAAGAAAACCCATTTTAAGTGCACATAAACTAGTGCCAGAAACCTATAGACAGAAGATTAGAAATAAAAGTAAGGTCAGGTGTATATGGAATTTGAAAGAATCAAACAAAATAATTTTGATAGGTCAACAAGAGCATTATAAAAGAGGTTAGTTCTGAAGCTCATCAGGGAATTATTTTACTGGAGTAATTTAAAGATTCGTCATAGTGAGAACGCATGTGGAAGAGCAAAGGGTTAAAACTGCTCGACTGGCAGTGGAAATGGCAAATGATTTTGAATTAGTTTATAAATCAAGGTTTAGTTTTTGACATTAACTTCAATCTGCGAAGGATGGAAACTGGGGAAATAAGAAATCAACAGACGGTTAAGGCAAAGGTGCTTTAGTTGGACATATTAAGGAGGCTTTGTCTCAGGTTAAAAAAGGAAACTTATTATACTGAATATGATAGTGGAAGAGAAATAAGAAAACTTTAATGTTTTCATTGTAACAAAGTTCAAAACACAAAAGATTTTACGTTTCAGTGTAAGGTTGACTCATGTGCACAAAGTGGAGTAGGTAAGAAGGTTAAGATGTAAAGGGATACAGGAGCAAGTCAATCTCTAATGGTGAGAGATAGGGAGATATGTAGTTTGGAACAAGTATTGACAGAAAAGGTGGTAATATGTGGAATTAGTGATGAGAGGAGTATAGTGTGCCACTATGTAAGGAAAGGTTCGAGAGTCTGTTGAAAAGTGGTGAAGCGGTGGTAAGAGTAATAGAAAAATGACCTTTAAGGATACAGTTTATCCTGGGTAATGCTATAGTTGGATCGCAGGTGGGAGTGATGCTTGCTGTGGTTGAAAAACCAGTGGAAAGTCAAGCAACTGAGGTGTTGCAAGAAGCAGATCCTGGGGCTTTTCCAGATTGTGTGGTAACAAGATCTCAAAGGCACAGGTTGAGACAGGGGGATGAGGAATCAAGGAGTGAAGATAGACAGACGTCAGAGGTAGGTTTTTTACACAAAGAGTGGTGAGGCCGTGGAATGCCCTACCTGCAACAGTAGTGAACTCGCCAACATTGAGGGCATTTAAAAGTTTATTGGATAAGCATATGGATGATAATGGCATAGTGTAGGTTAGATGGCCTTTAGTTTTTGACTTCCCATGTCGGTGCAACATCGTGGGCCGAAGGGCCTGTACTGCGCTGTATCGTTCTATGTTCTATGTTCTATGATAGGGAAGCTGAGGTGCAGTTATCAGAAACAATCTTTGATGGTTGGTAAAGAACAATTGCATACATACATAGAAACATATATAGATAATAGAAGCAGGAGGAGGCCATTTGGCCCTTCAAGCCTGCTCCGCCATTGATCAAGATCATGGCTAATCATCAACTTCAATTCCCTAATCACGCTTTCTCCTTTATCCTTTGATGCCTTTAGCTCCAAGAGTATATCTAACTCCTTCCTGAAGTTACACATTTTCACTGCAACTACATTCTGTGGTAGTGAATTCCACAGATTCACCACTCTCTGGGTGAAGAAATTTCTCCTCACCTCAGTCCTAAAGGTCCCTTATCCTCAAACTATGCACCCTAGTTCTGGACTCCCACCACCAGAAACATCCTTTCTGAATCTACCCTGTCTAATCCTGTTCAAATTTTGTGAGATTCTATGAGATCCCCTCTCATCTAAACACTGATGAATGTAATCCTAACCAATTTAGACTCTCCTCATGACAGTCCCGCCATCCCAGGAATCAGTCTGGTAAACCTTCGCTTCACTCCCTCCACAGCAAGAACATCCTTCCACAGATAAGGACACCATAATTGCACACAATACTTCAGGTCTGGTATCACGGGCAGCACGGTAGCATTGTGGATAGCACAGTCGCTTCACATCTCCAGGGTCCCAGGTTCGATTCCGGCTTGGGTCACTGTCTGTGCGGAGTCTACACATCCTCCCCGTGTGTGCGTGGGTTTCCTCCGGGTACTCCGGTTTCCTCCCACAGTCCAAAGATGTCCAGGTGAGGTGGTTTGGCCATGATAAATTGCCCTTAGTGTCCAAAATTGCCCTTAGTGTTGGGTGGGGTTACTGGGTTATGGGGATAGGGTGGAGGTGTTGACCTTGGGTAGGAGGCTCTTTCGAAGAGCCGGTACAGACTCGATGGGCCGAATGGCCTCCTTCTGCACTGTAAATTCTATGTCTAAAATTCTATGTCTATCACCAATGCCGTATACAATTGCAGTAAAATATCCCTATTCCTACACTCAAATCCTCTCGCTATGACGGCCATAGCATTTGCTGACTGGTTTGGAAGAAGTGGGTTTGGTTCGTGGGGCATTGGCACCAGTACCTGGGAAAATGAGGGCTGTACCATTGGAATGCTGGGACCAGTGTTCTTGTTGCAAACTGCATAACTAGGGGAGTAGGGAGAGCTTTAAACTAAATAAAGGGGGTGCCAGTTCAGTAGAGAGGATATGTAGGCTTAAAAAACAAAAGGATGTGGCAGCATTGCAAGACAATGATTTAGGTTATGATACCCAGAGTGCAAGAAGAAGGGACAGAGTGCACAAACATAAAAAATATCAGCAAATGGGGTCCCGCACTATACTGCCCCCAACTAGCACTACATTCTTACGTACTCCGCCAACGTGAATAGCATTGTGCACCACAGTGCCATGGTCAGTCGGCTCAACTATGCTGCAGGCCCGATTATCATGCAAACATCTTGAAACAACCTCAAACCTGTTGGACAATTGCAAAGGCTGGTACTCTTGCATTCCTGCCCTCTGGGTTCCCTTACCTGCCTCAGCTTCAGCCACACCCTCCTGTCTCTGACCACTTTCCAAACCCGAAGATCCTATCCTGAGGAGTGTGACCACTCCTGAAACAAAACGTCCAGGTAACTCCTTCCCTTCCTTATGCGTCACAGTGTCTGCAGCTCAGCTTCCAACCTCAATGACTCTGAGCCAAAGTTCCTCGAGCTGCAGGTGTTTACTGTAGATGTTTTTGCCCTGGACAAAGGGACGATCCTTCAAAACAGAGATGAGGAGGAATTTCTGCAGCCAGAGGGTGATGAATCTGTGGAGCTCTTTGCCGCAGAAGGCAGTGGAGGCCAAATCACTGACTGTCTTTAAGACAGAGATAGACAGGTTCTTGATTAATAAGGGGATCAGGGGTTATGGGGAGAAGGCAGGATGAAAAAAGGGGATGAAAAAAATATCAATCATGATTGAATGGCGGAGCAGGCTAGATGGACCAAGTGGCCTAATTCTGCTCCTATGTTTTATGGTCTTATAACACCACAATCCATGAGATCCCATATGCTACAGCATTGACACTTCACCTGTCCTGCCATACATATTAGCTTGAATTATTTACTTACTTATTTTGTGCAAATATTTATTTTATTAGTGATTACTCTTATGACAAAATGCTGGTACTATTTTTAACCTTTGGAAAATAGACCTTGCCCACTTACCAGATAGTTAACACCAGATACTCACCAACAACTCCCTTCCTCGCCTGTATAACAGCAGAAACCAATTAATTTGGGGTGTAAATGTTTGAAAAGCAAGTATTGCCCTCATCTCCTCACCAAATTTACTCTTCTCACCAAACTTCCACACTCTGGGCGCAATTCTCCGCTCCCACGCCGGGTGGTGGAATCGTAGCAGGGCCGCTCTGGCACCCCCCGCGATTCTCCCACCCCGCCCAAAATGGCGTGTTGCGTTTTGCGACATGCCGCTCGGAGAATTGCGGGTCACAGTTTTTCACGGCGACCCGCGATTCTCCGACCCGGATGGGCCGAACGGCCTGCCGTTCCCAGACAGTTCACGCCGGTGGCAACCACACCTGGTCGCTGCCGGCGTGATCATGGCGCCAAAGGTGAGTATGGGGCTTGTGGGGGGCGGAGAAGGGAGTGAGCACCACGACTGTGCTCGGGAGGGGAGTGGTCCGTGATCGGTGCCCACCGATCGTCGGGCCGCCGTCTCAAAGGAACGTACTCTTTCCCCTCCGCCGCCCCACAAGATCAAGCCGCCACGTCTTGCGGGGCAGCGGAGGGGAAGACGGCAACCGCGCATGCGCGGGTTGGAGCCGTCAGCCGTTGTGACATCAGCCGCGCATGCGCGGGTTGGAGCTGGCCAACCCGCGCATGCACGCCGGCCGCGTCATTCTCGGCACGCCAGGCCTTGACGCCAGCGACAAGGCCCTGCGGCCGAGATTTACGGCATGGCCCCCCGCCCCCCGAGGATAGGGGGCAAGGAGCGGCCTCCGACGCCGTCATGACACCGTCACCAGGTTTCACGACGGCATCGGGCCTTGCGGAGAATTCCGCCCCCTGTCTGAAGCAGCACTCAGTGCTGTGAATGCTGCGTGACTGTGTATATGGAATGCTGGGTGACTGTGTAAACAGAACACTGGGTTACTGGGTTTGGAATGCTTTGTAACTCTGTGAAACATACTTGCTGCACTACTGGGTGGGGGTCCTGGGTTGGCCCTTCACAGCGATTACGATCCATGGGATGGGGGATGATGACAACCCGCTCTGTGATGATCTCTGGTGCTCCGCATCGTTTGCCAACGTCTGACTCCTGCCCACGGTAGCACTTTCCACCGTCCACCTGGGTGATCCCTCCATGCGAGCTAGCCAAACCATCACACAGTCCCATCGAATCCCCGGGTGGCTGAGGTGAGGATGGTGAGGGGGTGGGGAATAGGGGTGTGACACCAGATCGGTGAGTGCTGGCTGAACTACGGTCCCTAACGCCCATCCATTTCCCCCACCCCCTTTGTGGTCAACGCGTTCAGCCCTCTCCTCACACTCTTCTGACAGAGCACCGAGGCAGGTTGTAACATAGTGCACAGGGATGTAATATGAAATCATGTATATAAATTTGTGCCCTCGCTCCAATCGCTATACTGTGACCTGCATCCATGTCAACTTAACTGGTATCTACTTTTCAAGCCTTAAGTGCACTAACGCATTGTGTAGATGGATCCCCAGGTGGTATATCAGGAGTGGAGGTGGCCTGCTGTCATTCCAACCTTGCAACCTGGGTCTACTTTGACGAGCGTCTTCTGGGGCGGCCAGGCCTGGATAACCTCGGCTGCTGCTCGGGTGTCCTAGGTGGAGTGGTGCCACCCTATTCTGCCCGCTTCCCACCATATGCGGCAGATCCGACACTTCCCCTGCGGGCGTCATTAGCTCAGGCCTATCACCTTCTCCTCCTTTTAGGTGCCCGATGGCTACTCCAGGGGATGGGGGCGGGGGCGGAGTGAGCCCTTGAGGCCCCCCACCCCGCCACCTGGCACTACTAGCCCTGGAGGCCCACTGGCGTCTCGGCCTGTGCCTGCTTGTTCATGGCCATGGAACACAGCGAGTGGACCACCTTCATCTGGGACTACTCCACATCACCCATTGACTGTGCCACCACCTTCTGGGTCAGTGCCGCATCAGCCAGTGACGGCGTCATCTTCCTCTCTGACTGGGCCACCTCCCTCTGTGTCTGTGCCATGTCGGTCAGCACCTGGTGTTGCTGTTGGCGCTGTCAGCCATAATCCACTATGATTGCGCCGCCCTCAGGAGTGCTGATGCAATGTCCATGTGACTCTGGCACATGGCTGCCTGTGAGAGGGCAGCCTTGTCCTGGGCCTCAGCCAGCACCTGCACAGAGTGCCCCAGGCCTTGGACATGCTGATCCATAGCCGAAATCCTCACCCCCAAGGCCTCCACTGCAGATGCGTCCTGTGAGGTGTTGGCCTGGTGGCACGTATGGCCGGGAGCACCTCCTACCCCCTACACATGGTTGAACTCCTCCAACTTCGCCTGCAGGTGCTGGATGTTCGCCGACATCCCCTCATGTATTCCATAAATCTGCAACTGCATCTTCATAATTAATGGGACCGTCCATTCCAGAAGCCCGAAATCCATGTGGACAGCAGCTAGTAGGCCCAAAATCCGACTGTCCACCCCCTCAGGTGTTCCTACCACCACCTTCTCTAGCAGAGCATGTGTGTGGACGCACCAGATAGTGCCCCAGGAGCGTCCTCACTAAAGTGCCCAACTGAGGTGAATGTCACTGGGATTGTCAAGGGTGTTGGAGACAGCTGTGACGGGAAGTCAGTGTCATCCTCAGACTCGAGCTCCGGTGTTCTGGGTTTCAGGTTGAGGGCTCCCGTCCGTGTCGATGTCATTGTCGGTAGTCAGCACCTGGGTTTCTGGATGTAGCTGTGGCTGGTGTCAGGGGCGGGGGACACCAGAAGGGCCCAACCCATCACCAGAATGTCCTGTGAGACACAAGACAAGATGCATGATTAGATCGCAGGCCGGGTGGGAGTGGGGGGGGTGTTTGGGAGGGGGAGTAGGGGAGGTGGTGGAGCAAGGTGTGAGGGTGGTGTGGGGTGAGGCTGGTGTTGTGGGGGGTGAACACACATATCACAGGGAACCACAACTCAACAGGGTCTCACTTCCTCGCCTGGCGACTTCCCTTTTCTCGGGCCTGTCGACCACATCGAGGATCTGCTGTTCTGCCGTGGTGAGGGGCTGCAGGTCCAGCGGGCCCCCTCCAGTCTTCTCCCACTCCTGGCAGTTATGGATATGCAGCCCAAGGGGTGGATAGCTTGTGGCTTCAGTGGACAGGGCACCCGGCCATGATGGCCGGTATGGATGCTGGCATGTTGTGCAGGGTGGGTTTTCCGCCGCCCTCTGGGTGGAGTGGATGAGGTTATGGGTGCATGGGACGGGGATTGGTGCCAGGGGCACAGTGCTGCCTACTCACCCTGAGGAAGTTGTGCAGTTCCTTCCTGCACAGATGTTCTGCCCAGACAGTGTTGCTGATGGCGCTGACGGCCTCTGCCACCTACGCCAGGCACGGCCGTGACTGGCAGCCTCCTTCCCGGTCTGGGTACAGGGTCACCCGCCTTTCCGCCACAGCACGCAACAGGGTCTCGAGCTCGGGATCCATAAAATGGGCTGCCACTCTCCTTGCTGCCCTCTTGTTGGCTGGGATGGTGTATGGGGGGAGTGAAGTGTGTATATGCGGCTGCAGCTTGTCAGCCTCCTGAGTGTTCATCATGAATCCAGCAAATCCAACACCGCTTCTCATTGGAATCGATTGTGTTCCATGTGGCGACGGCCCTCGCCCCTTAATGGTCGTTGAATCGGTCAAGGTGCGGCACCAGTTCTGCTGTCGTAGAAGCCCACTAATCCTGTCTCGGCATCAACACTTTATGTCAGGATGGAGAATCTGGCCGCCTATCACTATTTCTTCATGTAATCACTCCTGGACCAAAATATCCTTACCTCACAGTCTTACAAAATGAAAATAAAATACTGGGTTTCTGTCCAGTATCTTGGACAGCGTTAGGGTCTGATCTTGGATAAAACAGGGTAGTAATAAAATTGGGGGCTCTTTGCTGGGATTTTAAAGTACAATTCCTGTTTGACTTGTGATTATTGAACTTAAAGGCAGTCGGCGGAATTCTCCCATCGGGAGACAAACAGCCGACGCCGGAGTGAAACCCGGAGTGTTTCACTCCAGCGTCGGAGGCCGCTCCTCGCCCCCTATTTCTCCCCCCCCCCCGGGGGGCTAGGAGCGGCGCCGCGTGAATCTCGGGCGCCGGGCCTTGACACTTGCATCAACGCGGCGCGCGGGGAATGACGCGGCTGGCGGTGCCTAAGTGACGTCAGCCGCGCATGTGCAGGTTGGCTGGCGCCAAACCGTGCATGCTCGGTTACCGTCTTCCCCTCCGCTGCCCTGCAGACATGGCGGCTTGATCTTGCGGGGCAGCGGAGGGAAAAGAGTGCGTCTTTTAGAGATGCCGGCCCGACGATCGGTGGGCTCCGCCCCCCCACAAGCCCCACACACTGAGGTTGCACGCTGGTCACACCGGCAACGACCAGGTGTGGTTGGCGCCGGCGTAAACCGGTCGGGTTCGGCAGTCCACTCGGCCCTTCCGGGCCGGAGAATCGCCGGTCGCCGTGAGAAACGGCGAGCGGCGATTCTCCGAGCGGCCTGTCGAAAAACGCGACACGCCATTTTGGCGGTGTGGAAGAATCGCGGGGGGTGCCAGGGCGGCGTGGCGTGATTCGCCCGGCCCTCCCGCGATTCTCCCACCCGGCGTGGGGTGTGCAGAATCGCACCCAGTGGGTGTACATGGAACACTGGCTTTCTTGCAGGGAACGAGGAGAATAAAGACGAAAGACGGGGGGAACGGCAGAAGGGGAGGTGAGCGCGAGACGGCAGTGAGATCTGTCAGGAGAAGCAAGCGCCAACACCAAACCCATTCGAGTATTGCCCACTGTAATTGTATCTCCGGCACCCAAATGTATATTTACCTACCCAGTCTCCATCCCCCCCATCCCCCGACCCCCCACCAACAGTCGCCCACTTAAGTGTTGTAAATAATTTTTGCCAGGTGTACAGAGTTGTTGCTGCTGAGCTGGTGCACAATCCAGTTATTCTATTTTATTTTTTATTGCATTTTTAAAAATTATTATTTACTATTTTCTTTTCTTTGGTATGTTTGGGTGTGCCCTTCTCTTCTATATATGTGTATATATATATATATATATATATATATGTCTCTTATCCTGTGTACATAACGGTAAATATACTTTGTTCAAAAACCCAATAATAAAATAATTTTAATAAAATAAAAATTTATTAAAAAAAAGGTTTTGAAGTATAAGTATAAGTATAAGTAGATGGAACATTCAATCGCAAAAGTTTTCCTAAATGGGGAAGAGGTTACTCCGGCTAGTTTAGAAAGGTGGCTAAAACAAAACTTTTGTATTTGGCAGTTAACCTTATCTGAAAAGGTGAGGAAGGCAGAGATAATAGCTCAGCATTTAAATTTGCCAGAGACTCTTGGACTCATAGAATTTACAGTACAGAAGGAGGCCATTCTGCCTGTCAAGTCTGCACGGGCCTTTGGAAAGAGCAACCTATTTAATCCCACGCCTCCATCCTATCGCATAACCAACTAGCCCCACCTAGACTTTTGGACACTAAGGGGCAATTTAGCATGGCCAATCCGCCTCACCTGCACACCTTTGTGGGAGGAATCCAGAGAACCCGGAAGAAACCCATGCAGACATGGGGAGAAAGTGCAATCTCCACACAGACAGGCACCCAAGGCTGGAATTGAACCTGGGTCCCTGGAGTGGTGAGGCAACAGTGCTAACCACTGTACCACCGTGCCACCCCAGCTTCAATCATCAGAATTTGCTAGTGGTCAATTACAAATTAAACAATTAGAAATGCAGGAAAAAGATAAACAGATAGAAATAAAATGAAAGAAAATAGAAATAGAAGAAAAGGAAAAAGAGAATGTTTTTCAAATGAAATGGAAATGAGGAAGCTTGAGCTAGAAATGGAAAGATTAACAAAGGAAGAAAGGGATCAAGAAAAAGAGAGATTGCTGATAGCAGAAGTAAAGGAAAAGGAGCACGAATTTGCACTTCGGAAACTAGAACAGCAAAGAGAACATCAACGGAAAATTTTGGAGTTAAAGGCAGAAGCTGAGGAAGGTCGAGAGTAAGGAGAAACTGTTCCTAGTAAAAAGGCTTAGGAGGGATATAGAATAGAACAGTACAGCACAGAACAGGCCCTTCGGCCCTCAATGTTGTGCCGAGCCATGATCACCCTACTCAAACCCACGCATCCACCCTATACCCGTAACCCAACAACCCCCCCCCCCCCCTTAACCTTACTTTTTTTTTTAGGACACTACGGGCAATTTAGCATGGCCAATCCACCTAACCCGCACATCTTTGGACTGTGGGAGGAAACCGGAGCACCCGGAGGAAACCCACGCACACAGGGGGAGGACGTGCAGACTCCACACAGACAGTGACCCAGCCGGGAATCGAACCTGGGACCCTGGAGCTGTGAAGCATGTATGCTAACCACCATGCTACCCTGCTGCCCCAATATGTTTAAATATATTCAAGCACTGCCAAGATTTGATGCGAAAGATGTAGAAGCCTTTTTCATTTCATTTGAGAAGGTGGCTATACAATTAAATTTGCCAAAGACCACATGGGTAGTGTTGGTTCAAAAGAAATTGGTAGGTAGAGCTAGTGAAGTGGAATAAATATTGCAGTATTCACTTTATTGAGTAATATTGTTTAAGGAATAATTGTAAGCTATTCTTTGGTGTGATGCTAAAGATTTTAATACTTTGTTATTAATGAAGTTTGTTTTAAGATACCCTATTTCTTCATGTAATTACTCCTGGAGTGAAGTATCCTTTCCCCACAATCTTACAAAATAAAAATTAAAAATTGAGGTTTCTGTCTCGTATCTGGTCTGGTCAGTGATTGTAATAGTGGGAAGATAGAAAAGAAGCAGGGCCTCCATAAGAGGTACCATGATCATTGAATGTGTGACAGAGGCTTTAAACCAGAGGCGTTATAAATTTTGGGTGGTGCCCACTGGCCTCCAGGGAGCATAATGGAGAGAATGGGGCCAATCTCCTACACAATCAAGACTGGAGAATGGATCAGGCAAAAACATGTGGACCACCTCAGTCAGGGAGCCTGTCCCAGAGAGTAACATGTCAAATGAATATCCCTCCACCCCCTCTTGTTTGCCATCCTTAAACCAAGGTGCCCAGGCCAGCAGGACATGGATGACTCAGTGTCCGATATGGACAAAGGGTCCTCAGTAATCTCGGAGGACACGACGGTCAGAGAGGGACCTCTGTCAGGGCCAGGTTGGAATTCGGCGCAGAAAGGTCGCTTCCCAACACGATACACATCCCTGAACTGGTCCCACAGTTGCAAGAAACACAGGCACGGGTGAATCGGCAACTGGCCACTGGGGGCCTTCGGACTTTGGGTGGAGGAATATAATAGTGTAAGAGTAAAGTTGTCATATTCCCAGATGACCATAGGCTGCTTCTCCCTTTGAGGGAGAGAGCTGGCTGGTGGTGATTTAACCTGAGGATCACCACACCTCAGGTGAGGGGCAAGGTTGAGAAGTTGGGGCCTTCATGAATAACCTCAGCCGGTGCGGGAATTGAACCCGCGCTGCTGGTCTTGTTCTGCATCTCAAGCCAGCTGTCTTACCAACTGAGGTAAACCGGTCCCCAAGGAAGAATATAATAACCCTCACGGGTACACCCCAATTGATCTCCCCAAAGGACCCATGGAACACGAGCTCCTCCCGTTAGGCACAGGCCCATTAGCTGGGTAGAAATTGCCGAATAAAAGCTGGACCGGACTGAGATCAGTGTAGTCCCGTTTGGGACCTTGGATCTCTGAGCTATGCTCGGGACTTCAATTTTGTTGTCAAATTAAACTTCTTTGGATTGACCTTCTCTGGCCTGCTGAGCTTTTATACTCAGTCTTAAATGTGCTCCCATTTATTCTGAGACTATGCCCTTTGGTTCTAGACTCTCCCATGAGAGGAAATCTCCTCTCAGCAATTACCCTGTCAATCCCATTCAGAATCCTACATATTTCAATGTCATCACCTCTCATTCTGCTAAATTCCTATCAGTAGGGTCTCAACATGTAAAATTTTTGCTCCTGAGACAATCCCTCCATACTGGGGATCATTCTAGTGAATCTTCTCTGAACCGCCTGCAATGAAATGGGCAGGATTCTCCATCCCGGGATGCCAGTGTTCCCCAATGGCAATCATATGTTGGAGCAAAATCAGGATCAGCATCAGGCACCAGTCCGAACGTGATGCTCAACCACCCCCCCCCCCCCCCCCCCCCCCCCCCACCTCCCTCCGATGTTGATGGGAACGAGGTCCAGCAGGAGCATGAAAATAAATGCAAATGGGTCTTTAGCAGGCCCGGTGCCCTATGCAACAGCCTCCCATGATTCTCCTGGTTCCTGTGACCGGGAATCACATGGGTCTCTACCAGCTTGGCCCTGCTGTGGTGGACCTCGCAGTGGGCGAAGGTGGCCCAAGAGGTCCACCGCGCTACTGCCATGCTGATAGAGATCATTCGGGTCCACCCAGGGGCCACCTTCCCCCTGCAACAATGCCTGCCCATGCTTTCTCTACCAGAGCACTACCCCCAGGGACCCCTGTAATTGGGAGACCCCCCCACAGGGACCCATGTAATGGGGAGACCCTGCACAGGGACCCTTGTAATAGGGAGCCCCTGCACAGGGACCCTAATGAAAGGGGGATCATTTTGTCGGCCTCAGGACATTGCCTGAGACCCGCCCCCCCCATGCTCCGCCCCCGGCAGGTCGAGTTCCCAACGGCCTTGGTCGCGTGTGATCTCATGCGTCAAGAATTCGGCATGGCGACTGCGGACTCAGTCCAGCGGCACCACAGTTGGAGTAGGGCCGATCCGCAGGCAGGGGGAAATTTATCAGGGCCTGGGGACACTGTGGGTGGGTGATCTGGGGCACGCAAGCCAGCCAAAGATGGGGCACTATTTCACAGGCCAGGTCTGCGAGCAGCCTCCACCATGTAACACGGCACAGCCACTGCAGGCCTCCGCCACGCACATGACTTGGCCACGGACCGGAGGAGGGGCAGGACATGGGGATTAGGCAGGCATGGGAGGCTGCACAACATGTTCGCCTGGGCCAGCGTGCACAGGACACTCTAATCACCTTCAGGTTCACCGACTAGAGGAACTGGCCAGCGGCATGGACACCCCATCCCACCACCATACCCCCCTCCCCAGCTGGCCTCCCCCTCCTACGGGCACTCTCCATGCACACCCCCCATCACTCCCCTTGCAACCCCGCTCAAGCAACTTTCCACTAATGTTAATCTACTGCTAGGAGCTGCAGAAGTAAGGGAGAGTTATTGTACTATTTTCTGTGTATTGTTTCATGGGTGCCGGCTGTATATTTGACTGCTGCAGCTCCTTTTATTTTTGTGGCCTGGACTAAGGAATCTACCAGTGCTGTTGAGGGGGAGGGGTTGCTCTCTTGTTCTTCTGCTGTGCTCTGCCTGTATGGGTACGCTACCCCCGAGTGATTTTCCATTAATGCAAGTCTGCTGCTGGGAGGGGGAGAAAGCTATGGGTTGTTCGGATACTGGTGACTTCATTGAACTCTTGACTGTTTTTTCTTATAAATTTAGAGTACCCAATTCTGTTTTTCCAATTAGGGGGCAATTTAGTGTGGCCAATTCACTTACCAGACACATCTTTGTGTTGTGGGGGTGAGACCCATGCAAACAAGGTGAGAATGTAAAAACTCCACACAGACAGGGACCCGGGGCTGGGATCGGACCCGGGCCCTGGGCGACTTGAGGTGGCAGTGCTAACCACTGCACCACCCTGTTGACTATTTAATGTTTAATGTGTATTTGTTTTTTTTATATAAATGAACTGTTGTAGCTTTGTGTTTGTACCAATATTCTGCAGCGAAAGGGTGCCTGTGTGCGTGTGGCAAGGTGCCTTTTCCTTGTGGTTAATGGTAGTCTTGATATCTGGACTGTTAAGTGGTTTGTTTTTACTTTTTTGCATAAAAGTATTGTTGACCGTTTAATAAACAATTTATTGTCAAGTGGCTATGGTGTATTTGCTGATTGCTCCTGTTTGTGGATGCAAGTGTCTGGAGGCTGCCAGAGATGAATGATTGCAGCTTCTTTCTTTTTCCACAGCCTGTAAGAAGGACAAAGGAGAGAAGGTCTGCTGCCTGGGCTGGCAAAGGGGAGTTCTTCCCCTTTCTTCCTCTTCTAGACCTGAGTAATTCTGCTGTTGAGGAGGTTGCAGCAGGGAACTGCTGGAGAGAGAGAGACAGTGAGAGAGAGAGAGAGAGAGAGAGTGGTGCAGGTGTATGGGTGGGGTCCTGGGCCTGGGTATGAGCCTCGGGCTGGATTTACAACTGCCTGCATCCTTAACATCTGCAACAGAGGGAGGCGGAAGAGGCTGGGACAGCTGCTTCAACAACTGCAGCGGCCTAATGCTTGGGAGCCTGCAACTGAGAGAGAGGCAGGAGGCTTTTTGGACCAGAAGCAACACAACAACTACCAGGAGAGGAAGGAGAGCGGAAAGTTGGTGTCTTGCTAGTTTCATTTCATTTAATTCCATCAACTGTGCTGATCCAGGTGTGGGAGTGGGACCTCCAAGAACCATGTGGACTTTACTTTTCCTGACCCCTCCTTGGTTGAAGACCGTGTCATGTCCTCCGACCCACTGACTGCACCACAAGACTGCATCGGAAGACCTTCTGCAGGACAACCCCTCCACTCCTTCCCACCAGGTTTGGGGTGCCGGCCCATCCTCCTGTGCCCCACCATCCTGTGCCTCCCTCCCTCCCTACCCCTCCTGTGACTCTCTCCCTCCATTTGTGGTATCAGGGGGAGAGAGTCACTGACACATCACTCTCCCCCCCCCCCCCTCCCGCCCCATGTAAAGTTTCCATCAATAATCCTATTGATGGTGGATGTAGCACTACCCAGTGTGGCGGTGGCACTGTCTTCGTCGGTGGCGGGACCCTCAAAGGCTACCTATGTGGCAGTGGTAGCTTCCAGGGCTCCCATTGCTCCTTCAGCCCCGACACCTTTTTGTCTTATTACCCAGAAACTCGGTATCAACTGCGACACCCGCCCCACTATGTTGACAGGGGTGTGCAATGGCCAGGATGGTCGGCCCCTCAGTCATTGTGGCCGCCTCTAAGCTGCACGACAAGGCGGTATTTTTACAGAGGGCCAAGTGGGTGATCCACCTTGTCCTGGAAAAGGGGCTCATGGTGGGCGGGACTTACCTGTTGGTGCACCCACTGGAGGCCACCGCCAAGCAGGTTATACATTCCAACATTCCGCCCTTCATCCCCGTGGAGTTCCACCGCCCCCCCCCCCCCCCTTTCATCTAGTGGGGGAGGTATGGTCCGGGGTGATGCCACTCCCGTTTGGACACATCTTCACCAGGTCTTCATCTGCCTGGCCCAGGAGTAGACATTAGAATCCCCTATGAGGGTGAAAATTAATACTTCTTCTGGTCCACGGATGGCATGTGGTGCTATGCCTGCAAGGGCGTGGGCATATTAGGAAATATTGCTCTGACACCAAGGTCGCCATGACCAGCAGGGCAGCCGCGGCTGGCACCGCCACCCCCTCCCCCTCCACTGACACCACCGCTGCCCCCACCCCACTGACATCACCACTGTCCCCCTCCCCCCGCACAGGGACGAGCCTGGCTGCCAGCGGGAAGGAGGGAGAGTATTTTCAGGGCGGAAGGCCACGCGGGAATCCGTTCCCGAAACCCCCAGTCCCGCAAACCCGGCGCCCTTGACCACCGGCTCGTGTGAAGTTACTGCAACTTGCCCCACCATTATCCCGCAGCATCCCAGGCCCATTAACGCCTCAATGTCGGGTGCTCGGCCCAATGCAGTTTCTAAGCGGGTCTCCAAAGATGATGGCGGTAGAGCGCGTGATCTCAAGCCAGGGTTGTCTTAGGTAAGCCACTACCTCAGGGGCAGAGTGAAGGGGGAGCCTCCGGCAATGAATGTTTCCCTCGCGCACGCAACCCCCCGAAAGAGGTGGAACTCCTTAGAGGGAAGAGAGAGGAAGAATGCACCCCACCCCCCTCCCGAACTCCCTATTCCAGTGCAGGGCGAAAAGCATCCCTGCTCCTACTCCCAACCCGGAAGCAAACAAATAAAACAAAAACATTTAAAACGCCCCCGAGCCTTCGCAGTGAAGTGAGATGCCCAGGGGCCATGTGCGGACAGGCATTCTAAAGCCTTGTTTCACCCAGTGCAATTTTGCACCTCAGAGGCGTTTGTTTTTCAAATGACGCAAGGTTGTGGCAGCACCCTGATCGTAATGTCACTGGGTGATGATGGCGAGAAGGGCCCACCCACTGTCACTGGGTGATGATGGCGAGAAGGGCGGAGCGGGTGATGATGGCGAGGCGGGGCTGGCGGGCCCACCCCACCCACCCACCGTCTTCATCCCAACTTCGACGCTGGAAACGTTTCCCTCCGAGAATTCTTTCTCGAGATTTGTAGTGTCTTGGGTGTCTGGACCTGTGGTGAACCACTGTGTACACCTGTATTAGGGAATGTAAGGTAGGACCTGCCACAGACCACCCGGAAGGCGCCGGAAAGCTCAATGCCCCTATCAACCTCGACAGCCTCTCCGGGGACAAGACCCCGGGGCTGGATGGGCTGACCATGGAGTTCTTTAGGGAATTCTGGGATGTCCGGGGGAGCGGTAAACGCGGGGGTCCAGGGGGAATGTCTCGCCACCGGGAGATGCCCCTTTCATGGCGCTGGACCAACATTATCCTGCTGCCCAAGAAGGGTATCTCCACCTACTTAAGAATAGGCGGCTGGCCTCCCTCCTCTGCGCACATTATAAAATCTTTGCCAAGAAATCTCTTTGCGTTTTGGCACCGTGCTGAACCTTATGATTCACCAAGACCAGTCCTACACAGTTCCGGGTGGGACGATTCATGATAACGTTCATCTAGTCCAGGACCTGATCCACCACTCTCAGAGGGCTGGTCTGTCGAGTGCCTTCCAGTCCATTGATCAGGAGACACCGTTGACAGGGTGGATCAATGTTTAATGCCTAGAGGTTGTGTGTTTCTTTGTTTCCACCTCTTTTTGTTTTTCTGTGGACTGGAGAAAGGAAAGGGAGGCTGTAAAATAACCTGCTACCAGTGCTGGAGAGAGGGACGGGGTGCTCTTTCTCTCTTTTGACTTGCTCTGCGTCAGTGTGACTTTCTAATGTGATTTCCCACTGTTGAGAATCTACTGCTGGGAGCTGCGGGAGGGGGAGAGAGAGACAGATTGATCCGAATGAGAAACTTGATGAAAGTGTTGAAGACATGCTCTGACAGATTGCTGATGAATTTATTTTACAATTGACTGTTTAATGTTCAACCTGTATTTGGTTTTCTTTGTATAAATGCACTGTTGTAGCTTTGTGTTTGTACCAATATTATGTCGCGAAAGGTGCTTGTGTTTATATAGCACAGTGTCTCTTTCTTGTTGTTTAATAGTTAATGTGATATGCGACTGTTATGTAGTTTGTTTTTATCTTTTTTGTATAAAGGTATTGTTGACAGTTTAATAAACAAAATATTCTCAAGTGCATTCCCATGGATACATGCGCCATGTATCAGATGAGTTTTCTTATCTAGTATTCCAATCACACTGTGAGGCCTGAACACTTTGCCTGAACCCTGGGCTTCGATTCCACTCTCGAGCTGGGATTCAGCACTGGCGTTATCCCCCCAACCAGAGGACGGGTGTGAGGATCAGGGGAGGGCACTTGAGCACGGTCTCCCTAATGTTCCCGGCAGGGATCTGGGATCTTGGGACTCCTGATGTGGCTGGGGGTAAGTGTGCAGAGCGCGATTCTCCAGCACAACTGGCTCGGTAAATGGCACTCTGAGAGAAGGCAGGACAAGTAAGGGTGGGGGATGCTTGGGGTATTTGAGGGTTCCGGGTGGGGGGGAAAGCCCTAACTGATTGTTAGTCTCTTTCCGTCTCCAATTCCTTACAGATACCAAAATGGTACGTGGTGTCGGTCCTGCAGTGGCAGCTTTTGCGGCATTGTGGCAACTCAGGTTGCCAGGCGCTGGAGAACGGAACGACATCAACGCAGGCTCGAGGCGGCACCACAAGAGATGTGGGCCGCCACACATTCTGAAGACCTGGCTGCCCATCCAGTCCGAGGAGGGATCCGGAGGGAGACATCAGCGATGGCCCAAGGTGTACAGGCGTCATTTGTCGTTCAAGGAGATGACAGACAGCATGCATCGCAGGAGGCTCCATCTCAACAAGGAGATGGTGCAGCATCTGTGCCATGTCCTTGCGAACCTGGCACCCATGGAGGATGAGGACACCTGCTCCTGCTGGCCATCAAGTTCACTGCAGCCCCGTAGTTTTATGCAACTGGTTCATTCCAGGGCAAAGTATGGACTTATGGGCATTTCACAAGCTACAGCACATAAGTGCATCCATGAAGTCAAGAATGCCCTGTGTGCCTGGGCAGCTGACGATATTAACTTTGAGCTGAACCAAGCCCATCAAGATAATCGGACAGCAGGATTCTCCGCCATTGCCGGGATGCTACAGGTCCAGGGGGTAATCAATGGCATGCTTGTCATATTGGGGCATCAGGGAGTGTCCTTCATTAACAGGAAGGATTTTCAACATGTGTGTGACCACTGCCTCTGTATCATGCACATGTGCGCCCGCTTCCCAGGGACCGTACATGACAGCTACAACCTGGGACACTCTGCGATCCCTGATGTCTTCGAGGACCACCACAGGATTATGGGTTGGTTGAGGTCCTGGCTGATGACACCAGTGCAGAGGATGGAAACTGATGTGGAGACCCTATACAATGAGGACTTTGTTGCCATTCGTGCTGTCACTGGGCAGTGCGTTGGATGCTAAAAATGTGGTTCCGATGCCTGGACCACTCTGGTGGTGCACTGCAATACACCCCCCAGAGGGTCGCCCGCTTTGTGTTGGTTTGATGTGCCCTCCACAACCTGGTGCTGGAGGAGGGGGAGGAGGGACATGTGACCTCATCTGAGAAGGAGCCGAATCAGGGCTACACGGTGGCACAGTGGTTAGCACTGCTGCATCACAACGTCTAGGTTCCAGGTTCGATTCCAACCTCAGGTGACTGTCTGTGTGGTGTTTGTACGTTTCCCCGTGTCTGTGAGGGTTTCCTACGGGTGCTCCGGTTTCCTCTCACAGTCCAAAGATGTGCAGGTTAGGTGGATTGCCATGCAAAATTGCCTTTACTGTCCAAAAGGTTAGGTGGGATTACTGAGTGACGGGAATGGGGTGGGATGTGGGCCTAGGTAGGGTGCTCTTTCGGAGGGTGGTGCAGTCTAGGTGTGACCCCAGGATACATATCAGAGGTGAAGGCAACCTGTTGCTTTTCTCGCCCTGTTGCTTTTGATGCCCTTGGCAAGGGTCCTCTGGGGGACTGGAGCCGAGGGCCGCAGTCGATCTATAGGTGTCACTGGCATCACCATGCCACCCTATTCTGCCTGCTGACCTTAAGATCACCGGTGTTAGGAGGGGGGGGATTCGGGCGAGGTGGAGTCCAGCACCGTCCCCTGGTGGCAGTCATCGGGCCATCCTCCAGCGCTTCCACCTTCTGGATGGTACCCGTAGCACCCTGGGGGTCTCCATGGGATGGAGCGACAGCTGGAGTGAACTCCAGTGGCCTCTATGTCATCTGGCTCTGCCGGTCCTTGCGCCTCCCCATTGTCTGTACCATAGTGCTGATACCCTCAGTGTAACTCCTTAGTGACTGGGCCATGCTCTGCAGTGCCTCGACAATGTCCACCTGCATCTGGGATATGTCCCTCAGTGACTGGGACACAATGTCGAGGCCCTCAGCCATAGTTGTCGCAGACTGAGCCATGCCCTGGACATCACCACTCATGACGTGGATATTGTGCTCCAGGTTTTCCACTGCGGTCGACACCTAGCAGTGTTGGCATCGGTGCCACACATTTTCGGCGCCATCTCCTGCACCCATAGCCTTTAGGAGTCCTCGAATTGACTATGCACTCACCAGAGTGTCTCTGTGTCACCTCCTGAATCTCATGGCTGTGCTCTAGCATTTGCATCAACTCCGGGATAACATGGTCCAGAGGCTCAGAATCCGGCTGGTGTTATATTATCCTTGGTGGTAATGTGTCGTGTTCTTTGTATTTTGTTCCAGAATGGTCCGTTGAGTTGATTACAAAGAATCCATCATTCATTAGATTGAAGTAAAACTAATTTATTGTATAACGATTAATTAAATGAAGTTCGCACACGCTACTGAGCTTAATTAATAATAAAGTAATATTGAATCTGTCTAGCAGTAGTCAATAATCTAATAGTCACTAATAATATCCTTGTGGGAACTCTCCCTCATCTAATCTTCTCCTAGTTCTCAGTTCTCAGGCTTTCTCCTTCACTAACACGATCCAGCATTCCCCAAGGTCTGATTTATATACAGAGAAGTGGTGGTGCCCCCTAGTGTTTGAATTACAGAGATGTAATAATTAACCCCTCACTAGCTTTCCTATCATTGCGTATCATTGCATCCCCTTTTTTAACATTTCTTTTCTATTTACAAAGGAAAAAATGTATAATATTATGACAATACATGGTATGTATATGACTTTGACATGTAGTGAAAAATCAATAATGAAAAAGTTCAACAGGTACGATTCACAAGTTGAGTCTGTCTGGCTTCCTTCTTTTTCTGGTTGACCTTCTGAAACCAGAGGAGACTCAGAAGTTTTTACTGTCCTCTGTCAATCTTCACGAACTTTGGAAGTTGTCATCGTATCACTGAAAATACTTTCACAAAGTTGTAGATCTAGAAAGATGTAATTGTTTAAGATTCAGAAGTGCTCGTCGATTATGTCAAACAATTGACCTTCATCTGATTAAATTACATAGGAGCGTGGTGCTGCTTGTCGAATGACTTTTGCAGGAGCAGACCAACCTCCATCAGGTATTTTGATCCTGGCTGTGTCACCTGGAAGCAGTGTGTCCAGTTTATTTGCATGTTGATCATAATACAGTCGTTGTTTATCTTGTTGATGTTGCATCTTTTGTATTACGGGTAGATTATCTGGATCAGGTAGTGTACTGGACGGTAGAGTAGTCCTTAACTCCCTGTTCATGAACAATTGCGCTGGTGATAAACCCGTGGCAAGCGGAGTTGCTCTGTAGTTGAGTAATGCAAGATTCATGTCCGCATGAGAATCAAAAGCTTTGTAAAGAAGTTGTTTCATGATATGAACTGCTTTCTCAACTTTAACATTTGATTGAGGGTAGTGCAGACTTGAAGTGATGTGAGCGAAGTTGTATTCTCAAGAGAATTCAGCCCATTCATGACTACCAAAGCACGGCCCGTTGTCAGACATGACAATGTTTGGAATGCCATGTCTGGCAAAAGTTTCCTTTGTTGATTTTATAACAGATCTGTATGTGAGATCTGACAACTTGATGACTTCCGGATAATTCAAAAATTAGTCTCAGATTAACACATAATCACGACCATTGCAAGAAACAAATCAAACCTTGATTTGTTTCATTGCATGCTGTTGAAGTTTTTCCTTGCATTGTGCAGGTTGAAATTTCTGACATGTTTTGCATCCAAGTATCATATCAGTAATGTCTCGGTTGATACCTGGCCTATACACAGCTTGTCTTGCTCTTTTCTTGCACTTTTCAATGCAAAGGTGACCTTCATGTATCTGGTTAAGAATCATGGGTCGGAGAGACAAAGGTATTACTATCCCATCAAGTCGAAGTAACAATCCATCCACAGCTGTGAAGTCTGCTTGTATATTCCTGAACTTGGAACAATGCCCTTTTGGCCAACCATTGTTGAGATGGCATATGACTCTTTGAAGCATTGAATCCTTCTTGGTTTCTTCACGGATGAGGTTCAGTTTAACATCTGAAGCAGGATGAGTTTCAGCTCGAAGCTGCATTTGAGCTTCTATGTGCTATATAAATTCATGAGGCTCTTCTTCTGAATTAATTGACCGTAATGAAGCGTCAGCAATTATCAAGTCCTTGCCTGGAGTATAGATAAGGTTGAAGTCCTATCTACGAAGCCTCATCAAGATCCGTTGTCATCTTGGTGTCATATAACTTAGATCCTTTTGTATGATATGGACAAGTGATCTGTAGTCAGTTTCAATAGTAAGGGTAGGAAGACCATAACCATAATCATGAAGCTTTAAAACACCTGTAAGTAAACCCAAGCATTCCTTCTCTAATCGTGCATACCACTGTTCAGTCGGCATCATTGCTTTGGAAGCATAGGCAATTGGTAACCATAACGAATTGTCATCTTTCTGTAACAGAACTGCTCCTAATCTGCTATGACTTGCATCAGTCGATACTTTTATTTCTCTGTCTGGGTCAAAGAATGAAAGAAGAGTTGTGTCGTCAGTTGAGACTTTAAATCGAGCCATTTCTTTTGATGGCTGTCAGTCCAATCAAACATGGTAGACTTCTTGATGAGATTTCTGAGAGCAGTCGTTCTGGACGGGGGGGTTAGGAATGAACTTTCCTGGAAAATTTACAATACCTAAAAATCTTAAACTGGCCTTTTTGTCCTCTGGGACTTTCATTTGTTGTGTGGCAGCAATCTTGTCGTTGTCAGGTGGCACACCATCGGCGGAATTCTCCGACTCCCCGCAGGGTCGGGGAATCGCCCGGGCCTTCGTAAATCCCGCCCCCGCCGTGGCCGGAATTCTCTGCCACCCGGGAATCGCCGGGAGTGGGAATCGCGCCCCGCCGGTCGGCGGGCCACCCGCGGCGATTCTCCGGCCCGCGATGGGCCAAAGTCCCGCCGCTGTCAGGCCTCTTCCGCCGATGTGGTTTAAACCACCTCTGGTGGCGGTGGGAGCAGGCGCGCGAGCGGGTCCTGGGGGGGGCATGTGCCGATCGGATCCTGGGGGGGTGCCCCCACGGTGGCCTGGCCCGCGATCGGGGCCCACCGATCGGCGGGCGGGCCAGTGCCGTGGGGGCACTCTTTTTCTTCCACCGCCGCCACGGCCTCCACCATGGCAGAGGCGGAAGTGACCCCTTCCACCGCGCATGCGCCGGTGGTGACGTCAGCAGCCGCTGACGCTCCGGCGCATGCGCGGACTCACGCCGACCGGCGACGGCCTTTCGGCCATCCCCGACGCCGGTCGGCAGGGAGCCAAAGGCCGCTCGCGCCGGCCAGCGGGGCGCCAACCCCTCCAGCGCAGGCCTAGCCCCTAAACGTGCGGAGAATTCCGCACCTTTGGAGAGGCCCGATGCCGGAGTGGTTGGCATCACTCCCGTACGCCGGGAACCCCCGCCCCGCCAGGTAGGGGAGAATACCGCCCCTGGTCTTCAAGGAAATTCAGAGTCGAAATACCAAAACGAGGTTTGGTTCTATTCAGTTTCAAACCAAATTTATGTACTCTTTGAAATACTTGTAATAATCTTGAATTTTATTCTTCTCTTATAGATGACCACACGATTATATCATCCACATATACACGTACACCTTCAATACCTTCAGTCATTTGTTCCATCACACGATGAAAAGTCTCTGATGCTGAGATAATCCCAAATGGCATCCTGTTAAACCAGTAACTACCAAAAGGCGTGTTGAAAGTACATAACTTTCTACTGGATTCATCTAGCTGCATTTGCCCAAATCCTCTGGAGGCATCCAGTTTGGAAAAATTTTAGCATAAGCCATTTTGCTAGTGATTTCTTCCCTCTTGAGTATAGGACAGTGCTCTCTCTTAATATTCTTATTAAGATCTTTAGGGTCGATGCATATCCTCAGATCATCGGAAGGTTTCTTTACACAAACCATAAAACTGACCCAGTCAGTCAATTCTGTAATTCTTGATATAATGTGTTGACTTTGTAATCTTGCAACTTCAAGCTTCAATCTCTCTTGAAGTGGTGCAGGAACTCTTCTCGGCAGGTATACCACAGGTTTTGCATCCCGGTGTAACTGAATTTTGTATTGGTAGGGAAGAGTACCCATGCCTTCTGGAAGACGATCCAGAATCCCTTGAATGTCATCTTGAATCGGTGGTTGAGATGAACACGCACTATAAATCCTCTGAATTAGGTGTAGATTCTTGCAGGCTTGTGCACATAAGAGTGAAGATTTGTTTGAATCACCAATCTCAAATTTTAGAGATATCATTGTGCCATTATTGGTAACTAACAAGATCCCATTGAGGTGATGACATTACCATTGTAGTCACGCAGTTGACAAGTCGATTTATTGATTTTCGGAGTTTGCTTCAGCTTTGAGAAGTCAAGCCTATTCAGCAAATTTGCAGAAGTGCCAGTATCAAACTTAACATTAATTGGAGAATTATTAACTTGAACTGCTGTCTTCCAGTCATTATCAATGTTGATAGAGTGAACTATCTTGAGAGGAGAGGAGACTTCTGTGGTTCCATCATACTTCTCAATGATGCTGACGAACAACGAGTATTCCAAAGAATAAGCATCTGAAACATTGGAATTGTTTTTTTAAAAAACCTTCTTCCTTTATATCCACACTTCTAACATTCATCTGTTTTGAATTTAAATTCGAAGATTTAAATTTGTGAGTGGATCTGCACTCAGCAGCAAAGTGGTTGTGTTTGCCACATTTTGGGAGAAAATCTTTCCTCGGGCAGGACATTTGTTTTGAGGGTGGGCATTTCCACACCTTCCACATGTCATTACGTTCATGTCATCACACACAAAACCTCTTCCTGCATGCGCAGATCGGTCTTCGTCCGTCTCGCACCTTTTTGCAAAATGTAGGTTCAGAATGCGCGTGTGCAAGATGGCTGCCGTCCGAAATGTGCATTTTTTAAAATCTGCAGCACTGCCTTAACACATTCTTGCTCGAGGTTCTCGGAGAAAATTTTCATGATACTGACTTTTGGATAATTGATGTAGGCGGCACATTTTGATCGCGTTTTCAAACCTGAGGGCTAGATTTATCACCAGCGGGATGCTCTGTTTTGCTGGCAGCCCTGGGGTTTCCCGACAGCGTGGGGCTTCCCCATTGACCAGCTGGCGTAATGGAGCATCCGACTAGCGGGGTGAAACAGAAATGTGGCGGGGCGGAAGATCCGACCTGAGTTCTTTCTGTCTCAGCAAACGTTCCCTGAGCTTATCATCGATTATTCCAAACACAATTTGATCCCGGATCATTAAATTGACGTCCGACTGCTGGCTCCCTTGGATATTCTGCCTCCTCCTGATCTGCAACAGCAACTGTGAGTTGCTCACCAAATTGTGCCGCAAAAGCCTGTCCACTAATGTCGTCCACAGAATTTGTGTTTCCGTGCTGGTGGAGTGTGGGGATTACAGCTGGAACGCCTCAATGGTGGTCTCCACGGAGCTCTTCTCCAATGTGTTCTCATGGATGGCAGGAGTGTAGGGGGAGGAGGGGGGGGGGGGGGACTCCAGATGGCCAGGTCCTTGCAAGTGAAGGGAAGGATCTTTTGTCTGACATGAACAACTCACTGGAGAAACTCGTGGAGGGGCAGTGATTTCTCAATGCTGCAGCAGCGAAGGCCAACCTCGCTGTCAGTGGCTGCTCTCTCCTTCAAAACAAATGAATGTTAGACAACCCCATGCACAATCATATTGTGTGAGGACACTGATGTCTGGAACCCCATCACCCATCTGGGCCCTCTCCTGCCTGTTATGGACCAACTTCTGTGGTGACAGAGAGGGTGCATTGTGAGCCACATGCTAGGAGCATTGGGGGTGGGGGAGTCTATGGCAGATGGATGTATGGGCACAACTCCTGTGCATAGAGGGGGTGTGCTAGTTACCCTCTTGCTCCTTATATACGAATAAAGGCTTTGGGATTCTCCTTAACCCTGTTAGCCAAAGATATTTCATGACCCCTTTTAGCCCTCTTTATTGCGCGTTTGAGATTTGTCCTACTTTCCTGATATTCCTCCAAAGCTTCATCAGTTTTGAGTCGCCTCGATCTTATGTATGCTTCCTTTTTCATCTTAGCTAGTCTCACAATTCCACCCGTCATCCATGGTTCCCTAATCTTCCCATTTCTATCTCTCATTTTCACAGGAACATGTCTGTTCTGCACTCTAATCAACCTTTCCTTAAAAGACTCCCACATTTCAAATGTGGATTTACCCTTAAACAGCTGCTCCCAATCCACATTCCCGAGCTCCTGCCGAATTCTGTTATAGTTGGCCTTTCCCCAATTAAGCACTGTTCCTTTTGGACCACTCTCGTCTTTGTCCATGAGTATTCTAAAACTTATGGAATTGTGATCACTATTCCCAAAGTAATCGCCGACTGAAATGTCAACCACCTGGCCGGGATCATTCCCCAATACCAGGTCCGGTGTGGCCCCTTCCCGAGTTGGACTATTTACATACTGCTATAAAAAACTCTCCTGGATGCTCCTTACAAATTCTGCTCCATCTACGCCTCCAACACTACATGAGTCCCATTCAATGTTGGGGAAGTTAAAATCTCCCATCACAACCACCCTATTGCTCCTACATTGTTATGTAATCTGTCTACATATTTGTACCTCTACTTCACGCTCGCTTTTGGGAGGCCTATAGTAAAGTCCCAACAATGTTACTGCACCCTTCCTATTTCTTAGCTCTATCCATATTGTCTCAGTGCTCGAATCCTCCATAGTGCCCTCCTTAATCACAGCTGTGATATCATCTCTGACCAGTAATGCAACTCCTCCACCCCTTTTACCTCCCTCTCTATCCTTCCTGAAGCATCTATACCCTGGGATATTTAGTTGCCAGTCTTGCCCATCCCTCAACCAAGTCTCAGTAATACCAATAACATCATATTCCCAGGTACTAATCCAAGCCCTAAATTCATCTGCCTTACCTGCTACACTTCTCGCATTAAAACAAATGCACCTCAGACCACCTGTCCCATTGCGATCATCATCTCTTCTCTGTCTACTCTTCCCCTTAGTCACATTGAGTTTATTATCCAGTACCTTACTGGCTTTAGTTGCTGCCTCTTTACTGACCTCTAACTTCCTAATCTGGTTCCCATCCCCCTGCCGCATTAGTTTAAAACCTCCCCAACAGTGTTAGCAAAAGCACCCCCGAGAACATTGGTTCCAGTCCTGCCCAGGTGTGGACTCAAAAATCTTACCAATGACCGAAGTCAGGCTAACCAGCCTATAATTTCCCGTCTTCTGCCTCCCTCCCTTCTTAAACAGCGGTGTTACATTAGCCACTTTCCAGTCCTCTGGGACCCTTCCTGCCTCCAGTGATTCCTGAAAGATCCCCACCAATGCCTCTACAATCTCCTCAGCTATCTCTTTAGAATCCTGGGGTGTAGTCCATCCAGTCCAGATTATTTATCCACCTTCAGACCTTTCAGTTTCCCCAGAACCTTCTCCTTAGTGATGGCGACTGCACTCATCTCTGCCCCCTGATTCTCCTGTCTTCCACCGTGAAGACTGATGCAAAGTAACTATTCAGTTCGTCTGCCATTTCTTTGTTTCCTATTATTACTTCTCCAGCCACATTTTCCAGTGGTCCAATGACTATTTTTGCCTCTTTCTTAACTTTTTTATATTGAATTATATTAAACTCTTCCTATCTTCTTTTATATTACTAGCTAGCTTGCATCTTCTCCCTCCCTTATTGCCTTTTTAGTTGTCCTTTGCTCGCTTTTAAAGGCTTCCCAATCATCTGGCTTCAATCCTTTGTCTGCTTTTTCCTTTGCTTTTACGGTGTCCTTAACTTCCCTCATCAGCCATGGATGCCTTGTCCTCTCCTTAGCATGTCTCCTCCTCCTTGGGATTAATTTATGTTGTGCCTCCCGTATAACCCCAAAAAACTCCTGCCATTGCTGTTCCACTGTCTTCCCTGCTCGGCTCCTTTTCCAATTAACTCTGGCCACCAACTCCCTCATAAGAACATAAGAACATAAGAACTAGGAGCAGGAGTAGGCCATCTGGCCCCTCGAGCCTGCTCCGCCATTCAATTAGATCATGGCTGATCTTTTGTGGACTCAGCTCCACTTTCCGGCCCGAACACCATAACTCTTAATCCCTTTATTCTTCAAAAAACTATCTATCTTTACCTTAAAAACATGTAATGAAGGCGCCTCAACTGCTTCACTGGGCAAGGAATTCCATAGATTCACAACCCTTTGGGTGAAGAAGTTCCTCCTTTGTAGTTACCCTTATTTAATTGTAATACTGTTAAATCTGATTCCAGCTTCTCCCCCTCAACCTGCAGGGTGAATTCTATCATGTTGGTCACTTCTCCCTTAGGGTCCCTTCACCTTAAGTTCTCTAATCACATCTGCCTCATTGCACATCACCAAATCCAGAATTGCCTGTTCCCTAGTAGGCTGTCACAAGCTGCTCCAAAAAACCATCTCTTAGACATTCGACAAATGCCTCTTCTTGGGATCCACTACCAATCTGATTTTCCCAGTCCACTTCCATGTTAAAATCCCCCATGATTATTGTGATATTGTCTTTTTTACATGCCTTTCTAACTCCTGATTACTGCGAGGGGGCCTGTACATAACTCCAATCATGGTCTTTTTACCTTTGCGATTCCTCAACTGAACCCATAGAGATTCTATGCCTTCTGATCCTATATCACTCCTTGCTATTGATTTAACTTCATTCCTTACTAACAATGCAACCCGCCCCTTTTGCCCATCTGCCTGTCCTCAAGGAACTGAATTATAGGGAGAGATTGGACAGGCCGACTTTTTTCTTTGGAGTTTCAGAGACTGAGGAGTGATCTTATAGTGGTGTATAAGAACATGAGAGGCATGGATAGGGTGAATGCACTCAGACCTTGTCCTAGGGTTGAGGAATTGAGAACTCAAGGGCATAGGTTTAAGTTAAGAAGAGAAAGAATTAATGGGAATCTGAGGAGCAATCTTTTTATACAGAGGGTGGTATGTATGTGGAATGAGCTGCCGGAGGAAGTGGTTGAAGCAGGGACATTGACAACATTTATAAAGCATTTGGACAGATACATAGGTAGGAAAGGTTTAGAGGGATATGGGCCAAATGCAGGCAAATGGGTTTAGCTTAGATGGGCTTTTCATTGACATGGACCAGTATGGGCCAAAGGGCCTGGTCTCCGTGCCGTGGATTCTATGATTAATAGATTGCAAACTGCATAGACAATTGTCTTGGATGAATTGTTGACAACATAAAAGTCAATATATTGCAATGCCAATATGAAACACAATGGGCTGGATTCCTTGGTCCCCCTACCCCGTGTTTCTCGGCGGCGCACTATTTGCTGGCGGTGGGATTTGCTGTTTATCAATGGGACTTCCCATTGTAGCCAGCCCACATCACCGGGAAACCAATGGGGAGGGGTGCACTGCTGGTGGGAACAGAGAATTATGACAGCGGAGAGTTCTGACCAATGTCTCTTTCTCAATGGTTGAATATTACTTTTGGTGAATATTTAGTTTTGGGGAAAAATAACCAGCAGCTCTTTCTAAACTGTCATCATTTTCTTATAACAGCACAGCACCAATGCCCACATTACCCGCATCAACTTAAGTTGCTTGCCATGAATCGGTGTTGACAAAACTGGTGGGGGGGAGGGGGGGGGGGGGCGGTGGTTAACACAGTTTTTAGACTGTCAATTTTCTTGTGGCATTCTGACGTCAAATGAAATTTCTCATGTTTTTTTCGGAGGTTCTGTAAATGGAGGAACCACACTGCGGAAATTTGGCCCGAATTTCTGGTAGATACCACTCATGCCCAGGAAGCTAAGAACTTCTCTTCTCATTGATGGCCAACTCCCCAGTAGCTTTTGTTTTCACACTCTGTGGGGCCATCTGATCATGTCCAACTGTATGGCCTAAGAATGTGAATTTGGCTTTCGCAAATTCACTTTTATCCATGTTTACCACCAAGCCAGACTTCTGTAGTCGACCGAACAATATTCCAAATGGTCCTTCCACATTTGACTGAACACCACCAGCTTGTCCATGTGTACTGCACAATCCTTTCATCCAGAACTGACCTTGTTTGTTAATCTTTGGAATGTTGCTAAAGCATTTTTCATTCCAAATGGCATAACTTTAAACTGGTACAGACCATTTGGCATTCCAAAAGTTGTAACTTCCTTTGTCATTTCTGAGAAAGATACTTGCCAGCATGCTTTAAATAAGTCAAGTTTGGCAATAAAATTTGCTTGTTCCACCATTTCAGTACAGTCGTGCAAACGCGGAATAGAATATGAATCTTACTTCATAACTGCATTGACCTTTCTATAGTCCACACACAATCATTGCTTTCCATCTGGTTTTGATACCATTACAATAGGTGAGCTCCAATAGCTGGAACTCACTTCAATGATATAATTCTTAAGCATGCTTTCAATCTCCTTTTGAACCTGTGTCAACTTTAATGGATTGAGTCTAAGTGGATGTTGCTTAATTAGAATAGGATTTCTTACATCTGTATCATGCATAATTACTTTTGTACTTCCTAGTTTTTTCCCCACATGTAGGTCTATGTGACTGTAATAAATAGTATAAATGGAATTGCTTTATCCCAATTTTCTGGATAATCCTGACTTTAAGTGGTCCACAAGGTCTTTAAAGTTTGGTGCAACCTTCCTAATGCTCCCTGCGATTCTGGATGATATGCAGTGAATTTAAATTGCTTTACTCCTAAGCTATCCATAACTTCCCACAACAACTTCGAAATAAATTTGGATCCTTGATCTGATTGGATTTTCTTTGGTAGTCAGTGTCTGGTAAAAGATTTAGTTATCTCCTCTGCAACCCTTGTATCTATTATATTTCGCAAAGGAATGGCCTCTGGAAATCTAATAAACACATCCATTATGATCAAAAAAATACTGGTTCCCACTTTCCATTTTTGGAAGGGGTCCCACACAATCAATTAGGACCCCAGTAAAAAGGTCCACAAATGCCGGAAAAGGTATTAAGGATGCTGGTTTCATTATCGCTTGCCGCTTTCCTATTACCTGACATGTGTGACATGGTCCTTTTGGAATGAAAAATGGTTTAGCAACATTCCAAAGATTAACAAACAAGGTCAGTTCTGGACGAAAGGATGGTGCAGTACACATGGACAAGCTGGCGGTGTTCAGTCAAATGTGGAAGGACCATTTGGAATATTTAAAGGATTGTTCGGTCGACTACAGGAATCTACATTCAATTACATCCTTTTGCAGTTCAGACCAATAAAAATGTTTTTGTATTTTTGTTTAAGTTTTCATACTCCTAAATGACCCCTTGCTGGAACCTCACATGCTATGTGCAGTAGTGTCATAGAAATACAGTGCAATCGACCTATCAGGTCTGCACCGACCGTCTGAAAGAGCACTCTACTGAGGCCCAATCCTCCACCCTATCCCCATAACCCTACCTGGGGGAGATTTAGCATGGCCAACCCATCTAACCTGCACATCTTTGGACTGTGTTAGGAAACCGGAACACCCGGAGGAAACCCAAGCAGACACAGGAAGTATATGCAAATGCCACACAATCACCCAACGTCAGAAGCGAACCGGTATCCCTGGTGCTGTGAGGCAGCAGTGCTAACCACTCTGCCACCGTGCCGCCCCTAACTCACCACTAACACAACTTGATGAACTTCAGCATATTTTTCATCTGCCTGAATATGTAAATAGCTCATTAATACCTAATTTCTAATGTAATAATACTCCAGTAAACACTTAGATTGTATTTCTGTGCATGCTTTCTGATACAACTATTTTATCTCTGAATTGTTTTGTTGTAATTGTACCTACTTTCCTGGACTAAAGATATTTGCTTCATCCTCCACCTCCTCTTACTCTTTATCAATTATCTGGTCAAAGATTGTTTCTGCTAACTGAATCTCAGCAACCCTATTTTCATTCCTTGATTTATTCCCCCCCCCCCTGTTACCACATAATGTGGGAACGCCCTAGGGTATGCTTCTTGAAACACCTCAGTTGTTTGACTATTACTTTTTCTATAGGTAGTTTTTCTATTACTCATATCACCACTTACCACTTTTCATGAGACTCTCTAACCTTACCTTACATAGTGGCACACTGTTGCTCTCACAACTAATTCTACACATTATCACATTGACTAACAATACTCCTTTCAAACTATATGGGTGGGATTATGCAGTCCGCTAGCCATGTTTTCCAGCACGCCGCACGCCTGTCGGCAGTGAGTTTCTCCATTCCCGCAGCCGGCCAATGGGTTTCACACTGTGGCCAACCCACGCCATGGGCAAATCCGCGGGTGTGGGTATGCTCCTGGTGGACCAGAGGATCCCGCTGACGGAGAATTCCACTGCATATGTCCTTATCTCTACCAATAGAGATTGACTTGCTCCTTTATCCCTTAAGATCTTAACCTCCTTACCAACTCTACCTAGTAAACAGTACCCTCACAAATACGCAATCTTTAAAATGATCTGGCATCAACTAACCTCTGAACAGGCTGTACAGTCGTTTGCACCTCTTCTGTTGCAACCTTGGTTTTATTTTCCACTTTAATAAATCCCATTGTCTTATCTTGTTTTAAAGAGTCTGTCTTCCCAGTAATTTTCTGATGCAGACAGCAATGCAACTTTTTTTGTCCAACTTTACTTCAATGAAAACATTTACGTTTTCTTATCTCTCTTCCACTATAATCATTTTCCTTTTTAATCTGAGGCAAACTCTCCTTAATATCTCCAATTAGACTTTGCTTTGACCTCCTGTGGACTTCTCATTTCCCCAGTTTCTACTCTTTACAGATTGAAATTAATGTTGAAAACCAAACCTTGATTTAAGAACTAATTCAAAATAATCAGCCATTTCACGCTGCCAGTCTAGCAGTTTTAACTCTTTGCTCTTCCACATGAATTCTCACTACTATGGGAAGTAAATCTTTAAATTCCTCCAAAATAATTGTTTCCCTAAGAGCTTGATACATTTGATCTATTTCTAACTCTCTTATCCACCTATAAAAATTGTTTTGTTTGATTCTTTCGAACTCTACATACATCTGACCCGATTCTTTCCATAGATTTCTAAACATGTGTCTGTCGGCTTTTGGCAAGAGTTCATATGCACTTAAAGTGGCTTTTCTGACCTCATCATAATCCCTATGATTGTGATACAAACATTTCACTTGCTCTCCCTCCTAATTTTGATTGAATCAACAATACCCACTGGGTCAGGTAATTTCAGCCATGTTTAGCCATTTTCTCAAAATAGATTTGAAAAAGGCTTCCACATCTCTCTCATCAAACCTTGGGAGTGTTTGAATATATTAAAAAATATCCCCACAATATTTTGACCAGAAAGCTTTCATCCTTCCTCCACACTCTCTTCACTGGCTTTAATTCCAACATTTTAAGTTGATATTCTGTTTTCCTGTCCAGGTCCATCTCCTTCATTTCCATTTTGTGAATTTCAAATTCTCTCTCTTTGCTTTTTGTTCTTGACATTGCCCCTCTCTATCTCCTTCCTTTTTTTCTGCAGTTGCCTTTCTCTGTAATTCATGCTGCCTCATTTGTAATAGAGGTTCAGCCACTTTAGGCAGTGGAGGGTATTGGACCTGGGAGGGACATACATTTGGGACAGAGGATAAAAGAGAACGCAGGGCTTGGGGTTCTAACCTTAAACTGGTAGCTCAGAGGAGTGCAGTCAGAGCCAACCAGACCTGCAGCCACTGTTCAGACAGTGTGATGTCAAAACAAAGTGGTAAGCTGAATGGTTGATGAGAAACTGATATTAGGGACTGTCTAAATGGCTGAAGCTTAAAAAAACTTATTATTTGTTGGGAAAAGTATTACTTCTAGATTTGTTCTAGCCTTAGTTGTAAATTTTTACTTTTAAGACATGTCAGGTGAGGTCAGCCATGTGGAAATTGTGCCCTGTCACATGTGGGGCATTGTGTGCCCTACTAGTGTCTTAGATGACCACATGTGTAGGACATGTGTTCTCTCAGCTGCAGGAACTGGAGCTCTGGGTTTCAGAGCTTGTGCAGTGGCTGAAGACACTGTGGCGTATCCGCGAGGCTGAGTGTTATATGGATAGCACGTTTAGAGAGTTGGTCACACCACGGTTCAAGGGGCAAGAGGACAAGAAGAAAAAAGGAAATGGGTAACCACCAGGCAGTTCAGGAAGAAGAGGCAGGCAGTTCAGGAAGAAGAGGCAGGCAGTGCAGGAGTCCCTTGGGGTCCCACTCACAAATCAGTATTCCATTTTGGAAGTTGATGAGAGCACTAGTACCTCAGTGGAGTGCAGTCGGAGCCAAGCTTCTGGCACCACAAGTGGCTTGACTGTACAGGGGCAGAGGAAAAATAAAAGAAGAGCAATATAATAGGAGATGCATTAGTCAGGGGAGCAGACAGGCATTGCTGCAGCCAAAGACGTGACTCCAGGATGGTGTGCTGCCTCCCTGGTACTAGGGCAGGGATATCACTGAACGGCTGCCAGGCATCCTAAAGGGGGAGGGTGAAAAGTCAGAGAATGTGCTACATGTTGGTACCAACGATATAGGTAGAATGCAGGATGAGGTCTTGCATCAAGAATTCAGGGATAGGCAGTAGATTAAAAAGCAGGAACTCTAAGCTTGTAACCTTTGGATTACATGTGCTAGCGAGTATAGAAATAGGAAAATAGGGCAGATGAATGCGTGGCTCAAGAGTTGGTGCAGGAGGGAGGGTTTTAGATTCTTGGATCACTGGGACCGTTTCTGTGGAATGTGGGGCATGTACAGGTCTGCACCTGAACCACATTGAGACCAACATCCTTGCAGGTAGGTTTGCATGTGCAGTTAGGAGGAGTTGCAACAAGTTTTACAGGAGGGTGGGGAACATCGCATATTAGTAAAATGGGGACACATCATGCAGTAGTAAAGTGAGCAAATCAGAATGAGTTCAGCTGTGTTGAATATCAAGAGAATAAGACAAGGCTGGATGGTCTTTACTTTACTGCCAGGAGTGTAATAGGTAGACTGATGAGTTAATGGTGTGGGTTGACACATGGAACTGTGACATTGTTGCCATCAGAGACATGGTTAAGGGAAGGGCAGAACTGGTAACTTAAAATTACGGGTCTCGGAACTTTAGGCGAGACAGAGAAAGGTGTAAAAAGGGAGGTGGTGTGGCACTATTAATTAAGGAAACAATTACTGATATGAGGAGAGATGATATCTTGGATGTAGTACGACACCTTGGTCTAGTTCATGGTCAATTCCAGGCCCACGTGCCCAGGAGTCACAATTTAAGTGAATTAACCAATAATAATTGTAAAAATACCCCAAATCCTTGGCCCTTGGATGCTCAATAATCACAGTTACCGGGTTTGTAAATGCAAACATGATTACTGTTTCTTTATACCAAGAACTAACATGAAATATGCAGTAAATACAACTGGTTAACAATAAGCTAATACCTATTACCCACTTTAACTGTCCCACCCTTTACCCACACACACAAGACAGACAAACACAGAGGGGTGGAAAGGGGTAAAGATAATAAGGGTGAAGTTCAAAAAATAAGATGTGGAGATGCCGGCGTTGGACTGGGGTGAGCACAGTAAGAAGTCCAGGTTAAAGTCCAACAGGTCTGTTTCAAACACGAGCTTTCGGAGCACTGCTCCTTCCTCACCTGAGGGTTGAGTGTTGGTAGCCTGTCTTATGTTACACATCATGGTACCAGTACGTGATGTTAGACGTTAATAGACCTACCTTCAAGTGATCTGCCTTCGACCAGCAATCAGCCATCCTGCAGTATGGACAGCGTCCACACCGCACCGCCGCTCCGCATCACCGGCAACCTTGATGCCAACTGGAAAATCTTTAAACAACGATTCCAGCTTTACCTTGAAGCTACAGACCTGGAAGCTGCTGCAGACGCCAGGAAGATCGCTCTCTTCCTCTCCATGGCCGGGGACCACGCCATTCATATCTTCAACTCTCACACTTTTGCTGAAGGTGAAGACAAGTCCAAATTCAAGATGGTCCTCCTCTAATTCGAGTCACTGTGACATCGAGGTAAATGAAAGTTTTGAGCACTATGTCTTCCAACAGCGTTTGCAGGGTAAGGATGAACTATTTCAATCTTTTCTCACCCACCTTTGCATCCTTGCGCAGTCCTGTAATTACGGATCCACCTCCAACTCCATGATAGGTGACCAGATCGTTTTCGGTGTACAGTCAGACGCCCTACGCCAGCAGCTCCTCAAGGTTAAACAGCTCATCCTTGCGATAGCCATCGAGACCTCCGTTCTGCATGAACACGCCACTAACCGATACTCGCACATTCATGCAGCTGAAACGAGGCAGAGCGGGTGAAAGCGATCAAGCAACTCCAGGGCCTCAGCCTGGATGAGGGCGGCCAGTTCGCGCACTTTTCACGGCCTCCCGCGCATGCGCGCACTGACCGAGGGGTCGGCGAGGCCGAAGATCGGACTGCGCAGACGCGCACCACGTACGACCGCACCACGCATGCACGATGGCGCACCGAGCGTTCTGATGTCACAACGTGCGGCAACTGTGGCTCTACCCACTTAAAGCGGCAATGTCCTGCAAAATCCCGACGCTGTCTACAATGTGGCAAGCTTGGCCACTATGCTGCTTTATGCAGGTCTGCTCAACCCACTACCTCTCGTCGCTCCAACCAGCCACGCAGGGATGTCCGTGCCATCCAGCCCATGGTCACCGAGTCCGACTCCGACCTGATTCCGGACCTTGACACCGAGGACCCTAAAGCACCATTTTGGGTGGGCATCATTACGAAACACAAGATGCCCCCGAAGGCAAAAGTCAAGTCCCTCCCAATATTCAGCATTGATCCAGACGACAAGTGGTGTGCCACCCTCACGGTCAACCAATCTTGAATCCGATTCCGCCTGGACACCGGCGCTTCAGCCAACCTCATTGCGCGGTCTGACCTCAAAAGCCTCCATGTCAAGCCTACCATCCTGCCATCAGCCTGCCAGCTTCTGGACTATAATGGTAATGCCATTGCTGCCAGTGGCTCTTGCCAGTTTGAATTGTCGCACCGGTCATTAAAGGCTAACCTGCCATTTGAAATAGTGGGATCCTCCAAAGCCTCCCTGCTTGGTACGCAAGCATGCAAACTCCTGAACCTCGCCCAAAGGGTTCACTCCCTGTCACCTGCTGACGCTTCCGTATCTCAGGACTCTGACTTTAGGACACAGCTGGACGCCATCATCAACCGATACCACTGTGTATTCGAGGGCATGGGCACACTCTCATACACTTATAAAATCTTGTTAAAACCAAATGCCACGCCAGTGGTGCACGCACCTCGCAGGGTCCCAGCACCCCTGAAGGACCTCCTCAAGCAGCAGCTGCAGGACCTCCAGGACCAGAGCGTAATTTCAAAAGTTACGGAACCGACTGACTGGGTCAGCTCAATAATATGCATGAAAAAACCTTCCGGCGAATTACGAATATGTATTGATCCCAAGGACCTCAACCGCAATATAATGAGAGAACACTATCCCATCCCAAAGCGCGAAGAACTCACCTGCGAGATGGCTTGCGCCAAATTTTTCACCAAGCTAGACGCATCCAAGGGGTTCTGGCAGATCCAACTCGACGCATCCAGTTGGAAACTCTGCATCTTTTTTTTTTATAAATTTAGATTAGCCAATTCATTTTCCAATTAAGGGGCAATTTAGCATGGTCAATCCACCTAGCCTGCACGTCTTTGGGTTGTGGGGGCGAAACCCACGCAAACACGGGGAGAATGTGCAAACTCCACACAGACAGTGACCCAGAGCCGGGATCAAACCTGGGGCCTCGGCGCCGTGAGGCAGCAGTGCTAACCACTGTGCCACCGTGCTGCCCGGAAACTCTGCATCTTTAACACTCCATTTGGCCGGTATTGTTACAACCGGATGCCGTTTGGCATCATAGAACATAGAACATAGAACAGTACAGCACAGAACAGGCCCTTCGGCCCTCGATGTTGTGCCGAGCAATGATCACCCTACTCAAACCCACGTATCCACCCTATACCCGTAACCCAACAACCCCCCCTTAACCTACTTTTTAGGACACTACGGGCAATTTAGCATGGCCAATCCACCTAACCCGCACATCTTTGGACTGTGGGAGGAAACCGGAGCACCCGGAGGAAACCCACGCACACACGGGGAGGACGTGCAGACTCCACACAGACAGTGACCCAGCCGGGAATCGAACCTGGGACCCTGGAGCTGTGAAGCATTTATGCTAACCACCATGCTACCGTGCTGCCCATCTCTGCATCGGAAGTGTTCCACAGGATTATGGAACAGATGATGGAAGGTATTGAAGGGGTTTGCGTCTATGTGGACGACATAATCGTCTGGTCCACATTGATCACCTCCAACGCGTCTTCCGACGGATCCATGAGCATGGACTCTGCCTCAACAGGGCCAAATGCTCCTTTGGTCAAACAGAAATTAAATTAAAGGCCATGAAGACACAAAAATGTTAAAGGACAAGAAGGCGGTCCTCCACTTCCTGGGCATGGACAATTTTCTGGGGAAATTCATCCCTAACCTCGCCTCTCACACCTCTCATGGGAACCTGGTCAAGAAGTTCCAATGGCTCCCCGTCCATGAACAAGAATGGTGGGAACTCAGGGCGAAGCTGACCAAGGCCCCAGTGTTGCCATTTTTTGATCCGGCCAAAGAAACAAAGATTTCCACGGATGCCAACCGGTCCGGCATTGGAGCAGTGCTCCTTCAACGTAACGATGCCTCATCATGGGCTCCTATCGTATACGCGTCACGTGCAATGACGCCCACCAAACAGCGCTACACGCAAATTGAAAAAGAGTGCCTGGGCCTTCTTACCGGAGTCGTTAAATTCCATGACTATGTCTATGGATTCCCAAAGTTCACAGTCGAAACAGACCACAGACAACTGGTCAATATCATTCAAAAAGACCTTAACGACATGACGCCGCGCCTGCAGCGCATTCTCCATAAACTCAGGCGTTACGACTTCGAACTCGTCTACACCCCGGGCAAGGAGCTCATCGTCGCTGACGCCCTCTCCCGGTCTGTCACCACACCCTGCGACCCAGTGGGCTTCATGTGCCAGGTTGGTGCTCATGTGGCATTCGCTGCATCCAATCTGCCCGCCACGGATGAACGACTCATCCAGATTCGTCGTTGAACGGCCGACGATCCCCTGCTCCAACGGGTCATGCGCCATCTAACGGACGGGTGGCTCAAGGGCCAATTCCCTCAATTCTATAATGTTAAAGATGACCTGGTGGTGGTAGACGGCATTCTACTGGACCGCATTGTCATCCCGCATAGCATGCACAACCTTGCCCTTGAGCAGCTCCATGAGGGCCACCTGGGAGTGGAGAAGTGCTGCCGACGGGCCCATGAGGCAGTGTACTGGCCTGGAATCAACGAGGACATAGCTAACGTCGTGCTCAAACCAGGGGCTGGTTTAGCTCACTCAGCTAAATCGCTGGCTTTTAAAGCAGACCAAGCAGGCCAGCAGCACGGTTCGATTCCCGTACCAGCCTCCCCGGACAAGCGCCGGAATGTGGCGACTAGGGGCTTTTCACAGTAACTTCATTGAAGCCTACTCGTGACAATAAGAGATTTTCATTTTTTCATTTCAACTGCCCAACATGCCAGCGATTCCAGCCTGCTCAACCAAGGGAAACTTTGCAACCCCATGAGTTGGTCACGTCCCCCTGGACCAAAGTTGGCATCGACCTGTTCCATGCGCTTGGCCGGGACTACGTCCTCATTGTGGACTATTTCTCGAACTACCCGGAGGTAGTAAGGTTGCACGACCTCACCTCAGCTGCGGTCATTCGTGCGTTTAAGGAAACCTTCGCTCGACATGGCATCTCGCTCACGGTCATGTCCGACAATGGCCCGTGTTTTGCCAGTCAGGAGTGGTCCAATTTTGCCAAACGGTACAACTTCACGCATGTCACGTCCAGTCCCCTTTACCCCCAATCCAATGGTAAAGCAGAAAAGGGGGTGCACATCGTATAACGACTCCTGTGCAAGGTGGCTGATGCAGGTTCTGATTTTTACATTGCCTTGCTTGCCTACTGCTCCGCCCCCTTGTCCACCGGCCTGTCACCGGCTCAACTACTCATGAATCGCACGCTGCGGACGATGGTGCCGGCCATTCATGTCCCGGACTTGGACAACGTTCCGGCCCTTCGCCAGATGCAGCTGTCTCGGGCTCAACACAAATCGGCCTACGACTCCCGTGCCACTGATCTCCCTGCTCTGGCTCCCAATGGCAACGTCCGTGTCCAGCTTCCAGATGGTGGCTGGTCCCCCACCGCTGTGGTGCTCAGACAAGTGGCCCCCCCGTTCAATCTTGGTTCGTCTACCGGACGACTCTCTTCTGCGCCGAAATAGGCGGGCACTACGACTCCTTCCTCGCTCGCCACGTGATCTTCATGTCCTGCCTCACCATCACGACGACCCCATTATGGACTTTGCAGATCTCCCTGTCGCTCTGCCACCCTCTGAGTCTGACACAGTCCAGCCCATTCCAGAAACGGCGGCTCCTGACCCACCCTTGAGGCGGTCAACCAGAATTCGTCACCCACCTCAGAGTCTAAATTTATGAACTGCCTGAATTCATGGACTCTCTGAATTGTTTCGTTGCTCTGTTTAATTAACTCACTGGTTTGTACATACTGTTGTTCTAGTTACCGTTTTGTTGCATACTGTCCACCTGCACTCGACACCTTCCAATGTAAATAACTTAGTGTTTCTGTACATAGTCTTGTAAATATGCTCAGACGTACCACACATAGTTAGGAACATTCTCATCACACATTATTTATAAAAGGGGGGATATCATAATATACACATCAGTATATAATGGTGCAGAGACACACACTGACTGACACACTGCACGACCAATCAACACACACAACACAGCAGCCAATCACCAGTTAGGGCACGGTCACTATGAAGCCAGATGGCACTAGTTTTCCCGCTCATTCGGGATGCAGCCTCTGAGACGGACAGAGCTCGCAGCTAGTAGCACAAACATCCACCATGAGCTAACAGTATAGGCTGGTCAGGTTAGGCATAGGTCTTCAGTTAATCTAACATAGTGTCGACCCACAGTGCAAGTATGTTTAACAGCTCTCAGTTAAATAAAATAGAGTTGTACTATTACAAGTGTTGGTAGCCTGTCTATGTTACTGCTAAGGTAAACGCAGTCTCCACAGATCCAGAGTACCCAACACATCAAACGGCAACACCCGCAGATTCACTCCCCTCCTCAGGGGAGAAACCGAGAATAACTCGCCTCAACAGCACCATTATATCATCAATGGTGAGGATTGGGGCTGGATTCTCCGATCCGCGACATTGAAATTGCGTTCAGCAACGGGGCGGAGAATTCCCGAAGACGATAAAATTGGGCGCGGTGCTCTGAAAAGTAGCATACTCTAGGAGTACACCGCACGCCGTATCCACAGCATTATGCCATTGCATCAGGCTGGCCCCGCGATGCTCTGTCCCCGACTGGCCGAGTTCCCAATGGCGTGGGACTCTTGTGTTCTCACCCACGGGGAACTCAGCGTGGTGGTTGTGGACTCAGTCCAGCGCCGCCACAGTCGGGGCTGGGGGCACTGTGGGGGGACGGTCTGGGGCGTGCGAGCTGAGGGATGAGACTACTTTTGCCATCCTGGTCCGCAGGCTGCGTCTGCCATGAAGCACGACGCGGCCGTGGCAGGCCGCCCCCGTGCACATGCACAGCCACGGACCCGACAATGCTCTGGGCAATAACGGCAGCTAGACTGGGAGCTCTACGCTGCCTGGTTGCTAGCGCCCCCCCCCCACCCCCGGAGCAGGGAATCGGTGGCCATTTTGCGCCAGTTTTCCTGGCACAAAACATCACCGTTTTCACGCCGGCCTGGGGACGTAAGTCTCCTAAACGGAGAATACAGCCCTGGGTCTTTCACTTACAGTAGATGATCGGCAGCGTACAGGGACACCCTATGTTCCATCAACACCACCCCCCCCCCCTCACATTATTCTCCTCCACCTATCTGAAGCCCTCAGGGCAATGACCAAAGGTTCTATCATAATGGAAACAAGCGGGGGGGACATTCCCCTGTTCAGCTGAAAATACCCCAAACTCACAATGTTTGTGGGGACACTGGTCATTGGGACTTTATACAACAATCGTACCCACAATACAAATTTAGGCCCTATCCCGAACATTTCCACTACCGCAAACAAATACCCCCATTCTACTCTATCAAAAGCCTTCTCTGCATCCAGTGCAACATTGACCTCCTGCTCCGTCCCGTCTGATGGGGACAGCATCACATTTAACAACTACCGCACATTTGACGACAATCTCCAACGTTTAGCAAAACCCGTCTGATCCTCCCCAATAACTTGAGGGACGCACTGCTCCAGCCCTAGTACCTTGACCAATATCCTAGCATCTACATTTGATGGGTAAATCTGGTGGTACGACACAAACTCCATCGGGTCCTGATCCTTTTTTAAAAGCAGCTAAATGGATGCATGTATCAACATCTCGGGAAGAGAACCCCATGTTTCCGAGTCATCAAACATCTCCACCAGTAACGATACCAACTGTCCCGCAAACGTATTATAAAATTCCACCGGGATACCATTGGGCCCTGGAGCCTTACCAGTCTGCATTAGCCCAATAGCACCCAAAGGCTTTCCAACCCTTTCCAAATTTCTCCTCTACCTTAGGACACTCCATGTCTTCTAAAATCTCCATCATATCCGACACTCCCAAGATAGCTCCAATTTATAAAAATTCTATAGAACGCTTTGTGGTGAATGTGATTCACACTATATATAATTGCTAATATCACTCCATGTATATATGTTCGTTATCTACCCATTGTAAGTGCAGTTGCACTATCCGACCACCAGGGGGAGTCGCTCTGGGAGTACGCGAGAGCTTGTACTGGGCTCCTCCCTTGGCTCCGCCCAGGACTCCTCCCCCTGGGACCGATGTATAAAGATCAGTGCCTTAGAGCCAGCCTGCCATTTCATCTGAAGTTCAACGATGAATAGGCTGGCTTTATTGTAAGTGTATTAAAGCCTCTGTTCAGATCCAACTACGCGTGTTCGCTGAATTGATGGTTCCATCACGCTTCAAATGCTCCATTAACTTTACCTCACGCGACACCGGCCTGCTATCCAAGTTTTGAACCTGAATAATCTCCCGGGAGACTACCTTCCATCTCAACTGGCAAGCCAAGAGCCGACTGGCATTCTCCCTATAATCGTACATTATCTCCCTCGAGCACCGTAACTGCTGCAACGCCCTATCTGTGGAGTTTAAATCAACCTGCATCTGCAACGTCTTCCTGCTAGCCAGGAGCTCTGTGGTGAAATCACTCAAGTATCTACCATCTACCTCCAAGATCTCATCCACTAACCTTTGCCGTTCCTCCCTTGCCTTCCTATCTATCTGCGCATTATGCGAGATTATCTCCCCTCTCACCACTGCCTTCCGAGAACCGAGGTCGAAACCTCCCCATTTTTATCAAACCCCACATACTCATGGATCGCCCTTGACATCATTACGCAAAACCCCAAATCTGCCAACAGCCCCACATCCACACTCCATGCCGGATGCTGAGCCGGCCCCACCTCCAATACCATATTACCAAATGTGGAGCATGATCCAAAATAACTATCACGGACTATTCCACTTTCCTCATCCTTGGCAGCCTCCCCATCATGAAGCAGTTAATCCGTGAATATACTTTATGTACCATGGAAAAGAAGGAGAATTTCCAACCCCCAGGTACAGAAACTGTCACGGATCTGCTGCTCCCATCTCCTTTATAGATGCTGTCAACACCTTTGTTACCCCGAAGGGGCCAACGACTTTGGTTTACACCGATCCAACTTTGGAATCAAGACACAATTCAAATCCCCCCAAGATCAACTGGTCTGTGTCCAGGTCTGGTATGGCAGCCAACATCCTCTTCATAAATGCTCCAGTTTGGAGCGTACACATTCGCCAGCACCACTGACTTGCCTTCCAACCTCCCAGTAACTATTACGTATCTACCTCTCTGACCCGCGACAACCTTCCCCATCAGAAACCAAACTCTTTTATTAATTAAAATTGCTACTCCCTGGGCCCTGCTATCAAAGCCCGAGTGGAACACCTGACACACCCAACCCTGACGAAGCTTAATCTGATCCTTCACCCATCGGTGGGTCTCCTCCAAAAACATAACTTAAATTCTTCAAATGAGAGAAAGATCTCACTCGCTTCACTGAGACCCAAGCCCCGACCATTCCACGTGACCAATCTAATCAGGGGGGGGTTCTCATCACCCAGCCCCACCAAGTCAGCCATTTCCACCACGAGGGACTATGCCGTCCATCTTCCAGGCTCAGCCCCACCCACAGGATGGGACAAAGAAAAAAACTCTGATCAGCATCAGCAATCTATCTTCATCCCCCCTCCCCATATCCCAGAAATCCCCCAGCTACTTCTTCTAGAACTATTATCTCACTTCACCATCCCCTTCCCCCACCATTCACACCTCTAGACTCATTGGAACCTGCCTAAACAGGTTCAACAGGCCACAGCCCCTACCCCACCTCACTCCTGTTCACCAGTTAACCTCTGCCTGCAAGTGAGATAGCCCACCCTCACCAGGGCCCACATCAAATGAGTAACAGAAAGGAACCAAAACTCCCCTGTCCCCTCCCTCTGCAAAGGAATAACCCAAACTCCATTAGCATCCCGTTCCTCCATTTTGAGCCATGTACTACTCGGCTTCCTGGCCCAATTCATATCCCCAACATCCTCAGTTCCCCTCCACCCCCAAAAACAGATAGTCCCTCAATACAAGATCATAAATTTCAATTAACCATATCTAGCTACAAAAAGGAAAAACAATACAACATCCCCAAACAGTCCCGTCCTAACCACCATAAAAGTTTCATTCAACCCCCTCAGTTCAGTCTAAGTCTGTGTGCTTTAATGAAAGCCTTCACTTCCTCCATTATCTTGAAGAAATTAACTCTGGAATTGTGCATGACTCTCAGCCTCGCTGGGTACACCACACCAAAACGCACACCGCTCTTATACAGCGCTGACTTTGCCCTGTTGAAGGCTGCAGGCCTCTTTACTAATTTTGCCGTGAGATTTTGGTACATTTGAATACTGCTGCCTTCCCACCACAGCTCTCGATTTTCTTCGGCCCATTTCAGGACTCTCTACTTTGTTCAATAATAATGAAAGCTCAGTATCATGGCTCATTATGACTCATTCACTCGTGACTTCATCTAGAGCCATTGCTGGGCCCTGTCCAGCTCAAGTGGGGGGAGATCTGGCCCTCCTCTCCCAAAAACTTTGCGAACATCGCACTAAAGTACTCAGTCAGCTTCAGGCCCTCCACTCCCTCCGCCAACCCCATGAACTTGAGGTTCTGTCTCCTCGACCTATTCTGCAGGTCCTCGAACTTCACCCTCAGGCCATTGTTCCTGTACTCTAACATCAACAGCTCAGCTTCTACTGAGGCTACCTGGTTGCTGTGTTGCAATAGTGCCTCCTCCATCCCCTTCAGCACCTCAAATTGTCCCCGCACTATCTCTGAGATCTTTCCCAATGCCTCCTTTATTGGGTCCAATGTGTCTCCACCAAATTTTTTAGGGGCTCCATCATTTCCCTCCCTTGCCTCACAAAATGCATGCCAAATTGTCTTTCAAATTTGGCCGCCATTACCTCCATCGGTTTATCCACTGTAATAGGTGCAGCCACACCCGGCGATCTTGCCTCCGCCATCTTTGTTCCTAACGGACTCCACACTTTCCCCAACTCCTTTGAAGGGCTACCGCTCATAACCTTCTTTCCAGTATTCATTTTGTGGTCTTTGATATCTTCTTTTAAAAGGCTATCAAATGGGACGTGTCTGTCCACAAATTACCCCGGGGAACTGGGCTAAAAAGGCCAAAAACCGAGGATTCTGGTGGCAACTACCTTGCGTGTAGCTTCCATTTACATGTTGCCAATGGAAGTCCAGTTCAAGTTTGTTCAGGACAAGGAAAACGATGACCTGAAAAAGGTGGTTTTGGATTTGGACAAGGCAGACTTTACTAAAATAAGGCAGGATCTGGCCAAAGTTGACTGGGTACAGCTTCCTGTGGGAAAATCTACAGCGGACCAATGGAGGACATTCAAAAAGGAAATGGATAGTGTGCAGGTCCCATAAAGGGGAAATGTAGGAGCAATACGTTCAGGGAACCCTGGATGGCTAGGATATCCCAGGACTGAATATGGAGGAAGAGAAAGGCTTTTCGCATGTCCAAAGTAAAATTCAGCTGTGATCCTGGAGGAATATAGGATGTGCAAGAGAGGACTTAAGAAAGCATTTAGAAGAGCAAAAAGTGGGCATGAAAAAGGACTTACCTAAGATACCCTATTAAGGGGAAAAACTTAACCAGGGAAAGAGTAGGGCCCATTGGAGACAAAGGGGTCAATGTGTGTGTGAAACCGTAGGACATTGCTAGGGCTTTAAAAAATACTTCTCATTGGTCTTCACGTAGGGACAGAATTCAGGAAATGGGACTGTGAAGACCTTGAGCAGTTTGACATACAAAGTGAGGAGGTATTAGAAGCTTTGATAGGCTTAAAAATAGACAAATCCCCATGACAAACGCTGATCAGTGTGAGGTGAAGCACTTTGGAAGAAGAAATAGGACAAAGGAGTATATAATTAAAGGCATATGGGGCTTTATCAGTCGTGGCATAAAATATGAGAACAAGCAGGTTATGATGAATTGAATCCCAGGATGCTATGGGAGACGAGGCAGGAAATTGACGGGGTTCTGACGCAAGTTACTAAATTCCTCTCTGGCCATGGGGATAGTAAGACTGGAGAAAAGCTAACATTGTTCCACTTTTTAAGAAGGGTGGTAGAGAAAAACCAGGGAATCACAGACCGGTGAGTCTCACATCAGTGATAGGGAAACTATTGAAGATAATTCTGAGGGAGAGAATACATTTCCACTTGGAAAGGCATGCGTTGATTAGAGATAGTCAGCATGGTTTTGTCAGAGGAAGATCATGCTTAACAAATTTTGATAACATTTTTGATAAAGTGGCCTAGTGTGTGGATGAAGGAAGTGCAGTTGATGTAGTTTATATGGGTTCTAGCACAGCGTTTGACAAGGTCCCACATGAGAGACTGATTGAGAAGGCACAAGGAAATCAAGGCAACTTCTTGGGATGGATTCGCAGCTGGCTCATTAATAGGATACAAAGGGTGGTGATAGTTGGCTGTTTTAGTAACTGAAGGCCGGTGTCCAGCTGTGTACCACAGGGATCAATGCTGGGTCCTTTATTATTTGTTATTAATTTGTTATTATTTGTTAATTTTTAAAAAACTTTGATAAGCCCAACAGATGCCCGGGCAGCAGGATTCTCTACCATCGCCAGGATGCCCCAGGTCCAGGAGCCTTGCACCCACCGGGCCATCTGGGAGTGCCCAAAGTTAACAGGAACGGGTTGCGCTCCCTGAACATATAGCTACTGTGTTACCACCACTTGTGGATTATGCACATGTGTGTTCAGTTCCCAGGAGTGTGCACGACAGCTATATTCCGGGGCAGTCGGTCATCGCCGGCCTATTCAAAGGATCACCCAGGGTGGCCAGCTGGCTTTTGGGGCTATGGGGTACCTGCTGAGGACCTGGCTAATAACGCAGCACGGAGGATAGAGACCAAAGCAGATACAACGAGGCCCATGTGGCCACCCGGGCTGTCATTGAGTGGTGTATCAGACTCCTCAAAATGTTGCTCCAATTCTTTGACTACTCCAGTGGTGCTCTCCAGTACACCACCTGGCCGCCTGCTTTCTGGTGGCCTTCTGTGTCCTCCACAACATGGCACAGCAGCGGAGCCATGAGCTAGAGGTTGGGGATGAGGAATATGTGGCCACCGAGGAGATCAAGGAGGAGGAGGACGAGGATGATGAGGCGATGCTGAACCAGTAGGAGCTGGAGGATGATCTCAGTGAGGGACCGGAGGACAAGCCAGAGGCTGCAGGATTGGCGGCAACAGCGAGGGTCCGGCAAACCCGGAGAGCCAGGGAGCCGCTCATACTCGCTCGCTTCACTTAGTACATGGCCTGGTCTATCATCGATACCTTACCCACCTCCCCATCCCCATCTCCCACCCTCCCAGGGTCTGTGTCACATCACTCCAGGGTGTTGTGACTGTGTCGGCACTGTCAGCGGGTCACTATCACGGTCAGGGGGGGCTGCTGTTAACCCGCAGATAGCTGATCGCCGGTGCTCCTCAATCTATCTCAGTCTGACCCCTGCCTGTCTATTAGTGCTCACTCACACCCATCATGCACATGGTGTGCCTCGAAGGGTGGGTGGGGTGGGGGATGGAAGGTTCGGAGATCGGCCTGCATTGCGGAAGGCAGTGACACAGGCATCATACTGGTTGTGCTCAAGGTATTTTAATGTGTCACAGGTGTCATACAATTCTCCACTCTCCCGGTGGTGCTGCCCCACTCTTCCCACCCCCACTTCACTTCCTACCTACCACCCCCCCCCCCCCCCCCCCCCCACCCACCCACCCACCTTCTCCACCCTCCCCGGTGCCCTCAGTGATCTGCGATGTGCTTAACCTTCCTAGATCTAGCACTATGCTGGTGACTGTGTATATGGAATGGTTGACTATGTGTATGGAAGCTGGCTGACTGTGCATCTGAAAAGCTGTGTGAGAATGCTGTGTGTCTGTTTCTATTTAATGCTGGTGACTGTGTATTCGGAATGCTAGATGACTGTGTATATAATAATAATCTTTATTGTCACAAGTAGGCCAACATTCGCACTGCAATGAAGTTACTGTAAAAAGATCCTAGTTGCTACATTCCGGCACCTTTACGGGTACACAGAGGGAGAATTCAGAATTTCCAATTCGCCTAACAGCACGTCTTTCGGGACTTGTGGGAGGAAACCGGAGCACCCGGAGGAAACCCACCCAGACGCAGGCAGAAGGCGCAGATTCCACGCGGGCAGTGACCCAAACCAGGAATCGAACCTGGGACCCTGGAGCTGTGAAGTACCCGAGCGAACCACTGTGGTACCGTGCTGTTGCAATGCTAGGTGACTGTATGAGGAATGCTTATTGATGGTGTGAGACTGTGCATTTATCATAATCATAATCTTTATTATCACAAGTAGGCTTACATTAAAACTGCAATGAAGTTACTGTGAAAAGCCTCTAGTCGCCACACTCTGGCGCTTGTTCGGGTACACAGAGGGAGAATTCAGAATGTCCAAATCACCTAACAGAATGTCTTTTGGGACTTGTGGGAGGAAACCGGAGCACCCAGAGGAAACCCACGCACACACGGGCAGAACGTGCAGACTCCGCACAGACAGAGACCCAAGCTGGGAATCGAACCTGAGACTCTGGCACTGTGAAGCAACAAGCTAACCACTGTGCTACTGTGCCATCCAATTTAATGCGATGTTTGAATTTGCATTTGCAATGTTGTGTGACTGTTCATAAAAAATACTGGGCGACTGTGTATTTGCAAAGCTGGGTGTCTGTGCACTCGGAATGTTGGGTAACTGTGCAGATGGAATACAGCATGTGTACTTGCAATGCTAGGTTGCTATGTATATGGAATGCGGGATGAGTGTATATTCAAAATACTGGTTGACAGTGAATTAGGAATGCTGGATGACTGTTTATATAGAATTTTGGGTGACAGTATATTTGGAACGATGCATGACTGTGTATTTGAATGCTGGTGACTGTGTAATTGGAATGCTGGCTGAATCCGGAATTTTGAATCATTTTGTATGTGAAATGCTGGATGACTGTGTTTATGGAATGCTGATTGACAATGTAGGTGGAATACTGGCTGACTGTATATGCCCTCCCCTGCGTCTGTGTAAATGGAACTCCAGGTGATTGTATTTTGAATGCTGGATGCTTTTGTATTTAGAATGCCGATTAACTGGACAAATGGAATGCTGGGTGATAGTGCATTAGGAATACTCTGTAACCGTGCACAAGGATGGCTGCATGACAATGTATTTGAAATTCTAGTGATTGTATAAATGGAATACTGGGTGACTATTTGCAATGCTTGGTCACTATGGAACACTCGGTGACTGTGTACATGCAATGCTGCTTGGGTGTGTATATGGGATGCTGTGTGACTGTTCAGTGGAATGCAGCCTGTTTATCAAAGCAAGCTAAGTGCTCTCACTTCCACTTTTTCTCTGCAGAAAGCATTTAACTGCCTTTGATGTGGTACAAGAGCTGCCAATCATAGCTCGATGTTTATAAACATTGTGGTAGTTTCACAGCTGGCTACTTGAAATCCACTCAAGCAGGAAGTGAAATTAAATTAAAGAATCCAGACAGCTGGCGTTGTGTGCAAGCTGACAATCACAGCCTAGTAAAATCAATTTCATATTGATATGAATGAAAGCCTTGCAGATCAAAGTCTGAAGGGTTGAAACCCAGCTGATGTTGTTTCCCCTATCCAGAAATTATAGGTTCTGCTTTCGCTGCCTGAACCAGCAGATGTATTGCACAGGTGAGTTTTAAAGTAGTGATATTTTTCACTGTCTCTGTATGGACTGCTCTCTCTGACATAGGGGACTTCCAGACAGGGTCTCTGTAATGAGGAGCTTCCAGGGAGGGATCTCTGTAATTGGGGGCTTTGAGGAAGCGGGGGGAGGGGAGCTTCCAGGCAGATGTGTGTGTAAATCCAGGCATGGGGGTCTCTCTTATGGGAGATTTTCTGGTGGGGGTCTCTTTTATGGGGGGTTTCTTTTGGTAGTCTCTGTAATAGTTGTGTTTCTGGTGATGGTCTCGTTTATGAGGGCGTCTGATGGGGGTATCGGGCCACCCTCGTACTGTGGGGGGAGTGGTATGACCCAGACTATCCCATGGCGGTGGGGGGTGGAATTGAGCAGCCAGAGGGAAGCGGTTCCAACCGCCGGATCTCATTATTGGGCCTCCCGCTCAAAATGGTGGCCTATAGTGAGATGTGTGAGGGTATCTCTTGCAATTCTGGCCACGCAAAAATTTGCAAGGGATAGTGACTCACCTGTCTGTGTGGAGTCTACACATCCTCCCCTTGTGTGCGTGAGTTTCCTCCGGGTGCTCCAGTTTCCTCCCACAGTCCAAAGATGTGCAGGTTAGGTGGATTGGCCATGATAAATTGCCCTTAGTGTCCAAAATTGCCCTTAGTGTTGGTTGGGGTTACTGGGTTATGGGGATAGGGTGGAGGTGTTGACCTTGGGTAGGGTGCTCTTTCCAAGAGCTGGTGCAGGTGCAAACTTGATGGGCCGAATGGCCTCCTTCTGCACTGTAACTTCTGTGATTTGCATTCCCAGTGCAAATGCAAATCAGAGGAGATTAATCTCCAGTGGAAGAACATTGGGTGGGATTCTCCATTTCTCAGACTAAGTGTTGACACTGACACAGAATTCAAGGACTTTCATAACAGCAAAACTAGCGCCAAACCTGGATTAATTCAGCAATTGTGGAGGTGCTAGCACCGGCACCATGTGGAACACAATCAATCCAATGAGAAACAGTGCCAGATTTGTGATTGATACTTAGGAGGCTGACGAGCTGCAGTCGTGTTTACACACTTCACTCTCCACACACACCATCCCAGCGAACAAGATGGCAGCGAGGAGAGCTGCTCCACGCTTCACTGACGCGAGCTGGAGACCCTTCTGGAGGCAGTGGAGGAGCGGAGGATAACCCTGTACCCCGGCCCAGGAAGAAGGCTGCCGGCCACTGCCGGCCCGCGTGCCTGGACGCAGGTGGCAGATGTGGTCAGCACCGTGGGCTACGTCGTCTGGACCAGCCAGCAGTGCCGCAATAAACTACACAACCGCCTCAGTGTGGCCGGGGTAAGTAGGCAACACTGTGCCCCTGGCATCAACACCCCTCCCAGACACGAATGCCCATCCCCCCCCCCCCCCCCCCCCCACAACCTGGAGAGCGACTGGACCCCCACCCTGCACAACATGCTGGCACCAATACCGGCTGCCATGGCCGTGAGTCCTGGCGTCTGAGGCACCAGCTACCACTCCCTGGGGTGCATGCATCGGTCTAGTGCTGTCATATTCTTTTACCTTCCCCCCCCCACCCCCAGGAGAAGGCTATGGCCTCCACCATCCCAAAGACATTCACCTCGGGAGGGAAGTTCAGTGAAGAGGCTCTTGGAAAACTCTCTGGTGCTCACCACCGGTACAGCGGGTGGAGATAGGAGGGGATAGATGATCAGAGGGCAGGCAGGCCCCAGGGATTAGCTGCCATCCAGATGGATCTCGGGCTTCTGGAACAGACAATCCCATCAATCGTGGAGATGCAGTTGCAGAGTCAGGGACTACATGAGGGGTTGTCGGCGAAAATTCAGCATCTGCAGGCGCAGTTGAGGAGTCCAACTGTGTGCAGCAGCAGGGGGTGGTGCCGACAATGCGTGCCACCCAGGCCAACACCGTATGGGTGGATTCCACGGTGGAGGCATTGGGGGTGACGGTTTTGGCTATGGATCAGCATGTCGCAGGTCTGGGGCATTCTGTGCAGGCGCTGGGCAAGGCCCAGGGCAGAGTTGCCGTCTCACAGGAAACCATGTCCCAGAGCCACCTGGAAATTGCAGTGGGGCTCCTGAGTGTGGCGCAGTCACAGCAGGTCATGGTTGAGAATGTCCGCGGAATTGCCCAGGCACTAACCAAAATGACACAGATGCAGACGGAGGTGGCCCAGTCCCAGAGGGAGATGGTGCAATCACTGGATGATGTGACACAAACACAGAAGGTGGTGGCACAGTCAACCACTCCTCATCTGACAAGTCCTTTGGTCCGCGAATTATTCTTGTGAACCTCCTCTAGACCCTCTCCAAGGTCAGTATATCCTTCCACAAAAAACGGGGCCAAAAACCGCCAACAATACTCCAAATGGGGTCTGGCCAGAGCCTTTCACAGCTTCAGCAGTACAACCCTGCTCTTTTTTAAAATTCATTTACGGGATGTGGGTTAGGCCAATATTTATTGCCCATCCCTAGTTGCCCTTCAGTAGGTGGTGGTGGTGAGTTGCCTTCTTGAACCGCTGCAGCCCCTGAGGTGTAGGTACACTCACAGTGCTGTTAGGGTGGCAGTTCCAGGATTTTGCCCCAGTGACTTGGAGAGAAACCTCCAGGTGGTGATGTTCCCAGATATCTGCTGCTTTTGCCCTTCTAGATGGTAGTGGTCCAGGGTTGGGAAGTTACTGTCTAAAGAACCTTGGCAAGTTACTGCAGTGCACCTTGTAGATGGTGCATACGCATGCTAACCCTCTCGAAATGAATGCTAACTTTGCATTTGCCTTCCTAACTGCCAACTCAACCTGCATGTTAACTTTAAGAGAATCCTGAACTAGGACTTCTTTGTGCTTCGGATATCCGATGCCTTTTTCCATTTAGAAAATAATCTATGCCTCTATTCTTCCTACCAAAGTGCATAAACTCACATTTTTCCACATTGTATTCCATCTGCCAGTTCTTTGCCCACTCTCCTAGCCTGTCCAAGTATTTCTGGAACCTCCTTGCTTCCCCAACTCTACATATCTTTGTAACATCTGCAAACTTAGCAACAAATCACTGAGTTCCTTCTTCCAGATCGTTAATGTATATCGTGAATAGTTGTGGTCTCAATACAGATCCCTGCGGAACACCACTAGTCACCGGCTGCCATCCTGAAGAGGACCCCTTTATCCTTACTCTGGGCCTTCTGCCTTGACCATAACACCATGGGCTCTAATCTTATTTAGCAGCCTCCTGTACAGCACCTTGTCAAAGGCCTTCTAGAAATTCAATTAGATCATGTACAGTAGTTCTCCTTTGTCTAACTTCCTCATTGTATCCTCAAAAAATTCATTTTTTTTAATGTTTTAATTCGAGTTTTTCATTTTGTATAATACAAAATAAACAGATCTGTGCAGATAAAGTACAATTTACAAAAGCCAAACATTAGAAATAACCCCCAAAACCCAAAACACCGTACCCCCAACCCCCTTTTCCCTTTTTTATTAGAACTTTGCAGTTTTATACATAGTTTACAAAAGTGATTGTCGTGTATTTACATATGTGTAGTTTTTTCCTCTCCCACTCCTGCTTCCCCTCCTCTCCCCTGTCTAACAGATTTGACAGGCACCACCTCCCCTTGACGAACTCATGCTGACTCAATACTATTTTACCATGCACTTTCAAGTACTCCGCAATCCTATCCTTAATAATAGGCGCAAAAATCTTACCAACATCCAAAGTCAGGCCAACTGGCCTATAATTTCCCGTCTTCTTCCTCCCTTCTTTCTTAAACAACAATGTTACATTAGCCACTTTCCAGTTCTCTCGGACTCTTCCGGCCTCCAGTGATTCCTGAAAAATTGGCAACAATGCCTCCAAACTCTCCTCAGCTATCTCCTTCAGTCGCTTAGGGTGTAGTCCATTCGGTCTGAGTGATTTATCCACCTTCATACCTTTCAGTTTCCCCAGCACCTTCTCCTTAATGATGGCCACGACACTCACCTCTGCCCCCTGACTCTCTTGAAGTTCTGGTAGGCCACTGGTGTCCTCCACTGTGACGAATGATGCAAAGTACCTATTCAGTTCCTCTTGCGTTTCTTTGTTCTCCATTACTACTTCTCCAGTCTATTTTCAGTGGTCCAATATCCATTGTTGTCTCTCTCTTACCTTTTATTAATTGAAGAAAAAAACTTACAATCTTCTTTTATATTACTCACTAGCTTACACTCATATTTTATCTTCTCCCTTACTGCTTTTTTAGTTGTCCTCTGCTTGCTTTTAAAGGCTCAGGTGAAGACCATCCCAACTGTACAGATCCCTCTTGTCCCAATACTGGTGCCAATGCCGCATGAAATGGAATCCCTCTTTCCCGCACCACTCCTTTAGCCATGTGTTTGTTCACTTCCCTAATTTTCTCATCCCTGTGTTAATTTACGCGTGGCTCGGGTAATAAAAGAAATGTTTCTTTAAATATGCCCCACTGATTTTCAGTTGTTTGACCCACGAACAGATCTTCCCAGTTTACCGTGGACAGTCTCTGCCTCATCCTGTTAAAGTCAGCCTTATCCAAGTCCAAAACGCGATCTGATACATGCTTTTCACTTTCATATGCTGCACTGAAAAATGCTCGCACAGTTAGGCTACTAATTAAATTGGTTCTAAATCTAAAGCCTGTCCCCTTATTGCATCCAGAAGATATTGCTGCAGGAAACTATCCCAGACACATTCCAGAAATTCACTACCTTTCTGGCAGCTACTTGTCTGCCTCTCCCAATCTATGTGTAATTTGAAATCCCCCATTAATACTGCTGTGCCTTTGCTCCACACTTGCATAATTTCTGCCTTTATGCAATCCAGCACCTCAGAACTGCTACCAGGGGTTGGATACACACCCATTACAGTTTTAGATCCGTTTTAGTTCCTCAGTTCCAACCATATGGTCTCCACTGGATGCTTTCCCCTCATTATATCCTCCCTCACCATTGAAGTGGTAATATTTTGAATCAGTAAGGCTACCCCACCCCCTCTGCCATATTCTTTGACCCTCCGGTAAACTTTATAATCAGGTACATTTTGCTCCCAGTCCCAACCATCCTGCAGCCATGTCTCTGTGATAGAAACTACATCATAATCTTCAATTTGCATTTGTGCCTGCAGCTCATCTTGTTTATTCCTTATGCTCCGTGCATAGTAAATAGAATTCTTAATTGAACTTCATTTTCCTTCATCTGTCCCTCAGCACTGATGTTTATTATTTTTCACTTTTGGTTTAACCAGTATACTTCTTTACATTTTGCCATTAGCCTGTTCCTGAAGTTGGATTCCTGACTATTTCTTTACTCTCTGCCCTGCTACTTGTTTGTCAACAATATTGAGTTCCCCTGAGGCCTTCCCCACCCTGTCATTTGCTAGTTTAAAGTCCTTGTGACCACCCTATTTATCCTTTCCACTAGAACACTGGTCCCAGATCGGTTCAGGTGGAGACTGTCCCAGCAGTACAGATCCCTCCTGTCCAAATACTGATGCCAATGTCCTATGAAATGGAATCCTTCTTTCCCACACCACTCCCTTAGCCACCTGTTTGTTCGCTTCCCTAATTTTCTCATCCCTATGCCAACTTGCACTTGGCTCGGGTAACAATCCAGAGATTATAACCCATGCGGACCTGTTCTTTAATTTTGTTCCTAGTTCCTGATATTCCCCAAACAGGTCCTCTTTCCTAGTCTTGCCTATGTTGTTTGTCCCAACGTGGACCACACAACTGGATCCTCTCCCTTCCAGTCCAATAACCTTTCAAGCCGGTTAGAAATGTCCCTCACCCTGGCACCGGGCAGGTAACATACCATGCGGGACTCTCAATCCTGATTACAAAGGATGCTATCAGTTCCCCTAATTATAGAATCCCCTACAACTACCATGGGCTGGATTCTCTGCCCTGCCGCGCCACATTTCTGTTTCAGCATGCCGGCGGGATGCTCCGTTATGCTGGCTGGGCAATGGGGCTTCCCATTGTGGGGCAGCCCCACGCCATCAGAAAACTCCCAGGCTGCCGGCAAAATGGAGCATCCGCTGGCGAAGAATCCTGCCTTACTTGTCTTTTTGCTCCCCTCACTTGAATGGCCTCCTGTACCACAGTGCAGTGGTCAGCTAGCTCATCCTCCCAACAGTCCTTTTCCTCTTCCACACAGGGAACAAGTACTTTGTACCTGTTGGACAAGATCATGAGCTGAGGCTCCTCCATTTCTGAATTTAAGGATCCCTCTACCTGCCTCACTCTCAGTCACACCCTGATGTCCCAGACAACTGGTCGAATTGTGTGACTGCCCCTGAAACAAAGTGTCCCGGCCGGGGGGTGGGGGGTAACTCTCCCCCTCCCAGCCTCCCAGATGTGTCGCAGTGTCCAAAGTTCAGACTCCAGCTCATCAACTCTAAGCCAAAATTTCTCGAACTGCAAGCACTTGCTGCAGATGTGGTAATTGTAGCTTCCAATCTGATCTACCAGCTCCCACATCATGCAGCTACATCACATTGCATGTGCAGCCATCTATACTTAGTTAATTCATTCGTTTTTCAATTTTAAAAAAAATTATGTGCAGTTTCCCTATCAGCCAATCAGAAACTTTGTCCATAATACGAATAATCGTTACTAGTGTCACAAGTAGGCTTACATTAACACGGCAATGAAGTTACTGTGAAAACCCCCAGAGTCACCACACTCCGACACCTGTTCGTGTACACAGAGGAAGAATTCAGAATGCCCAATTCACCTAACAAGCACGTCGTTCGGGACTTGTGGGAGGAAACCGGAGCACCCGGGGGAAACCAGCACAGACACGGGGAGAACGTGCAGAGTCCCCACCGACAGAGAGCCTAGCGCAATTCGTAACTGGGACACTGGCGCTGTGAAGCAACAGTGCTTACCACTGCGCTACCGTGCCGCCCAATCCGACCCCTGGAATCAATTGTGAACTTGTTGGTGTCTCGGTAGGTGTGATGAATCACCAAATCACTTCCCACCTTAAATTTGCAGGCACTCAATTCCTCCTAGGGATGACATTGTAGGATCCTAGGTGGTAGTGATGCCTATCGTAGTCAAACAATAGAGAATCCACCACAGAGAGATGGAGTATTTCTGGATTGCGTGGTGATGCAATCAGAGGCTCATAATCTAAGACAAAAGAGGGTGACATCAGTGAAATCAGGTTATCTGATACAATTTTTAGTCAGCTGAATGACAATGAGGCAGACACAGAGAATGAAACAAATGTATTCAATTCAAAAAGATTGATTGAATTGCAGCAGAGTTACTTGAAAGTAAAACATTTAAAGGCAGCCCAGCGGGGAATAAAAGCCAGGGCTGATAGGAAGGCCCCGACTCAGATTTTTATAACTGGAGAGAGAATACTCGTGCTGTTAACTGTGTCAGGCGAACCCCTGAAAGCTAGATTCAGTGGGCCGTGTTACATTGAAAGGAAAGTGACCCTGGAAAGTTATCTGGTACGCACCCCAGATAGAGGCAAATCACACACAGCAGGTCATGTGAACATGTTAAAAAAGTATTGGGTCAGTGGAGATGAGAACAAGCAGGAAGCCTTGTTAGTAATCAGGTGTGATCTAACGGCCTCGTCATGCTATCGCTTGAGCGCATTGCATCCATTAGTTCTTGGAAGAGGCCAAAATCGGGAACCGAGCCAGGCACCGATCTAACCCGCCCGCTCCCGTTGGCGAAATCAGGATCCCACCGTGGCATGGCGAGAAACCAATAATCGGCAATTAAAGCTAATTTCCATACAATTAACGAGAATGACCGCCTATCTAACCGCGTCCCCACAAAGTGGTGATGCGGCCACCAATTAGTGCACCTTTTTCAAATCGTGAAGCTGGAGGAACAGCTGCTGAGGTGAGAAGCCATTTTCGAAGTCGGGTAGTTAGCCCGGGGGTACTGGGGTTTTGGTCCAGTGCTCAGGGAAGGAGAGGACATGGGTGAGCACCACTGATGGGCGTGGGTGGGTTGAATGTGGCATGATGGGGGCAGGGATAGTGCCAGGCACATGGTTGTGCTGGTGGGGATCGGTGCAAGGGTGACAGGCGGGACCGGTGCCAGGAACCAATGCCAATTAACAAGTGCGGCCTGGTGGAGGTCAGACGCGGGGAGAACATGCAGACTCCGCACAGACAGTGACCCAAGCCGGGAATGAAACCTGTGACCCTAGAGCTGTGAAGCAACTGTGCTAACCACTATGCTACTGTGCTGCCCTAAATGTTTATATTGAATGATCTGTGACTGTGCATATGGATTGTTCAGTGTCAGTGTATGTGGAATTCCGGGTGCAATTCTGTGTTATTGTGTACTTGGGATGTTGTATGGCCCTGTCTATGGAATTCATGCTGACTGAGTGTATGATATGCTCGGTGAATGGTCATTTTGAATGTTGCGTGACTGTTTACATCGACAGCTCAGTGACTGTCTATTTGAATACTGGGTGGTTGTGTACTTGAAATGTTGTACATCTGTGTATATAGAATTCTGGATCTCAGTATTTGTAAAGTTGGGTGACTGTGTACTTGGAAGGCCGTATTATTCTGTATATGGAATGAGGGCTGATTGTGTATACAGACTGCTGGCTAACAGAATACGTGAAATACAGGGGACCGTGTGTTTAAAATTCTGGGTGACTGCCTGTGTGAATGATAAGTGTCTGTTTAAATACAATGCAGCTGGCCAAATGTGTATCAGGAATGATGGGTGACTGTATATTTGGAATGCTGAATGACTCTGTCTATGGAAAGCTGGATGACTATGTATTCAGAATACTGGATGACTATGTATCTGGAATGCTGGGTGACTGTATTTAGAATGCTGAATGACTATATGGAAAGCTGGGTGACTATGTATTCAGAATGCTGGATGACTGTGTATCTGGAATGCTCTCTGACTGTATTTTATTAAGATACCAGACCAGGCATTTGTTGGGATACGGGGAAAAAAATCCATACCACTTTTGTAAATTTGTGAAACTGTGAGGAAAGGATACTTCACCCCAAGAGTGATGACTTTGACCAAATAGGTATCAATATGTTAAAACAAACTTTAAATTTAACACATATGTAACCACATTAACATTAAAGGAATAGCTTTACAATTATCAGTTGAACAGTTCTTAAACAAAAGGATAAACTTAAACTTACTATCTAAATCTGCTACTAACTCCCATGAAGCAACCGAAAAGCCATTCATAAATGAATCTAACAAAATAGGTTTACTTGCGGTCTTTTGTGTAGATACATATGGAGATCAATCTTTTCATGAGCAGATCCAGTACACTTCTGTCTTGTCAGACACATCTGCTCAACCTAACAGCATTTAGGAAAAATCGTCTGTCCAAATTAAAATCCTCGAACAGATTGCAAAACTACAGACAGACCTGGCTCCTCCTATGACTTATATCATCTGTATTCCATTAAGATATAAACTGCTTAGCTGGGACTGAATAGCACTCCCTCATAAATTCCGTACACTCCAGGGAATCTCCAACAATCAAAACATTATCCCATTAGCCCTTTGTCTGTAACCAAGTAAGCGGTTGGAATAAATAATTACCTCACATTTCCTGTCTCTTTAATTACAGCTTTGCAAGGCACACAGTCTGGGTACCTTGACCAAAGTTCATTAATACTATTACTGCAACAGATATAAAATACAATATGTATAATAATTTATTACATTCATCACAATTTGGAATGCTGGATGATTGTGTACTTGGAACACTGTGTGACTGTGTATTTGGAATGCTGGATGATTGTGCCTTTGGAAAACTGTTTGACTGTGTATTTGGAATACTTTGTGGCTGAGTATTTGGAACGCGAGATGACTGCGTCTTTGGAATACTATGTGACTGCATTTGGAATACTGTAAGAGCATGTATTTGGAATGCTGGATATCTGTGTCTTTGGATTACTGTGTGAATGTATATTTACAATACTGTGTCACTGTGTATTTGGAATGCTGGATGACTATGTATTTGGAATACTGTGTGAATGTACATTTGGAATATTGTGTTACTGTGTCTTTGGAATGCTGGATATCTTGAATGCTGGGTGTCTGTGTATTTGGAGTGCTGGATGACTGTATTCAGAAAGACAGAAAGACAGTGTATTTGGAGGGCAGCACGGTGGTGCTGTGGGTAGCACTGCTGCTTCATGGCGCCGAGGACCCAGGTTTGATCCCAGCTGTGGGTCACTGTCCGTGTGGAGTTTGCACATTCTCCCTGTGCTTGCATGGGTTTCACCCCCACAACCCAAAGATGTGCAGGGTAGGTGGATTGGCCACGTTAAATTGCCCCTTAATTGGAGAAAAAATGAATTGGGCACTCTAAATTTATTTTTAAAATCTGTGCATTTGGAATGCGGTGTGACTGTATTTGGATTGTTGGGGTTCTGTGTCTTTGAAAAACTGGTTTACTGTGTATTTTGATTGCTGAGTGATAGTGTATTAGGAATGCTGAGTGACTGTGCATAAGGAATGCTCGGTGTCTGTGTATACGGAATTCTAGATGACTATGTATAGAATGCTGGATGCTTGTGTCTATAGAGTGCTGAGTCTTTGTGTATTTGGAATGCTACTTGACTGTGCATTAGAAATGCTGCATGACTGTGTATTTGGAATGCTGGCTGTTTGTATATTTGGAATGCAGAGCAACTGTGTATTTAGAATTACGTGTGTCTGTATATGGAATTCTGGGTCACTCTGCATACAGAATGCTGGGTGACTGTGTATATGGATTGCTGGGTGTTTGTGTATTTAGAGTGCTGGGTTGAGTGTATTTCAAATGTTGGGTGACTGTGTATATGGAATGCTGGATGAATGTGCACATGGAATTCTCACTGACTTATTGGAATGCTGAATGTATATGCATATTCACAATGTTGGGTGACTGTGTATATGGTCTGCTGGCTGTCTGTGCATTTAGAATGCTGGGTGTCAGTGTATTGGAAGGCTGAGTGACAGTTTATAGAATGTTGGGTGTCTATCTCTATGGAATGCTGCATAGCTGTATTTGGAATGCTGGATGACTGTATATATGGAATGCTGGGCGGCTGGGTATATCGAATGCTGGCTGTTCTTGTATTTGGAATGCTGTGTGACTGTGTAATTAGAATCCTTGGAGACTACATGGACTCCTGGGTGACTGGTATATGGAATGCTGTGTGACTGTGTCTATGGAGTGCTGGGTGCCTGTGTATTTGAAATGCAGAGTGACTGTGTATTTGGAATTCTGTGTGTCTGTGTATATGGAGTTCTGGGTCACTATGCTTCTGGAATGCTGTGTGACGGTGTATATGGAATGTTGGGTATGGATATTTAGAATGCTGGGCATCTGTCTAAATTGAATGCTGGGTGCCTGTCTATTTGGAACATCCCCAATGTATGCAGTGCCGAATTGTCTGTACAACTGGAATGATGAACTATATGTGTTTCGGGCATGCTGGATGTATATGGAATTCTTGTATGCCCATGCATTTAGAATGCAGGATGATAAAATGCCACATAAAGGGTAAGATAAAAGCTCATGACTTTTGGAGTTGGGTATTTGCATGCTAAAGGATTAACTGACTAACAGAAAACAGAAAGTCTGGTTAACTGGATCATTTTCAGGTTGGTAAACCTAAACTAATGGAGTTAGTGACTTGAATTAAGAAACCAGCTGAATTGTCGTCGACTTTTCTGATACTATCCAGATAGAACATAGAACATAGAACAGTACAGCACAGAACAGGCCCTTCGGCCCTCGATGTTGTGCCGAGCAATGATCACCCTACCCAAACCCACGCATCCACCCTATACCCGTAACCCAACAACTCCCCCCTTAACCTTACTATTAGGACACTACGGGCAATTTATCATGGCCAATCCACCTAACCCGCACATCTTTGGACTGTGGGAGGAAACCGGAGCACCCGGAGGAAACCCACGCACACACGGGGAGGACGTGCAGACTCCACACAGACAGGGACCCAGCCGGGAATCGAACCTGGGACCCTGGAGCTGTGAAGCATTTATGCTAACCACCATGCTACCGCGCTGCCCCAAACAGGTAGGAAAGGAAATTGTGAGGATAATACAAAGCGTCTGAATTTAGATAGGTTAAGTGAGCGTGCTTAAATTTGGAAAATGGAACATAATGTGTAAAATGGCCATTTTGACATAAAGGATAGAAAAACAGAATATTATTTAAATAGACAGAGACTCTAGAATATTGTGATACAGAGGAATCTATGTGTCCTCATACACAAACCACAAAAAGTTAACATGCTGGTTCAGCAAGTAATTAGGAAGTTAAGTACAATGTTATCCTTTATCAGAGGGAGGAGGATTTTTTTTTAAGTATGGAGGTCTTGCTACAATTATACAGAGGTTTGGAGAGACCATATCAAGAGTGTTGTGAACAGTTTTGGTCTCCTTATTTAAGGAGGCATATTCCTTATTTAAGGAAGCAATTCGGAGAAGGTTCATTAAATTGATTCTTGGGGTGGAAAGCGGTTTATCTTATGAAGAAAGGTTTAGCAGCTTGGGTCTGAGCTCATTGGAGTTAAGAAGAATGAGCGGCATGGTAACACAGTGGATAGCACTGTTGCTTCACAGCGCCTGGGTCCCAGGTTCAATTCCCCGCTTGGGTCACTGTGCAGAATCTACACGTTCTCCCCATGTCTGCGTGGGTTTCCTCCGGGTGTTCCGGTTTCCTCCCACAAGTCCCGAAAGACGTGCTGTTACAATGTAAGCCTACTTGTGACAATAAAGATTATTAAAGAGTAGTTATCCTATTGAAACACATGAGATTCTGATTAGGCTTAACAAGTTAGATGCTGAGAAGATGTTTCCCCTTGTGGGATAATCTAGAACTAGGAAGTATCATTTTAAAATAATGGATCTGTCATTTGAGATGGAGATGAGGAGGTATTTGTTCTCTCAAACATTCCTTAATCTTTGGAATTTTTTACTCTAGAATGCAGTTTAAACTGGATTATAAAATATATTCAGGGCTGAGTTGGACAAACAAGGAACAGGCAGGAAAGTAGAGTTAGGCCACAAGTAGATTAGCCATGAGCTTATATAATGGTAGAACAGTCTTAAGCAGCAAAATGTTCTACTGCTCCTATTTTATATATTTGCATGTACAAGTTGCCTGTGCGTTTTCTGATATTTTGGAAGCGTTTATGAATATTGGTTTCTAAATATTGGGAAGGTTTAAGGATTAAAAGCCTGGGGTTATACTGTGTTGGTCTGCAATAGTCATGTTTTTAAAAATGAGTTTGTTTTGTAAAGATCTGGGAGTTTCTAGGAAACAGAAGGTATGTCGTTTGTCTGGGGAAGTCCCTGTGGAGTTAATATTCTTTGCAGCCTGCAGAGATAATTTGTTTTTCAGCTTGGCGAGATGTGATAGTTGCTAGGTGGAGCCAATAGATGCAAAGAGGTAAGTAAGCTTTCGAGGAGGCTTTGGAGAGATGGAAGCTGAATTTTGACCTTCCTGACCCCGAGCCCACAATTATCTTACAGTAAGATTACCCAGTCTTGTCTGGGTAAAGGCAGAAGCTGAAATACGGCAGATGAACCAGCTATTTGAAGATATTCAGCCATAATCTGAAGGGGTTCTAACAGGAGCCAAATCTGTTTGATAATGCAAGTATTACTCTATGCCCTGCTGATTTAAGATACAGTGAGAGCTGTATGTTTATTTTCTTGTTGTTTAATGGGAAATTGAGTATACGTGTTAAGGGGTACTGGAAGCTGTTCTTTTTGGGTATGAAATTAAAACGTTTAATATCATATTCATAATAAATTTTGTTTTAGAAATACCAAAGCCCTCCTTCTACATGCAATCACTCCTAGAGTGAATCATTCTTTCCGTACAGCAAATAAACTAAAACATCCTAGTCGCTGCCTGGGATTTAATCAAATGGAATGCTAGATTGTCTGTGTATCTAGAATACTGGATGATGGTGCATCTAGAATACTGGCATCCAGTGTATGTGGAATGCAGACTGTCTGGTGCCAAATATGCACCTGGAATGTTACAAGCCTGTATATCTGGAATGCTTCATTGTGCGTTTATTAGTACTTTGGATCGTGTGTTTATCTGGGATGTTAAGTGTCCATTCATCTGGAATGCTGGAAACCTCTGGTTCTTGGATGCTGGCTGTCTGTGTATTTGGAATCCAGGATGGGTGTGTATCTGGATCTCGGCATTGTCTGTTTATCTGGGCAGTTAGACTATCGGCACACTGGAATGCTGGATATTCATATGTATTGAGAATATTGTGCTTCTCGCTATTTGGAATGCTGGATGTTTGTGTATCCTCAATGCTGAATGCCCGTGCTTTTGAGTTGCTGAACGTCTGTATATCTGGAGCATTGGATTGTCTGTTTGCCTGTAACACTGCATCCCTGTGTATCAGGAACGCTGAATGCCTGCCACTCTGCCATGTATGCTGTATTGTCTGTGAATCCAGGATGACTTTGAGATGTTGGATTCACTTTGTGTTTGCAATTTCAGATCTGAAATGCTGCATTGTTTATGTATCTAGATAGTTGGGTATCGGTATATCTGGGGTTTAGGGTTTTCTGTGCACCAGGAATGCTGGAGTAACTGAGGTTCAGGGATGTTGGATTACTTGTGTAGCTGGAATTCTGGGCTGTCTGTGGATTTGCTGTGCTAGATCACCTGTACATTCAGAATGCTGATTGGGGGTGTTTCGGAAGTGCTGGATTGCCTGTGGATCTAGAATTATTGATTTTCCTTGCATCTGGAATTTTGTATTCTTCATTAATCTGGACTGTTGTGTGTCTGGGGATTTAGAATGATGGATTGCCACTGTTTCTGGAATGCCTGATTACTGGGCATAGGCAATGCTGAATAGCTGTGAATGTGGAATGCTGAGGGTTTGTTTATCAAGAATGCTGGGTTGTCTGTTCAACTGGAATTCTCAAACACTTGTGTAACTAGATTGCTGGATGTCTGTCCACGTGGGATGCTGATTTGTCCTTGAATCCAGCATACTGGATTGCCTGTATATATGGATTGCCTAATTATCTGAAGTGATGGCCGTCAGGATACCTGAGTTACTGGATTATCCATGCTTTCAACATTCACCATTGTCTGTGTATCTCAATTGTCTGAACATCTAGAATGCTGGATGTCTGCATCTAGAATGTTAAATTGCCTGTATTTCTCAATTGGTAGCTCCTTGTGCCTCTGAAATATTGAGTGTCTGGATATCTAGAATGCCACATCGCCTGTACTTCAGGAACACTGAATTGCCACTGTATGCGGAGGGCTGGATGTCAGAGTTAATACAGTAGTGGGGAACACAGAAATGGCAGAGATGCTTAGTCAATATTTTGCCTCAGTTTTCACGGTGGAGGTCACTATTACCATCCCTATAGGTATGGGTAATTCAAATGTAATAGAAAGGATTGAACTTAGAACAATCAAAATCAATCGGGATACTATTGGGATTGAGGGCAGACATGTCCACACGGGCCAGATAGCCTACATCCTAGGGTGTTAAAGAAAGTGCTAGTGGAGATAGTGGATTCATTGGTTATAATATTCCAAAATTCTCTGGACTCAGGAAAGGTTCTAGTGGATTGGGGAAATGCAAATGTAACTACTATTCAAAAAGGGGGGGAGGCAGAATGTAGGAAATTACAGACCAGTTAGTCTAACATCTGATGTTGGGAAATTCTTAGAATCCATTATTAAGGAAGTAATATCAGGCCATTTGGAAAGCCAAAACTCAATTCATCAGAGTCAGCATGGTTTTATGAAGGATAAATCAAAGAACAAAGAAAAGTACAGCACAGGAACAGGCCCTTCGCCCCTCTAAGCCTGTGCCGACCATGCTGCCTGTCTAAATTAAAATCTTCTGCACTTCCGGGGTCCGTATCCCTCTATTCCCATCCTATTCATGTATTTGTCAAGATGCCCCTTAAACGTCACTATCGTCCCTGCTTCCACCAACTCATCTGGCAGCGCGTTCCAGGCACCCACTACCCTCTGTGTAAAATACTTACCTCGTACATCTCCTCTAAACCTTGCCCCTCGCACCTTAAACCTATGTCCCCCAGTAATTGACCCTCTACCCTGGGAAATAATCTCTGACTATCCACTCTGTCTATGCCCCTCATAATTTTGTAGGTCTCTATCAGGTCGCCCCCTCAACCTCCTTCGTTCCAGTGAGAACAAACCAAGTTTATTCAACCGCTCCTCATAGCTAATGCCCTCCATATCAGGCAACATCCTGGTAAACCTCTTCTGCACCCTCTCTAAAGCCTCCACATCCTTCTGGTAGTGTGGCAACCAGAATTGAACACTATACTCCAGGTGTGGCCGAACTAAGGTTCTATACAGGTTCTATATAATCATGTTTGACAAATTTTCTAGACTTCTTTGAAGGTGTAACAAGCCAAGTGGATAATGGGGATTCTGTAGATGTAATATATCTATACTCCTGGAAGGCATTTGATAATGTGCCGCACAGAAGGTTAATACACAAGGTTAGATCAAATGAGATTAGGGATAATTTATTAGATTGGATAGAAGACTGGCTAACAGAAGACAGAGAGTCGGGATAAATGGAGGACAAGCTGTAACTAATAGGGTGCCACAGGGTTCAGTCCTTGGACCCCAGCTATTTACAATCTATATTAACGACTTGGAAACAGGGATAGAAAGTTTTCTAGCCAAATTTACAGATAGCACTAAAATAGGTGGCAGGGTAAGTTGCACTGAGGAAATAAGAACCTTACAAATAGATACAGATAGGTTACGTGAGTGGGCCAAAATGTGGCAGATGGAATTTAATGTTGATAAGTGTGAATTCATCCACTTTGGTTGGAAAAATGGAAAGGCAACTTATTATCTCAATGGAGACAGACTTCGAGGTGCTCCAATTCAAAGGGATCTATCCTTCATAGAATCTCATCATAGAATTTACAGTGCAGAAGGAGCCCATTTGGCCCATCGAGTGGCACCGGCCCTTGGAAAGAGCACCCTACCCAAGGTCAACACCTCCACCCTATCCCCATAACCCAGTATCCCCACCCAACGCTAAGGGCAATTTTGGACACTAAGGGCAATTTATCATGGCCAATCCACCTAACCTGCACATCTTTTGGACTGTGGGAGGAAACCAGAGCACCCGGAGGAAACCCACGCACACATGGGGAGGATGTGCAGACTCCGCACAGACAGTGACCCAAGCCAAATCAAACCTGGGACCCTGCAGCTGTGAAGCAATTGTGCTATCCACAATGCTACTATGCTGCCCTTAATCCTTGTGCATGAATCTCAGAGAACTAGCATGCAGATCCAGCAAATAATAAAGAAAGTGAATGGAATGTTGGCATTTAAGATAAAAGAATAGGGTATAAAGGTAAGGAAGTTTTGTTGCAACTGTACAAGGCAGTGGTGAGACCACATCTGAAGTATTGTGCACAGTTTTGGCCACTTATTGAAGAAAGATATAGTGGCATTGCAGGCAGTTCAGAGGAACATAGAACATAGAACAGTACAGCACAGAACAGGCCCTTCGGCCCTCGATGTTGTGCCGAGCATTGTCCGAAACCAAGATCCCTGTCATTCTGGTGTGCTCCATGTGCCTATCCAATAACCGCTTGAAAGTTCCTAAAGTGTCTGACTCCACTATCACAGCAGGCAGTCCATTCCACACCCTAACCACCCTCTGACTAAAAAACCTACCTCGGACATCTCTCCTATATCTCCCACCCTGAATCTTATAGTTATGCCCCCTTGTAACAGCTACCTCCATCTGAGGAAATAGTCTCTGAACGTCCACTCTATCTATCCCCCTCATCATCTTATAAACCTCTATTAAGTCGACTTTCATCCTCCTCCGCTCCAAAGAGAAAAGCCCTAGCTCCTTCAACCTTTCCTCATAAGACCTATCCTGCAAACCAGGCAGCATCCTGTTAAATCTCCTTTGCATCCTTTCCAATGCTTCCACATCCTAGGTTCATTATATTGATTACAGAGATGAGAAGTTTGCCTTATGAAGAAAGATTGAGCAGTTTAGGCCTATACATTCTGGAATTTAGAAGAATGAGTGGAGATCAAATTGAAGTATATAAGATAATAAAATGTATGGATAAATGTCGAGCAGATACTTCCTCTTGTGAGGAATTCTAGAACAAGAGGTCATAGTCTCAGAATAAGGGGTAGCAAATTTAAAACAAAAATGAGGAAAAACTACTTCTCCCAAAGGGTCGTGAATCTGTGGAATTCGCTACCACAGAGTGTGGTTGATGTTGGGACAATGAGTAAATTTACAGAGGGGTTAGACAGATTTTTAGTTAGTAATGGGTTGAAGGGTTACGGAGAACGGGCAGAAAGGTGGAGTTGAGGCCATGATGAGATCAGCCACGATCGTATTGAATGGTAGGAGGCCCGAGTGGCTAAATTGCCTACTCCTAGTTCTTATGTTCTAAGCAAGACCTATTCTGTCTAATTACACGTTCCAGACCTTGGCTGGTATACTTATATTATAAACCTAAACGAAACTAAGTGGAAGAGAGGCGTAATTATGCAAGCGACTTCAGGCACTATTTATATTGATATAACATCTCACCAAGAGACAATGATGTTAGGTATTTATCATACTGGACAATCCATGAGAATTTCTATGGGCTTTAGCGCTGTTCATGCGTCCTTGATGTTGCTTTAGGTTTGTGATTCACTGTCTGTTCGTATTGGATCCAAAAGAACTTGCCTCGTAGCAGGTGAATGATCTATGTTTATGTGCTATATATTTGTATTTTACCTCTCAGTCCAGTTGCCTTTGGTTCCTGAGGTAAAACATCTTTTTTTTTAAATTAGGAAAGCATTGGATTACATATGTTCGCAGCATTTCATAGATGAGAATCTTGGGTGTTTTCCCCATAATTTCTCCCGCCAAATGCAGTGCTCCCAATTGTACACAATGTGTGGAATTGTTTCATCTTCATTCTTATGTTAAATGATTTGTTTCTAAAGTATACTTATATTATAAACCTAAACAAAACTAAGTGGAAGAGAGGCATAATTAAGCAAGCGACTTCAGGCACTATTTGTATTGATAAACATCTCATCAAGATGTTAGGTATTTATCATATTGGATGATCCATGAGAAATTTTATGGGCTTTAATATACCTAACTTGTAGAATTAAAGACAACAAGACATGGACTGAACTGAGAATTTCATTATTTTCCCATATTATAAATCTCTAACCGATGGAATAATAAATAATGCCGATCGTTTGCATTTGAAATGAAAAGAAAATCACTTTTTGTCACGAGTAGGCTTCAATTAAGTTACTGTGAAAAGCCCCTAGTCACCACATTCCGGCACCTGTTCGGGGAGGCTGTTACGGGAATCGAACCGTGCTGCTGGCCTACCTTGGTCTGCTTTCAAAGTCTTTCAAAGCCACTGATTTAGCCCAGTGTGCTAAACAGCTCCTTGACTTTAACTGCTCAGCCAAGTGTTTCGGTGAACCAAAAACATGGGGATTCTCCATTAGCCGATGCCAATATCGGGAATTACAATTTGGTGGAGAATAGCTTCCGAAATCAAAATCGTGACAAGACGCCGATTTGACGCCAAATTGTGATTCTCCATCACCTCGAAAACAGCGTCAATGCGTTTCACTCCGTACGTACAGGAGATACAGTTTGCATATAATTAGCGCGCCCGACCAGGTATTGTCCGGGACCTCCGCGATTCTTTGCCTCGGATGGACCGAGTTCCTGATGGTGCGGTACACTTGTGCTTTTAACAATCGTGAAACCGAGTTGTGGCTGCTGAGGAAGAGAGAGGAGGTATGGAAAGCTTCCAACATGGCCATAGTGTGCTGAAAGATGTGCTATTGGCCGGGGAGCTAATGCCAGGGCTGGGGGTCGTAGGGGGATGTGACCAGGAGATGGGCTGTGGGGTCAGGGTGGACAAACATGGAGCACCCTTGACGCAGCCAGCAAGGCAGTCTTGCAGCTGTGCACGCCGCTAACAGCCCACTTTAATCCTGGTGCCACGGGTCATATAGGTAACCCTCAGGGCAGCCCCTGGGTGCCCTCTGGCCCCAGATGACCCATCAGCGATATGGGCTGCCTTGTTGGCTTTGGAGTGCCATCTTGTTGGCTTGGATAAGTGTGTGTGGGGAGTGTAATGTGTATGTGCGGCTGCAGCTTGTCAGCCTCCTGAGTGTCAATCACGGACCTGGCGTATCCCGCACCATTTTTCAGTGGAATTGACTGTGTTCCACGCTGCACCGGTGCTAGTTCCTCTAGCAGAATCAGTGCAGGTGCAGGGCTGTTTTTTCAGTGGTAAAGTCCATGGATTCTCCACTGGCATCAACACATCTCAGAAACAGAGAACCCCGCCCTGGGATTATAAACAGTCGCACAGTAAAGCCCATTTTCGCTTTGTGTGTTTTAATTGTACAGCTAGTTCAACAAGGTGCTGCCTCAGGAGGGTGGTTGTGCGGGCGGAGGGAAGGTCTTCCACCAAATCATTTAGCTGTAGTTATGCGGCTTTCTTGCCTGTTGAATGAGATGAATCAGCTTAATTTTGCAATGTATAGAAAATGCACATAAAATGAAAATTTAGGGGTTTAACTACAACGGGTATGTTTCTACTTTTGATTTTCTATGCACTACATAAGTGTGTTTGTTTATATGTGTCAATCAGAGCTTTAAAGCTATGTCCCTGGGTCCCAGCGAAGGTGTAATTAAAAATAGCGGGTGTATTTTGCGTGTGGTGGACCAGATTAGGAGCATTGTTGTTAAACGGGCCTCACAACCATTTCCTCTGTCAGTGGAGATTTAAAATTTTAATCACTGAGATTTCGGGAAACTTCTTTTCAAACGTGAATTGTCATTTAAATTGAAAGTTTGAAAACACCAATGACATTAAAGCATGTGCCACAACTTATTTTTTAACTGCCTGTCACCTACATACGGATTCTATATACAGTAGCGGATTCTCTTCTCGGATGTATGTTTTAAGGTTGCAATGAGTTACCTGATTCTAACTTTCCACAGTAAAATACTAGAAACAGCACGCGAAGGATCAGACAGATAGGCATGAATAAGTGTGCTGTTGAGTGTGCAACAATGTTATACGGGTCTTTCTCCTGATAAACATTATACTTAATGCAATATTTTCTAAAGCCAGCTCTGTGAATCGAGTCTGCTGAAAGAAAGTTGCCCAGGCTTGTTGTGTACAAAGAATAGAAATCTTCCCCTTTTGATGTCCTGTTGGGGTTCTGTCTTTTCAGTGAATGGTTTGGTTGTGAATGTATGATGCCGGATGCCATGCCCGATTAAAGCTACTATTATAACTGCAGTGTGGGCGATAGTGCAGCTACATGTTGAGCTGCTTGTGAAGTTTGCGTGTTTCTGATGTTATGGATTCTAAATTTTAAAAAGACCCACAACAGCATACTGTTCCGAGCAAAATCCAGTTGAAAGGATTGCCAGCAGAACTGCTGAGCATTCTCAGCATTTTCTGTTTTTATTTTTAAAAATAGAGCATCTGCAGTATTTTGCCTTTGGGATGGTCTCTTCCCCACTGATGCTGCCAGACCTGTTGAGTATCTCTCACATTCTCTTGGTTTAATTTTAAATGGGTTCTCTTTATACCCTTGAAAGTTAGGCAGTGGCCTAGTGGTATTTTCACTGGATTAGTAATCTAGAGTTGCTGAGACATGCGCTGGGGACCTGGGTTCAAATCCTGCTATAGCAAATGGTCAAATTTTAATTCAATAAAAAATACCTGGAATTAAAAGTCAAACTCGATGTCCATTGTGTAAAAAAAAACACCTGGTTCATTAATGCCATTTAGGGAACTAAATCTGCAGTTTGTTACCTGGTCTGACCTATGTGTACAATAATAATAATCTTTATTGTCACAAGTAGCCTTACATTAACACTGAAATGAAGTTACTGTGAAAAGCCCCTAGTCGCCACACTCGGGCAACTGTTCAGGTACACTGAGGGAGAATTCAGAATGTCCAATTCACCTAACAAACACGTCCTTCAGGACTTGTGGGGGGAAACTGGAGCACCCGGAGGAAAAACACGCAGACATGGGGAGAAGGTGTTGACTCAACATAGATAGTGGTCCGGGCAAGGAATCGGACCTGGGACTCTGAGGCAACAGTGCTAACCACTGTGCTACCATGCCACCCATGTGACTCTAGGTCCACAGCAATGTGTTTGACTCTTATTTTTTTTAATTTCAAAGTATCCAAATCTTTTTTTTCAATGAAGGGGCAATTTAGCATGGCCAATCCACCCTTGCCTGCACATCTTTGAGTTGTGGGGGTGAGACCCACACAGACACAGGGATAATGTGCAAATTCAACACGGATGGTGACCCGGGGCCAGGATCAAATCCGGGTCCTCGACGCTGTCATGCAGCAGTGCTAACCACTGTGACACCATGCTGCCCCTATGTAGTTGGCTCTTAAATACCCTCAGGAATGGGCAAGCAATGTTGGCCCAGCCTGCATCACCCACATCCAATGAGTATATCAGTGACTTGCACTGTTATTTCACAATGCCAGGGGCCAGGGTTCGATTCCTGCCTTGGGTCACTCTCTGTGCAGAGTCTGCATGTTCTCCACGTGCCTGCGTGGGTTTCCTCCGGGTGTTCCTGTTTCCTCCCACAAGTCAAAGAACAAAGAAACAAGAACAAAGAAAAGTACAGCATAGGAACAGGCCCTTCGGCCCTCCAAGCCTGTGCCGACCATGCTGCCCATTTAAACTAAAATCTTCTGCATTTCTGGGGTGCGTATCCCTCTACTCCCATCCTATTCATGTATTTGTCAAGATGCTCCTTAAAAGTCACTATCGTCCCTGCTTCCACCACCTCATCCGACAATGGGTTCCAGGCACCCACTACCCTCTGTGTAAAAAACTTGCCTCGTACATCTCCTCTAAACCTTGCCCCTCGCACCTTAAACCTATGTCCCCTGATAATTGACCCCTCTACCCAGGGAAAAAGCCTCTGACTATCCACTCTATCTATGCCCCTCATAATTTTGTAGACTTCTATCTGGTCGCCCCTCAACCTCCGTCGTTCCAGTGACTACTAACTGAGTTTATTCAGCCTCTCCTCATAGCTAATGCCCTCCATATCAGGCAACATCCTGGTAAATCTCTTCTGCACCCTCTCTAAAGCCTCCACATCCTTCTGGTAGTTTGGCGACCAGAATTGAACACTATACTCCAAGTGTGGCCTAACTAAGGTTCTATACAGCTGCAACATGACTTGCCAATTTTTATACTCAAGTCCCGACAGATATGCTTGTTAGGTGAATTGGACATTTGGAATTCTACCTGTGTGTACCCGAATAGGTGCTGGAGTGTGATGATTAGGGGATTTTCACAGGAACTTCATTGCAGTGTGAATGTGAGCCTACTTGGGACATTAATAAAGGTTATTAAAAAAAATCTTCCCTCCACTATCAATTCTGCCAGTAGAAAGTTGGGCAGCCAATGAAACGGGTATTTTTGCAGTATAAAACCATAGTTGGCATGTTATAATTTCAGTTAACATCATTTAAAGTGAATCCTTTTTCGATATTATCAAGTCTTGTGTCACTGCATGTTAAGAGTTTTAAAAGCAAACCAGATATTGTAGGAATGGGAGCAAGGTGTAAACCTCTGTTTGTGCTTTGTAAATTAATCAGAACACTGAATAATACCACTTAATACATCCAACTATTTGAAGATTCAGAATTGAAAAAACCAAGTAGGCCTAACTGTTTCCGGTAGAAATGTGAGGATCTCCACTTTGCTGTAACTTCCAAAGGGGAACGCCTCATTCCTGCCATTCACACATTCTGGGATAGATTTCTCTGGAGATCAGCGCGAGAAATACAAATGTTGAATCCGTTCACGAAAAGACTATTTGAAGCGATGGACAATAAAATATATCTCCCAGTGAATCCATCCTATCTGTGTTTTCAATCCTACATAACAATTACTTGATAGGACGGTTGAAGTCTAGAAGCTATCTTATAATTTGCAAGTCGCCTGTCAACAAATATTTGCGCCAATTGCGTTGTGAAACGTTTGGATATTAATAGATGCCTTTTCACTCCAAACCATTGGAAAAATCTACATGGCGACGGCCATCGCAGTGCACACTGGAACCTCCAGCCGTCACAATGTGGCGCCCTTCACAGGTGAAGCTCGAGGTAGTGCAGTCCTCTTTGCTCTCAATAAATGGTTTCTCCGAGTTTACAAAGCAATTCATGCATTTCGGAAGAGTTTTGTATGTCAGCCTTTAGGGAGCCCGCAGCTATTGACATTTAGTCCTGGGTAATGGGCATATTCCTGCATTTCTCCACATGAATTTACTAATCGGGTCAGAGAGCACTAAAGTTTTCACATTCGGTCCTTTTTCTGATGACGTAACGCGCTTTAGTCGGCACTTGTGCTGGTAACCCACAAACAGATGAGCCGAATGGCGCTTTGTCACTGGGTTACTTTAACGACAGATATTCCTTACGCGTTGCAATAACGATTCACGAAAATGTGATAGTCTGTTGTCTCGGTGACAAAATTGACGAGAAAGAGTGTAAAAGAGTAAATCTACCATGAGCTTCCTAAGCTCTCCCATCCTCCCAGAACTGTTGGGAATTCTGCGAGAGGTGCCTGAAGACTGGCAGTGATATGATTCTGACAGGTTGCGGGGGGGGGGGGGCGGGGGGCTCGATCTGATCTGTCTTCACTTAGTCCTTGCTGTGACACTCACTGGCTGCTAGATGGCTCTGTGCCCGCGATGACCTCCAGATACGTGCAAGTGCCAAAACAATCCCCCAAACCGCCGCAAAGGTCAAACTAAGATAACTCCCAGCACTTATTGCTGCAAGCTCGCCCCAAATACTTTCTTATCTTTGTCTGAACGGTCCTGTTTTAAGTCTAAGGTTTTGAGGCCAAGTTCCTCGAAAATATTTACATAATTCTGTAACAAATGAGGCAAAAGGCAATAAACGTTGTTATAGGCTTTGTGCAATTTAGTGAAGGGGTGAATGTTCCCAGTCGTATATATTATAGGGTATAAAAAACAATGGTGCTGGTTTATATTCTTAAAGTGCTCCAACATAATAACTTTGCCATTATCTTATCTCGAGGTGATGATAGCACCTAATGCATCCGGATGTAGCGAGCTGACTTTATTGATTAGTTTAAAGTGCGGTCCATTTGTAGGAGCAAAATTTACAGAATCCTTCAGAATGGTATTGCGTAAAAATCTGAAATACAGACAGACTTCGGTTACACGCCTTCCCGCAGAACGCGCGAGTGTAGCATGGTTAAAATCTATTTCCATCAAGACACCAACTGATACCATTTGGAAAAAGAATGTGCTATTGTATCGCATTTTAACCGGAATGTGGCGAGGTGCATACGAGTCACTCACAAGTCAAATTGCCAATAAGAAATGATATTATAAAATAAAATAGTTTGCTCTGTAATTTTAATTCACTCAAGTGAATAAATAAAACATGACTGTATTTCGGTTTTATATATGTAAATATATTGTGACGTTTTATCTGGTTGTATGTAAACTCAGAGACCGCAGAAGAATTGGTGGTGGTGGTGGTGCCGGGGGTGGGGTTGCAGTTACCAAACTGTGGTCATTTACAATCATTGTCTAACCGCCAATTAGGCTCACCAAGTGGAATGGTTCAACATAGACATTTAACTGCATTATGTTCTGATGCGCCGTCTTTGTGTAGTAGAATCTTACAGGCACAGTCAACTTGCAAAAGTTGAAGAATAAAAGATTATTCCGAGTTTTCGTACAGAAAGCTTCAATAAAATTAATATTACATTCATCCGTGACACAGGCTACTCTTTTGTTGACCCTCACTGTCTAAGCATCCGTATGATCCAGTGTTTAAATGGTAAAATGGTTTAAAATTGAGCGTATGGATATTGAAAAGACGAACTGGTCATTCGGGCATGGAACTAGAAAACGCTGGTATGAAATTAACAAGATTCAATTAATCTTGAGATTAGATGGTATCTTTGGGCGCCGGTGCAGATATGTGGAAGAGATCCCTTTGTTGAATGGTCGCTTCAAATGAACCGGATTAATGCACGGGTAGAAATTGCTTTGGAAGTTATGAAATGGAAATAGGAAATACTATTCCTGAATGTAATGGTTCCTGAGCTGCAGTTTCCACGCAATTATGGTGCCAAGGAATTCAACCAAAAATTAAATCGTCTTTGATATAGTTTCAGATACACATTTTGCATGTTAGTGTTGATTTCTGCTCAAGTTTTAAACCAAAAGTAAATTATTGGAAAGAATCCACAATAGACTGGGTTGAGCAGAAAAAGAGTTTAATGGGCCAAATGGCCTTCACTCATTCCACAACCTCCTAATGTTTCATGACTTGATGTTTACTGTTACATGTAATTCGTGTTAGCTGACGAACAGCTTGAAATCACACCAGTCATGAAATAAAATATGTCAAAAGAATAACTGAGACAAAAGGAGCTCAATTGAATTTAACTTGTTTTTTAATTTATTATATTATTTCATGTCTTTTATTGGCGTGTTGATGATTCAAATCCATTTTATTCATGGCGTTGATGTCACCATTTGCATATTAACTGTAGGAAAATTAAAACAGCCCCTTGCAATGTGTGTTTTGTATAATTTATTTCAATGTGTCACATTTATTCTTCAGTAATACAATGGAGATTATCATTAAACACCTAACATCTAAAATGTTTTTAAAATGGTGGAAGAGTTTGGCCCACTTTCCTATATAATCAATCAGACCTCAAAGCAGAAACTTGGCAACTCGACTGCAAGTTGTATCGTTTGAAATAGCTTGTCTTTAAGTTGGATGTCTTGCCTCCCATGCTTTTCTTAAACCAACCTTAACTTGACCCAGACTATTCCAAAAAGAAACGTTCATCTTCGTCAAAACTGTTTAATTACTTTGGTCCAGTGCCTTTGGACATCAGTAAGACTGAACTGTTCCAATGAAAGATAAACAAACGTTGCAAAATTGACAGCTACCCAAGCTAAAATTGCTTTTGACGTTGTATCAAGGCTTCGAGGGCAAACAAAATGCGACACAGCCCTGCACCTCCTTCCCCCAGATAGCCAACGTGGAAAACATTGAGAAATCTGCATCTATTGCCATTTGCCAGACAAGAAATGAGTCCAAATCCCCCCACGAACCACGCACCGACCATATCCTTTCTTTGCCTCAGAGAGTGCCCTGCCATTGTTGCTATGAAAAATTGCCAAATCTGAATTTACCTGAAAAATGGATAGGTTTATCACTCACCCAGTCAAGATATCTGCACCAAATGCCGTTCCCCAAAAGCGGAAAGCAGTATAAATACACAAGATGAAAGTGCTGTGGCAGCAAATTAATGAACGGGTTACATAAGCTTGACTTGTACATTGCTTTGAGTTTGGGATTCGACAGGATAGGTACAGAGCTACAATTGTATCTGGTTAAGGAATTCAGGAGAAAAGGGATAATGTTAAACTTCGAGCTGATTCATTTAGGAATGGAATTAGGAACTATCTTGTCACTAATGGTGGTGCAAATCTGAAACTTGCTCCTCCAAAAGGCTGCGGATGATGTGCTAATTTACATTTTCAAGGCTGAGAGATATGGAACAAAGATGGGTAAATAGAGTTATGATACAAGATCGGCCATGATCGAGTTGAATGACAAAGCTGGTTTGAGAGGCTATATGACCTACTGCTGTGCCTTTGTTGGCAACGGGTATTGGAAAGAAAGGTTACAATTGCTGTAAAATGGAGGAAATTCGGATAATTGAGCAAGGCGTACAATGTAAGGCCTAAATATATCTTCAATTAACCCAACCGGTAAAACGGTCGATTTCAATTCTTGATTTTAGCATTTCCGACAACAGAAGAAAGTGCCTCAAATATTAATGGCGCACCTTGCTCTGAACGTGCAAACGGTCAAAGAGTTAACTCTGTACGAACTTTTTCCTTGTGATTTGAAAAGTCTCGAGGCAAAATGTCAGCTGACCATATCTCAGGTTTTAAAAAATTGCAGTTGCTCTCAATTCCGTGCTGAATGTAACACAAACGGCACCTTTAACAGGAGAGATAGGCTTTTACCTTTAGCAAAATAATAAGTGCAAGATGGTTTAATTATATGAAAAGTATTCAAATCCATCACATTACCATTCGGGTTCTTTGAAGGTATATCACGGGCTTACATGGTGCTTCTAACCAATTACCTGCATTTTCCCCCAACTTATTGCAAATGTGACCTTTCCTTCCAATTTGATTGCAGGTTGCTGGTATGTATATACTATCTCTGTGTCTAGGAGCTGGTCATTCTCTTCGCCTGTGATGGCTGCTATTAATGTTAATACTCTCTGACGGTTGGAGCCTAAATAAGTGTTTCTGACATAATACAGAAGCTTTTGGAGTTGGATAAACGGGCAGACGGTTTAATGAGGCGAGTTCAGCCAGCCGAGGCCATGCGTCTGACAGCCAGGCAACTTCACTCAAAGGATGGCACAGAAAGAGAGAGAAAAATACTCCAGTAGGGCTAATATGGAGAGATGTTTTTTGGAGCCGCATACAGGGTTGACAAAATTAAAGAATTGAAATAAAGTATGATCAGGAAACGGTCCCCTCACTGTTAAATCGCCGGATAATATTGTGGTGACCGTTTAGGAAATTAAAAGCTTGGACTATGGGCGGACATGACTGGGTGTAAATACAGATTCTTGAAAAATGATGATTTACGTTTTAAACCTCAAAACGCCTGTCGGGAGGTGTCAACAATAAGTTTGCAATGATTCTTAACTCACCTGTTGTGCTGGATTGCACTGGGAATTACTCATTTAAATTGCTGTATAAAATGTAAATGAATACTGATGTAGATTTCCCTGTCTCTGCGGGGTTCGGGATTCCTATATAGTGACACATAGCCATATCTCAAATCAGCCACACACCAACATCCCCCCCTCCCCCCACCCCCAACACCCACCCACACCCCTAAAAAACAGAATATTAGCGATGGCTGGTGGACTAGTCATAACATTTGTTAAATAGAATTTTACACGTATCGGTGCACATTAATTTGAAAGCAGTGTGTGTGCACCCTACTTCATAGAACCCCAAAAAACACAGACAAGGTACACACTTTAATCTCACTATAAGGGAAATTGCTAACAAGTCGGAACTCAAATCAGTAATAGAATATCTTTCTTGTTATTTATGCGAGATGCCTTTATTTCCAAAAATAACATTTCCCCCCAATTAGCTAAGATGCAACAAATGGTGTCGATACAGCATCATGGGTAGCTAACAAATCGTTGGCCATTAGATAAAGTTTTATATATATATATATATATATATATATATTAATTTAAGTGCAAGTTTGTGAACAGATATAAAACATCACTTAAAAAAACAGTAAATCATATAAATTGAGGGTTGGCTACCTATGTTTCATTCCTGAATGTTTTTAGTTTTGTTTGCCGAAAGTGGTTAAGGGAAAGGGCTTACGATAGGGGCTTTAAGCTTCAGGCACACAACACATGTTTGAAACATAAAATAGCAGGCTGCTAATGAAAGCACGACTTGCAATGTAGTTTGAATTATTCATTTCCTTATCATGCTTAATTTATTTTATCTACAATATTATGGTATCCGCAGACGACACTATAATACCTTGTAAAACACGTCAACACATCTTATTCTAAGTTGTTTCTACAGTAAGAGCAAAACCGGAACAACTGGAATTTGGTTTTTTTAAAAGCCTTTTCTGAAACAATTCACGACCTTTAAGAATGAGGAATGACTGTACTTCCACCCACATTCAGTCATTATAACGTGCAACTAATTGCAGTTTAGTAAACCTCCTACTGATAACCCAGTTTGTCAAAACAAGTCAAAACAAAAGAGCAGTCATCCGTCTCTAAATATATGTGCAGGCATGTAAAAAAATATTTAGAGAAAGGCGGGCTCGTACAGATAACTAGGAAACAGATCCAATCAGACAAACAGACAGGTAGACAGATAAATGGACAGGTAGGCAGACAGAAATTCCGTCAATGGGGTTTAGGCAAACATTAAACAATTGCTTTTTGTTAATTTTAAGGCGAGGTCCCCCTGTTTCCTAGACCAACAGCGCCCTCTTTCTACGATAACGTTTCCATGGCACCGCGGGAGCTTGGGTGAGATTCAATGCACAAATTGAGGAGAACTCCATCGGCTCATTCCAAATTTGACCGCCAAATTCGATAAGCGTCGATAACTGGCGCGGAAATCTTAATGTCCAATCTACCTACTTCTGTTACTTGCGAAATGTTGTGCTGTCTGCAAATTGAAATGATTTTTTTTTTTGCAAAGATATACTTTATTCATAATATCTTTGAAGGAGACATTATAAAACATTTCCAATTGTCATAACGGGCAAGTGTAATGATATTCACATTTTCCCATGAGGTCAAGTTGCACTCTGAGATGCTTCAATTCAATAATGAGAACATAATACATTTCAATATTTTATTTACAGAAAGTACAATTCAGTTCAAACTATATACATTCCTGATCTTGAACTCTGAGGGGCTTCAATGCAGTTGCATACGGTTAGAGTTAAGCACATAGTCTGAGGGGTTTGACACGGTTCCTTGCCATTTGGTGTACATTGGCTGAAAGGTCTTAACGAGTGGCCTTTCCCCCATTGCGCCTTGGCAGCAGCTGCCCCAAGCTTGAGTGCATCCTCCAGCACATTGTCCTGGACTTTGGAATGTGCCAGTCTGCAACACTCAGTCGAGGATAACTCTTTGCACTGGAAGATCAACACGTTTTGGGCAGGCCAAAGAGCATCTGTCACCGAGTTGATTATCCACCAGCAGCAGTTGATGTTTGTCTCAGTGCATGTGTCCCTGGTAACAGCCCATAGAGCACAGTCCAGAGGAGGTGGCACAGTTAGCAGTGCTGCCTGCCAGTGCCAGGGACCCGGGTTCGATTCCCACCTTAGGGTAACTGTTTTCACATTCTCCCCTGTCTGCGTGGGTTTCTTCCACAGTCCAAAGATATACAGGTTAGGTGGATTCGTCAGGCTAAAATTGCTCTTTAGTATCCAGGGATGTGCAGGCTATGTGGGGTTACGGGGATAGGGAATGGGTGTGGGGCTGGGTGGGGTGCTCTTTCGGAGGGTCAGTGCAGACTCGATGGGTCAAATGGCCTCCTTCGGCTCTGTAAGGATTCAATGGTTTTATGGTTCCTGCATCACAGAGCTGTTCAGGATGAAGCTCGACACATACCACTGCATTTTTTGTAGCAGCAGCAGAACCTGTTGTTGCGCTGCTCACATGAAAGGCAAAAACGTGGGAGGCATGCACCACTTACAGTCAAGCTGCATCGCCTGAAGGGGAGATGCATTCTGGCTGGAATCATTCAGCAATGGATTCTCACCTTGGAAAGACACAACAATTGAATAATATGACAGAGTGGACAACACTGGAGGTCTTGGTGTAGTTGGTGAAGAGGGAGAGAGATGTCATCTGGAAGTTAGGGGCCCACCTGGGCAAACTTTATGAAGGCAGTTAATGCAGATGACTCATCCTCACACAGGTAGCACTGCCACAAGTCCCACAGCAACATCTCACAGCTTACATAACTGTCAGCTATTTAAGCATGCCAGCCACATCACGTTGTAACACACTCACTGGCACACTTCGCTATGTCTAGCAGGAGGCAGCAGCACCCAACCAGGAGGGAAAAGCAAGGGCTGAATGTTCTTCCCCTGATGGTCTCTGCAGTCTCTGTCATTGGAGTGGTATGACTAAGGCCATGGCCAAGAGCAGAGCTGAATCCATGGAAGATGTGGACATCCTCATGCCTAATTCTCCTTGTCACATCCCATTTCCCTCTCATCCCACACTAATTTGCATATGGTGCAAGTATGTACTTCTTGCTTTTCCTTCCCCCCCCCCTTCAACAAAAACTTGTGCCTTGCCCTTTTCAGTTAACCAAGAAGTACCAAGCAATCCTGCAAGCCCAAAGTTGGAGGAGCAAGGGACGAATATGAAGAAGAAAAAACATCCCTCCTCCCACATTCTAAGACAGCAGCTTATTCGAGGATAGCACATGAGTTCTGTTTCAGAGGACTCAGATGAGGATTTCAATGGGGTGGCTGAGCAAAGAAGACTAATGGACACGCACAATGTTTGGTGCATTGGCAGACCTGAAAGAAAGCCTGCATACAATGTCAAGGAGCATGGAGAAATCCAGTACTCATTTTGTCACAAGACATAGCATACAGCTTGAAGGTCATCCTTTACAGTAAGGAAGTGTTGGGTAAGTCCATCAGCATTCTTGTAGGCGCAATCATGGTGCAGCATCTATAGCCGGTGTCTCAGCTTCCATTGCAGCACAGGCAGAAACCAACAAACATCTGGGTGCTGCAGTGGCATCCCCGACTGAAGCTTAACTTTGCTACAATGCAAACTCAGACTGCTGTCATGCATGCTCAGCTTGCTGCCACGAAGACTCAGACTTCTGTCAACATAGCTGTCCAGCAATCTGTCCTCCAGCACATTGCCAGCATTTGAATGCATCACACTGAGAAACTGACGATTGGCTCTGTGAAGCACAAGCCTGCTATCCTCTCTCTAGATGACATTGTTTGTGCTTTCATCGCTCCCACTCTGCCAATGCCCATCAGCCAGAGTTGCTCGAGGGTATCCTGCAAGGCCATTTTCAGTTGCCCAAATTAAAAGTTAGCGGTGCTCTACCAGTTATGGTACAATCAGTAAGATAGCACTGTGGGATTACAAAGTACGATTGTCTGTATCTTTCTGGGGGAAGGCCTATCGTTTCTTAGATGAGTTGATTTTAGTTGAAATGACGGTCTTGTAAGCAGAGGATTCACAGTTAATTATGAGGCTTCTTGTAGTTGAATTTCAAGGAGGTTAGTTTTCAGGTGAATTTGAAATTGGAACAGATTGAGGAGAGTCCCACTTTCAATGCTTTGCAGTTTATTAATTGGCTGTTTATTGCTGTTTATTACCTTTTAAAAGCAGGTAACAAATTGGATGTTTCATCCATTTGATCTGTTACAGTCCATACAAAGAAGATGGGTGGCCAGGTCAATAAATATCCTGTGTTGTCATTTGCTACTTTAAAAATTTACCCAGTTTGGGTTTGGATGGGGGAAGTTGATGTGCAACCCTTCTTCTCCATCTAACACACATTGAGTTTCAATGCACTTTTTTGTCCATGGTGAACCAAAAAGATGAATCAGCTGGAATGCTGCAACCCCTTTGTTGATATTCCATCCTTAAACAAAAGGATGTGTGAATTTCCCAGGTGGCTGTGAATGCCCATATTTATCAGGTATTATAATTAGATATTGTCTTGAGTCTCAGGTCTGTCTGGGACTTCCGGTGATGGGGATGTGCTAAGAAGTCACACATCTGTCCTTCCACAAACCTGAAAATAGGCTCTTTCACCTGAAATAGCCCGTTAATACAAGGGACAAAACATCCCCACACCTCAACGAACAGCAACGCAAAGGGAAATGCCAACCAACAGCCACTCCAGAAGCCGCATGGAAACTAGAACTGCATAAGGCCAGGAGAAGCAAATGGGTGAGCCAGAAGACAGCCAAACCCAGGCCTCGCCAGAGCAAGAAGGACAAACCCAGGCCTCGCCAGAGCAAGAAGGACAAAACCACTGCACAAGGAGCATCCCCCCCTCTCGCCAGGGAACCGGTGGAGGATGTTTCTCTCAAGGGAACTGAGACAACACAGAGAAGAGACAAAAACTGACATCCAGGCTGCGATCAGGGTGGCGGTCGAGGAAGCTCTGGCGAACATGCAGGTCGCCCTAGACACGGCGGAGAGGGACTGGAAGTTCAGTAAAGCACCAGAAAAGAGCTAAAGAAGGCCGCATCATACCAGGGCAATCAGATGCCGTCCTGCAAAAAGAAATATCAAGATTGGTCGCAAAGCAGGGAAGTCTGAAGGAAAAACTGAAGACCAGAAAAACCGATCGAGGCACCAAAACCTGCGGATTGTGGGCCTGCCAGTGGGGGTGAAAGGTAGGAACCCCACGGACTATGTGGCCCAAATGCAGGGCAATTTGGTGGGTAGGGCTAGCTTCCCCAACCCACCAGAAATACGCAGAGCCCACCGGTCACTTCACCCAAAGCCCAGCCGGGGAACAGCCAAGGGCGCTAATCACCAAAATGCACAGGTACCAAGACCGGGAAAGAATCTTGCGCTGGGCGATGCAAACAAAGCACTGTAACTGGGAGGTCACCAGATCAGGATCTACCAGGATATTGGAGCTGACCTGGTCAAGCACTGGCCAGAATTCATCAGGGCAAAGACCGCACTATATAAGGGCGGCGTAAAGGTTGGGATGCTGTATCCAGTCAAACTCTGGGTCACATTCCAAGGCAGGGAGCTCTTCTTCATGGCCCCTGCAGACACGGACAAGTTTGTCTTGGAGAACAGACTGGAGAAACGGCAGCAGGGACAGCGGTAAAAAGATCATCTGAAGAGACTTTATTTGTTTATTTACTAAATGTTAACCAACTTGATGAACAGTTTGCGCGGGACTGCACTGCCTTGTTCTGGGGACAAGAGATGGAATAGAAGAAGGAAAGAGCGAGTGCAGCAGAGCTCAGGAAAGGGTGAGGGGAACAGCAGATAGGGAGCTCAGAGAACGGGCAACGGGAGAACACGCAACCAACCCCAAGAGGTTGGCAATCATATTAGCGGGGAATCTGGCACCGGGAGGCTGAAATAAAGAGGCAGCGGCGCATCTCCAGCAAGGGAGAGGACATGTGGTGGGGTGGGGGGGGGGGGGGGGGGCAGAGATCAGCAACAGTGGGACGATTAGGGGAAGAAATAGAGGGAAGGGAGCGGAGGGCCAGGCAGCTACAGGGAGGGGGATGGAGGAAGACGGGGCGGGGGGAGAAAATACAAAATGGGGAACTAGAAGCAAAGATAATAAGGGCATTAGGCTGGCTGCAACAGGCCACACATAGTGACTTGGAACACAAAGGTACTGCAAGCAACCATTTTGGAGCGTTCCTGAACAAGGAAAACCGTGGAGCACAGGGGCCCGGCCTCATGGGGAGAACAGTTACATCTTGGAGGCTCCCTAACAAAGGGAAACTCCAAAGTACAGGGGCACGTCCACCAGTTAAGTATGATTGATTCCACAGGAACGGGGGAACAAAAACCCTCCATCAGGACAGTCACCTGGAATGTCAGGGGCTTAATGGCCCAGTGAAAAGATCCAGAGTTTGGCCCACCTGAAAAGTTTGAAAGCCGCAAGTCTTCCCCCAAGAGACGCACCTGAGGGGGGAAGGACCAACTGCGGGTAAGGAAGGGCTGGGTTGGACAAACCTACAATTTCTGCTACGGGACGAGAGTTGGGGGGGGGGGGGTAGCCATACTGTTAAATAGGAGGATGGTGTTTACGCCGATAAGGGCGGTTAAGGACCCAGGGGGACGTTACGTCATGGGAAGCGATGTCATCGACAGGGCCCTGGTCAATGTGTACACACCCAACTGGGACGACACGGCGTTTATAAAGAAGACCATGACAGAAATCCCCGACAACTGCGTGCAGGACCACGGACATATAGGCCGAACTCCAAAACGGGAATGAGTTCCAACATGGCGAAAGAACTTGGTCTATTTATGGAGCAGATGGGGCAGTGGACCCATGACGGTACAGCGCCCAGGGGAGAAGGAGTTCTTCTTTTCCCAGGTACACAACATATATACACAGATTGACTTCTTTGTAGTGGGGAAATCGGTGCTTCCAGGGCTAGTAAGAGTGGAATAATCCGACCATGCTCCCAATTATATGGATGTGAGGTTGGAGACTGGCCGGGCCCAACGCCCCCCATGGAGGTTGGACATGGCCCTCCTGGCCGACAAGACTTTCTGTGAGAGAATATCACAGGTCACAGATAAATATATATTAACAACCAGAATGGGGAAGTCTCACTCTCCACGTCCTGGGAGGCGCTGAAGGCTGTTATCAGGGTGAAATTATTGCCTACAAAGCACGGAGAGACAGGAAAGAGAGGGAAGCTAGGCAACAGCTAGTTGGACTCCATACCGGAAGTAGACGGGCGATACTCCAAGGCCCCGTCCGTAGAGCTCCTGGCGGTGAGGAAAAAGCCACAAATGGACTTTGACCTGCTCTCCACGAGGAAAGCAGTGCAGCAACTCCACCAGACATGGGGGACCCTGTATGAACACGGAGACAAAGCCAGCTGCCTGCTGGTTCACCAGCTGAGAAAGCAGGCAGCCATGTGGGAAATCGTTCAGATTAGAGACAGCAAAGGCAAACTAGTAGCGGAGCTGGAAAAGGTCAATGAGGCATTCGCGACCTTCTACCAGAGTTGTACACCTCCGAACCCAAGCAGGATGAAATAGTTCCTCCATGGACTGGACATATCATCATGGGAGAGGACAGGAAACGAGGACTGGAAGCACCACTATAACTGGGAGAAGTCATGGAGAGCATCAACCCCATGCAGGCGGGGCAGGCGCCAGGACCAGACGGATTCCCATCCCGCATATGCGAGAGATGTCCACAGACTTGCTGGCGAGGGGCACTCTGCTGCCCATGCTCACACAAGCCTCAGTCTTACTGATACCTAAGAAGGACAAAGACCCAAAAGAATGCGGGTCCGACAGACCCATTTCGCTGCTAAATGTGGAAGCGAAAATACTGGCGAAGAACCTAGCCAAGAGGCTGGAGGACTGTGCACCAGAGGTGGTAGCAGAAGACCAAACGGGCTTTGTCATGGATAGACGGTTAATGTCGAACATCAGGCATCTGCTGAACGTAATCATGGTCCACACCTGGGGAGAGAACACCTGAGGTGATTGTCTTCCTGAATGCAGAAAAGGTCTTCAACAGAGCTGAATGGAAGTACCTCATAGAGGTACTGGAGCGGTTCGGGCTTGAAGCAGGGTTCACCAACTGGGTGAAAGTCCTTAAAAAGTGCTCCCACAACAAGCATATGGACAAACACCACCAGTTCTAAGTACTTCCAGCTGCACAGAGACACAAGGCAGTGATGCCCATTGTCCTCACTGATGGTCGCCCTAGCGATCGAGCTCCTGGAGATTGCGCTCAGCGCGGCACAGAACTGGAAGGGGATCCAGAGAGGAGGCAGAGAGCAGAGAGACTCGCTCCATGTGGATGACCTGCTCTTCTATGTCTGGGGTCTGCAAAGCAGCATGGAGGGAATCATCGTGCTCATGAAAGAGTTTAGAACCTTCTGGGGCTACAAACCCGACCTGGGCAAAAGGGAGGTAAACCCGGTGAAGCCACAAAAGGGGGGGGGGGGTGAGCTGGAGGGAATGCCATTTAAACAGGCCCAACTTAAATTCCGCTACCATGGGACACAGATCCGCAAACAAGGCCCCATGTGCAATAACCACAGGTTTACGCCTGCAAAAATGGACGCGACATTTAGAAAGTGGAGACTGGACGGGGGGGGGGGGGGGGGGGGGGTGGGGGGACGCTGACAGTTAGGGACTTCCACACAGACACAGACTGACAACACTGAGGAACTAACAGAGAAGTTCCAGCTGATATGGGGGAATGAGCTACGATATATGCAGGTCAAAAACTTCTTACGTAGGGAAATGAGGACATAATCACGACCACCGCAACAGTCATTGGTAGAGGACCTACTGGACACGAACATCTTAGGGAAGGAGAACTGCGGTGACCTGTATGGGTGACTACTGGGGAGGGCAAACACACAGCTGGACGAGACAAGAGAAAAATGGGAGGAGGACTTGGGGTTTGAAATAGGGTGTGGACTCTGGAGCAAAGCACTGCATGGGGCCAACTCCACCTCCACTTGCTCAAAACTAAGCCTCAATCAGCTGAAGTGGTACACAGAGCCCACTTAACTAGAACCCAAATGTGTAGGTTCTTCCCGGAGGTAGAGGATAAAGGCGAACAGTGCCAAGGAGGCCCGGCCAACCACACCCACATGTTCTGGTCTTGCCAAAGATTCATCGAGTTCTGGACAAACTTCTTCAATGCGGTGTCCAAGGTGGTGGGGATAAGGGTGGAGCCATGCCCACGAGTGGCAGCTTCGGGGTCTCAAAACAGCGAGATCTATTCATGGGGAGGAGGGCCAATTCCCTTGCCTTTACCTCCCTAATTGCTTGACTGGCGATCGGCAGCACCACCCAAAGCTGCAGACTGGCTCTCTGATCTGCTGGAATTTCTCCAGATGGAGAAAATCAAATTTGCAATCCATGAGTCGGAAGAAGGCTTCCACAAAATGTGCGAGTCATTCACTCAGTTGTTCCAAGACCTGTTTGGAGCTAACAGCCAGCAAACCAGAGGGAACCGAAAGTCACGACACAATAACGTATGTCAATGAAAAGAGTAGGGGGAGGGAAGGGAGGGAAGAATTAAACTTAGAACCCAACCAAGATCAGCAAGCAAACAACAAAATGCATGGCGTCACGCCAATCACACAAGAACAGAATACAGGAGCTGAAGAGGAAAGAGGGCACGCCAGACGACTAGAAGTGGTGGGGGGTCGAGAAGAAAGGGGAGGGGAGAGGAAAGTGGAGGACCTGGTTGGGAATAAGCTCCCACTGGGCACCACAAAACAAGAAGCCGTAACCAATGTAAATAGTTAAAAACAACTGATGTATATACAATTTTTCCTTTTTTTTGTTTTATTGTATAGAGTCATAGAATTTAAAGTGCAGAAGGAGGCCATTCAGCCTATCAAGTCTGCACCGACCCTTGGAAAGAGCACCCTACTTAAGCCCACGCTCCACCGTAACCCAGTAACATGATCTAACTTTTTTTTTGGGACACTAAGGGCAATCTAGCATGGCTAATCCACCTAACCTGCACATCTTTGTACTGTGAGAAGGAACTGGAGCACCCGGAGGAAACCAACGCAGACACTGGGAAAATGTGCAAACATCACACACCTGAGGCTGGAATTGAACCAGGGATCCTGGAGCTGTACTGCAGCAGTGCTAACCACTGTGCCAACCACTGTGTCACCCCATGTATTGTTTTATTTTTTATTCTTACTGGACAATTTTATTATTTTATTCTTGTTATTTTTCAATGTATGTTCACAATTGCCTTTGTCTTATATAGCTTAAAAATGTTTAATAAAAAAGCACTTTCTGGAGTTCGTGATTTTAACAGTCTGTTTTTCTTCAAAATTCCAAAGTATTATCTGAAAGCTCGTAAGAGACTGGAGTATGACAGTGTGCAATTCTGGACACTGCATTTAGGAAGGATGCAAAGGCTTTAGGTTCCAAACACTCACCACCCTCTGTGTGAAGAAATTTCCCCTCTGGACCCTTTGTATCTCTCCCCTCTCAACTTAAACCTATGCCTCTGGTTTTTGACTCCCCTACCTTTGAGAAAAGAGGTTGGCTATCTACCTTATCTATGCCCCTCATTATTTTATAGATCTCGATAAGATCAAGTTCAATTCCCACTTGGGTCTCTGTTTGTGCGGAGTCTGCTAGTTCTCCCTGTGTCTGTGTGAGTTTCCTGCAGGTGCTCTGGTGTCCACCCCCAAGTCCCAAAAGACGTGCTGTTAGGTAATTTGGCCGACATTGGCCGACGTTGTCCACCTCATACGCTGCAGGAAAGGATGTCCCGAAGCGTGGTACATTGGCGAGACCATGCAGACGCTGCGACAACGAATGAACGGACATCACGCGACAATCACCAGGCAGAAATGTTCCCTTCCAGTCGGGGAACACTTCAGCAGTCAAGGCCATTCAGCCTCTGATCCCCGGGTAAGCGTTCTCCAAGGCGGCCTTCAGGACGCGCGACAACGCAGAATGGCCGAGCAGAAACTTATAGCCAAGTTCCGCACACATGAGTGCAGCCTCAACCGGGACCTGGGATTCATGTCGCATTACATTCATCCCCCACCATCTGGCCTGGGCTTGCGAAATCCTACCAACTGTCCTGGCTTGAGACAATTCACACCTCTTTAACCTGGGGTTACCCCTATCTCTGGATCTGCAAAGAATTGATTACCTGCAAATGCTCACATTCTAAGTATTGTCTGGCATCTTTGAATTTGTCTATATATATGTTTCTGGAACATACCTCTTCATTCACCTGAGGAAGTAGCAGTGCTCCAAAAGCTAGTGTTTGTAACAAAACTGTTGGACTTTAACCTGGTGTTGTAAGACTTCTTACTATGTCAGAAAGGTATTGGATATCATGAGTTCATTCAGAATAAAATTCTGCAACAATATGTTCCAGAACCAGGACAGAGAAATATCATATGGATTTAGTATTGAATTATGAGCCAGATTTAGTTAACATCTAACGGTGCATGAAGCTTTATCTAATAACGATAATAATATTATTGAGTTTAGTGTAATGTTTGAAATGGAGAAATGTAAAACAGTTACTAAGGACTGAATTTTACCAGCCCCTGATGACAGGCTTAGAAAAATATGGCCGAGCCACACAGCTAATTACGATTTGCTATGGCCCCAATTAGAAATGATTTTGCAAGCTTGTTGGAAATGTTGCCACTGGGCAGAGAGATGCCTGTTGGTGATGTTGCAACTCACTGCAGTCAGTTCACTATGGAAAACTGGGGGTGATCAGTGCCAGAGATTCCATGCTGCACTGAGGAGCATGAAAAGTCACAATCCCAACTGAACTGGGTCCTATGGAAGCATTTCCCTCCATGTACCTGGTTGACCTAGATATTGCTTTCCTTTGCACTGCAGCTGCTGGGCTGCGAGGGTCCAGAGCTGCTGACCCTCTGATTGAGTCTGTAGCATCAAGAACCCAGCCACCATCTTTAACAGGATGAAACCAATCAGGAGGCTTCCTCCCGGGGCATTGTACTGCCAACCTCACTGCTGGCAAATGCGGGCTCAGGACTCCCATTTGGTCACAGCGTTGGGGTCCTGAAACTAATGGCAAAATTCAACCTGAAGATTCTGGATTTAGGCAACGCTGGCTCAATATGATGAGACAGTGATTGTTCACAGGACACTGGGGAAATCTGTAAATGGAGCTGCAAATCTGTCAAACTTCCCAATTAAAAAGGCAATTTTGAACATAATTTTTGGAAGCTTTGTAAATTGGCTTGCTATCACTCTGGCGACTGGCAATTGATAATGGTCCTTCCTGGCACAAACTCTTCCAATACTGATGTTTTTAATAATGCTGGATGGGATGAGTATCAAAAATCAGAGCGGACCCCATCACTTGCTTGAGATCGAGAAAAGGATTTACCTATAGCAGCAGTGTTTCTTTTCCAGGCAGCAGTCCTGATATGTTTTGTGGACGCAAAGACTGGGAACTATTCCTCTTTAAGAAAATGCATTAATGGGAGAGGAAGACAACAGTAGATTGTAACTATTTCCTCCTAGGTGGTGCTGCCTTTTAATGCCAGGAGATAGAGAATTGTACTTTGACAGCAGCACGGCAAAAATTGTCATTTTCATTTACTTGTTTATTTGTTCTGCTTGTGGCACCACTTAATAATCTCATCTTATCTTTCTATGCTCTTTCCTGCGCAAACCACTTCTGAAGAAAAATGATGAGATATTTTCAATAAGAACACAGAATAACAGCAATAGGATTCACCACAGGGTGGCTATACTTGGCTTTCCATCTGCGAGGTGTCAGCAAATCTAGATTGATAACTCCTCCCATGGGCAAACAGATAACTCTTCCAAAACCCAGTTAATAAACCCTTTACACGCAGCAAAAAAATAAATAAATTTGATAACCCCTTCAGGTGCTGCCAACATCTGCACTAATGTCCCTTTCACTCACAACTGAAATCTAGTTTTCACAATTCCTACCCTTGCTATAACCATTCAAACAAGACGAGCATTGTATAGATAAAAAGACAAACTGGGAGTGCTGACGTTCTGACATGAAGATAGAAGATGCTGGAATTGCACAGATGGTCATTGAGGAAATGTTAAGTCTTCAGGTGTGATTCTTCGTCAAAATCAGCACTGATAAAGTTACCAATTTTAAACTTTCCCTTTCTCGGAATTGTTCGCATTTCTAGCAATGTTTCAATTTGGCATTTTACAGCAGGGTAGTGTGGCTGACCACTCGATCAGCTACCATAACTTTAAGGCAAATTTCTGTGCAGTGAACATTTAAATGAAACCTTTTTCAATAGACTCCCCAATAGCTGACTTGCAAAGGTAGCCACTGGTTGAGCCAATACAGACCAGAAGGAAAATGGCTTGATTCACAGTTGTGCTGTCAGTCATCTCTGATGGTGAAGACATAGAGGGCATTACAATTGTCTGGAATACTGCTGGGTTATGGAAAGAAATGTCAGCCAGAATTTAATTGTGGACTTTATAGGCACTCATTCCTCCCATCATCACTAACATGCACATCACAGGAGTCTGCCCTTATTACCTGTCAGCCCCAGACTTATTAATCAAAGCCTCATCTTGTTTATTACTGTTCTTGCATAATTTAGAATGTGGTACATTTGTTACAATTTATAGAATCATATAATGTTTACAGTGCAAAAGGAGGCCATTCAGCTGGTTGTATCTATGTCAACAGTTTTCAAGAACAACTGACCTAGTCCCACGTCCCTTTCTTTTCTGCTGTTGCTGCCCTCTGCTGATGACACAGCGACATATTGATACTCATTGACAGTTGAATTAATGTAATTTTATCAATTAATTCAGACTTTAGCCATGCGCTGATTTAAACAGTTACATAAGTTTCAAGACTCATGACATGAACAAAAATATACTACTCCGATAGAAAGAACTTGGTCAGGCTCACTCTGGAGGGTTTATACTGTGAGCTTCCAAACTCAGGTCTTGTTTTACAACTGTTGATCCTTGGGGTTATTGACATTGAAATCTCAAAGCGACTGCTTTTTATAAGATTTATGTTAAACAATCCTGTAGTTTCAAGGCAACATTTGACCTTGAGCGAGCATTGTTCTCGATGTTCCAAAACAAAGTGCTATCAGTGACATGTCACGGCTGCAAGCAGCCATTCCGCCTGTTCCCACGAAATACGTTCTGCAGAGAGACAGTTTTTAACACAGACAGTTCTGTTGGCCTCTTTTACCATCGTGCCTCATGGCACAATGCTGATCAGCTTTTCCATCACTGCATATCCATGAAAATTGTTTCCTCTTCAGATGATTAGCCAGTTCAGCTTTGAAAGCCACATTGAATCTGCTTTCATCACACTCTAAGGCAGTGCATTCCAGAACCTCTGCACTCACTACCTAAAAATGTTTTTCCACATTTCGCTTTTGCTTCTTTTGCCAATGACCTTAATGGTGTCCTTTGGTTCCTGGCCCTTCCAGCAACGAGAACAGTTCAGGATTTTGAACACCATCAAATCTCCTTTTAATCTTCTCTTCAACAATCTATCCACATAACGGAAGTCCCGCATCTCTGGAAACATCATGTAATCTTTTTTTGCACCCTCGTTAACGCCTTCCCATCCTTTCTAAAATCTGTGTCCAGAATTTGGGCAAGACTGCAGTTGAGACTGAATCAGTGTTTTATATTGGTCCATCATAACCTCCTTGCTTTTGTACTCAATCACTCTATTTATAAAGCCCAGGATCCCAAAAGCATATTAACTGCTTTCTCAACTTGCCCTGCCATCTTCAACAATTTGAACAAAGAACAAAGAAAAGTACAGCACAGGAACAGGCCCACTCGGCCCTCCAAGCCTGCGCCGACCAAGCTGCCGTCTAACCTAAAATCTTCCTCACTTCCGGGGTCCGTACCTCTCTATTCCCATCCTATTCATATATTTGTCAAGATGCCCTTTAAACGTCACTATCATCCCTGCTTCCACCACCTCCTCCGGCAGCGGGTTCCAAGCACCCACTACCCTCTGTGTAAAAAAACTTGCTTCGTACATCTCCTCTAAACCTTGTCCCTCGCATCTTAAACCTATGCCCCCTAGTAATTGACCCCTCTATCCTGGGAAAAAGTCTCTCATTATCCACTCTGTCTATGCCTCTCATAATTTTATAGACCTTGTGTACATATACTCCCAGTTCCTCTGCTACCGCACCCCTTTTGGCATTGCATCCTTTATTTTTATTGCCTCTCCTTTAAAATATATCACTTCCCACTTCCTTGTATTAAATTGCATCTGCTACCTACACTCCCACCACCCCTTCTTCTTCTGGCCCCATTCCACCAGTCAGCCAAAGATTTCTTGAAGCCGACCACTATCAAAGAACAAATAACAATACAGCACAGAGAACAGGCCCTTCGGCCCTCCAAGCCTGTACTGGTCATGATGCCACTCTTGGCCAAAACTCTCAGCATTTCCTACGGCGGTATCCCTCTATACCCATCCTATCCATGTATTTGTTGAGATGCCTTTTGAACGCCGTTAATATATCTGCTTCCACAACTTCCCCTGCCAACGCGTTCCAGGCATTCACCACTCTCTGCGTAAAAAACCTGCCACACACATCTCCTCTAAACTTTGCCCCATGGACCTTAAACCTATGCCCCCTAGGGACTGACCCCTCCACCCTGGGAAAGAGTGCCTGCCCATCCACTCTATCCATGCCCCTCATAATCGTGTAGACCTCAATCAGGTCGCCCTCAACTTCCGTTGTTCTAATGAAAACAGTCCAAGTCTATTCAGCCTCTCCGTATAGCTAAAACCCTACAGCCAACATCCTGGTAAACTTCCTCTGCACCCTCTCCAAAGTCTCACAGTCCACAATACTTCAAAGTTTTGCATCATTTGCATATTTTGAAAGTGTGTACACCCAATTAATATAGATCAAGCAAAACAATAGACATAATACTGGCCCCTGGGGAAAAAACCTATTTTCCCCAATCCAAAAATAACCATTTAGCACAACTCTCTGTTTCCTATCGCTAAGTCAACTTTGTAGCCAAGTAGCCACTGTCCCTCTTATTCCATGGGCATCAACTTTGTTGATGAGGCTGTTGTGTGGTATATTACAAAACACCTTTTGAAAGTTCATGAATACCACATCATCCTCGTCATCAATGGCCATCCCCTTAAAATAGAGGTTGATACAGGAGCAAATGGTTAAGTATCTACTTAACCATTTTTGAAAATGCAGGGAAGGCTGCAGCCTGTGAATCTCAGCAGTGCATCAGCTACCTCAGCCACCTATACTGGGGAGGCACTGAAGATATTGGGGATGGCATCCATACCATTACCATACCAACAGCAGTCAGCCCAGTTGTCATTGATCATAGTGGAGGGAAAGAGGCCAAGTCTTATGGGGCAAATTAGCTGAAGTAAATCAAATTGGATTGATTAGAAATATTCAGCATCACTGACAGGGTTTTCCGGGAGCTTCTACATAAATACGATGAGGTCTTCCAGAGAGAGTTATGATGCATCAAAGGTGTGACGGGAAAGATCTATGTAGAGCCAGCAGTAACACCAAAATATTTTCATGCCAGACCAATGCCTTATGGTTTATATGAAGAAGTGGCTGTGGAGTTGAAGTGTCTGGAAGACCTGGAGGTAATTACTCAAGTTTTCAGAATGGGCAGCACCCATTGACCCAGTGTTGAAGCTGGCCAGAACATTCCAAACATACATGATTATAAGATGACGTTGAACAGGGCTCCGGAAGTAGAAAAATATCCTATCCCCATGATAGAAGATGTTGCTCGTTTTACTGGAGTGTATTAACACGCCTCCGTTTAAAGGCCGTGTGCTTAACACTACTATGGCTCTGTGTATGTAATTATGCTCAGGAGTCGCCAGGTGCCGTATTTAGACACCTCACAAGTATATCAAGGTCAGGTTCAAAGTAATAAATCTGTACACCGATTAATAAGTCCAAACGATTGATATTTATTATGACAAATATAATAAATACACATGCATACGCTAAAGAGACTAACTTACTTCTAATACTAAACAACTAAAATACTTATCTAGACAGGAACAGGCAAGGTCAGGGAGCAAGGCCTTCGTCCCGTTCTTGGTCTGCAACTCTCAGGTACTTAAAGTTGTCAGGGTCTAGCAAGGTCTGGATCACGTAGCGATCATTGTATTGGCACTTACAGTTCGATGGCTGATGGCTCTACGGCTGGTGATGGAACTGGAGTCAGGATGCGATGTAGCAGCAAAGCGGAGCCGGAGCGACAAAACAGAGAGCCGGAGCCAAAACAGACCGAACCATGTGCGGGGTCTACTTTTATAGTCCCTAGAAATCCGTGCCCCTTCGGGGCGGGTCTTTTACCTACCACGTATCGATTGGGCCTTTCCCAATCGATATCTTCCAAACCCCCCAATCTGAGGGTCGTTTCTCGATGGGTGGGCTGTCCCTATGGTTCTTTGTGTTGGATACAGTGGTGCCGTTCTGTCTGGGCGTCTACTCAAAAGTATCCATTCATACTTAAATGTTTCTATTGTGTGGGGTCTGGATCTGGATCACCTCATTACTATGTAGATCTTGTTGCCATTTACACCTTTGGCTGAGACTCTGCACCTGGCCACAAACTGGTTTCTGTACGTGCAGAATGCTAATTAGTCTCCTGCAAACTGTTTGTCCTTGCTAAGACTGTTTTTTCCCTGCAGCCTTAGCAGTTCTCCATTTTGTAGCCCAGTGTCCATCTTAGGTGGCTACAAAGATGTATATGCCAAGTTGGTAGGAGACCTTAAATGCACCAATTTAAATTTAAACCAGGAGTAAAAGCAGTTTGCCCTGGAAGAAGAATGAAAATAGTTTGTTACCATAAATACCCATAAAGGCTTCTTCCAATATATAAAATTGCCTTTTGGTATTTCGTCAGCCAGTGCTATATTCCAACTCACAATGGAGAGCCTTTATTAGGAAATTCCAAAGGTTGTTGTGTATCTGGATGATGACTTAGTGATGGGGCCAACACCAGATGAACACAGCGAATTTGGAAGAAGTCCTCAAGAGGTTTAAAGAAGCCGATATTCGGCTAAAGTGAGAGAAGTGCACGTTTCAAGCTGATGAAGTCACTTGTTTAGATTTCAGAGTTGGTGTGAAGGGGTTATACCTGCTCAAAGATAAGACAAAGGTAATAAAGGTATACTGGAACAACCAAGGAATATATCAGAGTTGAAGCCCTTTCTCAGGATGGACAATTATTAGAGCTGCTTTTTACCCAACCTGTCTAACATTTTGGCATCCCTGCATCAACTGGTAAACAAATGTTGGAAGTGGAAGGAGGCTCAGAGGAAGTCCTTTGATCTGGTCCAACAGGCCCTGCAGTCATCGGCCTTGCTGGTCCATTTCAACCCTGATAAACACATGGTTGTTACTTGCAATGTATCACCGTACAACATCGGTGTGGTACTCTCACACATAGTGGAAGATGGTGAGGAAAGACCTGTCGCCTTCGAATCCAGAGCACTGTCAGATGTTGAAAGGATATATTCCCAGATTAACAAAGAAATTCTGGCGATATTAAGGCAATAAAAACATTTCATCAATATGTATTACAATCCCAGACAAGACCCCAACGGTGGCTAGGATCTTGGACAGAAACCCCAATATTTCATTTAATTTTCTAAGTCTGTGAGTAAAGGAAAGGGTACTTAGCTCCAGAAGTACATAGAACATAGAACATACAGTTCAGAAGGAGGCCATTCGGGCCATCGAGCCTACACACTTAAGCCCTCACTTCCACCCTATCTCCCCAACCCAATAACCCCTCCTAAACCTTTTGGACACTAAGGGCAATTTAGCATGGCCAATCCACCTAACCTGCACGTCTTTGGACTAAGTAATTGCACAAAGAAATAGGGATAATGGTATATCAAAACAAACTTTATTACTAACACAGTATTGAAATATCTTTAACATCACACCTCAAGATAGCTTACAATTTCCCCTTAAACAATGCTAATCAAAATAGTGAATACAATACCCTTCATTGCTATCTTTATTCCCACTTAAACAACAAAACAACAACCATCTCACCTCCTATCCACCTTAAATACCAATGGCAAAAAGAATACCTGCTTTATAGAGTTATTCTGTGAGAAAAGGCCTCTTGACACTGCTTTACAGAAAAGATCTCACTCTAGTCAGACACATGCAAAAACTCTGCTGTATGTATTCATATTGGCTTGTTTAGCACAGTGGGCTAAACAGCTGGCTTGTAATGCAGAGCAAGGCAGCAGTGTGGGTTCAATTCCCATACTGGCCTCCCCAAACAGGTGGTGGAATGTGGTGACACAGTAACTTCATGAAGCCTACTTGTGAAAATAAGTTATTATTAGTATTAAGCAAACCTCACAAAAAAGCCACCACGATACAGCCAAGAAGAACAGGTCATTTCTATCAGACGATTTAGTAAATGTGCAGAACTCTGGTGGAGGGCCGGAATGGTTGCCTGAAAGAGTTGTTGCCAGGACTGGGACAGTTTCCTATGTCATTGCCCGATAGAAACCATGTTGACCTTTTGAGAAGGAGAGAAACCATCAATCCCGAAATGGGGCAGGCGGGCCCAATCCCAGCGACTTGTAGGTCGGGGAGGTTAAATAAATAAAAATATCCTAAGTCTTTGATCTTGGCTGCCCAATAATTAAATCACCAAGTTTGTAAGTTTAAATACAATTATAGCTTATTTCTAACATTAACTATAATGATATACACAGCAAATGCAGTTTGTTAAATATTAATAAATACCTAACTCATCTTTAACTACCTCCCACCCTCCACACACACACACACAAGACAGACAGGTGTAAAAGGGGAAAAACGTACGTGAAAGAGAAAAGAGTCTCTGCTTCAGATGATGGTTTCTTGCGTGTTTTCTTCACAGTGAGCTTGTAAACCAGTGTTTGTGTTGCAGTCCAGTTTGGTCTTCCTGCAATTTTTAAAATCACTGTACTCACATCTTTCCTGGAGAGGCAGAGACTTTGTTTCTTCAAACTTTGCTTTCAGTTCGTGATTCATCTTTCGGCCTATGAAGTGTAGAAAAAGGTATTACTCACAGGCGGCAGGTCTTCTGGAGAAAGATAGTCAGTTTGCACCAGCATTTCTGGGGAAGTTAACAGACTCTGGACTTTTCCTGCACAGCCTGTAATGGTTCTCCTGTCAACCGATTCTTCAAGGAGCTCTCCCAGTTCAGAAACACAACCTTTGTTAATAAAAAATGGAGAAAAAAGAGAGTGGGCCTTCTCTCTAAACTGCCAGGAGTCAAACTGAAAGCGCAATTAAACCTCGGGACTCTGAAAACATCCCAGTGGAATAAGATCCAATCGCCACCCATTACCGGGCAGAGCACAACCTTTCAGGCCAATTCATTGGCCACCAGCCAAATCAATCAGACTCTCCGCCCATCTCTTTCACTGATGTCCGACGGTCTAAAACTCCAGTTTGAACCAGCACCAGTGATCTCTCCTGCTGCTGAATTCTTCTGCTTCAATGAAAGGTACAGGCTGCCTTAAAGACACATGTCCGTTAGTCATCCATGGATCAAAAATGCAATGGCAACAAAATAAAAGAAAGGGTAAATAAGGAAGTCAACAGAGAATAAACAGTAAGGACCCTTATTGTCTGGATGTTTTACTATGAGGTATGCAAGGGATAAGCCACGAGCATATCCATTCATCCTTCCTCATTACATGGGTCCCCTCCCCAGTTTGTACATTGGTAACTAATCAGCCCTTAACCCCCTACACATTGTGTCTTCCAGGGATGTGTACAATTTTAACATTGAATGGTTGTAATAATAAATTCCAACTGGAGTTGAGTGCACCGCCTCCGGAAAGAGATCAGAGGCGGCCACAGGGTCTATCTGCTGTTGAGTCAGGATGTTTCAAATGCCCAACTTCACCCCAGTTTTAAAAACAACAGTAAAACCAAAAATGGCCATCAAGCCCTCATCCCTCACATTCCCTCACTCTCCACACACTCCCCATACCTCATCCATACCAACTCACACTGTTTCATGCCCCCATCTTCCCACCCATGGCCCCTCATTGGATTGGATTGGATTGGATGTGTTTATTGTCACGTGTACCGAGGTACAGTGTGATGTGACCATCAATTCACTAGAGACACGATTGGAAGTAAACTGTGGTTTTAATAGTCTTACAACTGAACCAGCCTGCGACCAGAGGAACTGAGAGCAGGGCTTACGGCTGCAGTACTTTATACTTCCGGTAGTGGGAGGGGCCATGGGCGGAGCCATGGGCGGAGCCCTGTACAAGCTCCTCATCTCCCCCTCTGGGCAGAGCCGCGCAACGGCTCACATACAGAGCCCACAAGGACATAATACAATGCAATGCAATACAGTGTGAATTACAATGCAGTATAATTCACCACACAGTGAAAAGTATTTTTCTACAAGCAGCTCAACAGATCATTCAGTACATAGAAGAAAAGGGAATTAAACAAAATTCAAGAAAATACATAATAGGGCAACACAAGATATACAATGTAAAAGAGAGAGGTTAGTCATGTTAGCTTTAGAATTAACTTTTAAAAGATTAGAACGAGTATAAGTTAAGTTAAAAGTGGATCTGTTGGGGAGAGCTTGCAGAGAGTCGCCTCGCTCCGGCGCCATCTTGAATTCATACACTCCATACCAACCTAAACCCCTCTATCCATCCCTCATGGTCCCTCATATCATCCATGCTAACTTGTTGCCAACTCATGCCAACCAATGACACCCACTCAGCCCAATAGCTCTTGATAGCCCATATGCAAACGTAGTGCTCTTGCATTGTGGGTTCACAATTCAGCTCTTTCATGACAGACAAACTTTCAATGGTGTCTGGAACTTCGGCGCTAATCCTGTTCTTGCTAAACTGCATAACAAACTGAATTGGACTAGCTATATAAGTACTGTGACTACCAGAGCAGGTCAGAGGTTTGGAATCCTTTTTTAAAAAATATTTTATTGAGGCATATATAATTTTATCAATTTCTAAGAGGAAAAAACAATGAAACAACCAAACCCAGCCAACGTGGCTTACACACTGTTCCCCAATCCCCCTTTCCCACTAACTATTTCCCACCTCAACCAGCGCCCCAGGCCTGCCTCTTTTCTTTTACCGCTGCCCCGATCTCCTGATAGCTTAATTTTCCCCCAAAGAAGTCAATAAACAGCTGCCACTTTCGGACGAACCCTAGCATCGATCATCTCAGGGCGAACATAATCTTCTCAAGCCTCAGAAACTCGGCCACTTCACTGACTCATACCCCCAGGTTCGGGGGTTCCGGGTCCCTCCACGCCATTAAGATGCGTTTCCAGACTACCAGGCAGGCAAAGGCCAAAACACCGGCCTCTCTCGCCCCCTGGACTCCCCGGTCTTCCGACGCACCAAAAATCGCCACCTCGGATCCACCACCCCCATTTGCCCCATAAACCCCTTTAGCTCCTTCGCAACCGCCGACACCTTCCCTATCCTCGAACGTGACCGATCCAGCCTTGGATCTATAACCGTATTAAAGTACCCCTCCCCCCATAATCAGCTGATGTGAACCCAGATCAGGGATCTTCCCCAATACCCGCCTCATGAACTCGAGGTCGTCCCAGTTTGGTGCATAAATGTTCACCAGTACCACCAACATCCCCTCCAGCTTCCCACTCACCATAACCTATCTGCTCCCGGGTTCGCCACTATACCTCCCACTTCAAACGCCACCTATTTGTTAATCAGAATCACCACCCCCTTGATTTAGAGTCTAGCCCTGAATGGAATACGTGCCCAACTTACCCCTTCCTCAGCCTAATCTGATCCACCAGCCTCAATTGTGTCTCATGTATCATTGGCCCGTCCGCCTTTAAGCTTTTCAAATGTGCAAATGTTCGGACCCTATTGACTGGCCCATTCAATCCTCTCACGTTCTACATTTAGAATGCCCCCCCCCCCCCCCACCCCCACCCCGCCGATCAACCATAACCCTTCCTGGGCCAGACTCCAGCCCGCATCCCGCACCTCCTCAGGCCTGCCCTCGGGCGCCCACCGTCATCGACCCTCACCATGTCACCTTTCAACAGGCTCTCCCCTGTCAGCAGTCTTCTACACCCCCTCCCTCCCCCCGTACCCTATGACAAAATAACAATCCCAACCCCCATCAACAGAGTAACCACCTGCTCGCCCCCCACTGTGCTTCTGTGAGCTAGTCCGCCAATCTAGCCAGGTAGCTCCCGCCCATGGCACATAGCATCCTACCCCCAACTGATTCCACTTACTCCAGCTCAATTATTCTCCCAGTGCAAACTTTACAATCCCCACCAAACACAAAGAAAAGAGAAACCCATCATCCCCCATCAAGAATGAAATAAACCCAAAACAGAGCAACAGCCCCAAGTACAATCCAAAAGTGGTTCATACAAACCAGAAGAAAACCAAAATACAAAATAGGAACATCTCCGCCAGAGTTTAATGTTCTCCTTCTCCTGCCAGTCTATTGCCTCCAACAAATTCCATCGCCTCCTCTGGCGACCCAAATGAAGTTCCCGGCCTTCATATGTTACTCACAAATGTGCTGGGTATAACATGCTGAACTTCACCCCCTTCTTAAAGAGGGCCCTCTTCACCTTATTGAAGCTCGCCCTCCTTTTGGCTAGCTCCGCACCCAGGTCCTGATAGACATGCAGCTCGCTGCCTTCCCAAGTACCTCGTCTGCCTGGCCCACCTCAAAATCTGTCCCTTATCCAGGAACCGGTGCAGTCACACCAACATCACCCTCAGTAGCTCGTTCTCTTGTGGCTTCCTCATTCCCGGTCCACCTCCAGGGGCCGAGCAAATGCCCCTTCGTCCAGTAGCTTCTTGAACATCCGCGCCACATATGTGCTGGCGTCTGCTCCGGCAGGCCCACGATCCTCAAGTTCTGCCTGCACGACCTATTCTCCAGGTCCTCCACCTTCTCCTGCAGATTCCTTTGTTGATTTTGCATCAACCCCGTCTCCGCAGCCATCAAGGCAAGCTGCTCCTCTTGCTCCCCCTTCTGGATCGCCTTGCCCTGGGCTTCTAACCTCATCACCACCACCCTGGCCAGGTCCTCCAAGTTCTACTTCCTCTGCTGGGCAAATTTTGCATGGAGGAAGCTCACTAGCTGATACGTCGACTACTATGCAGGCAGGATCGGACCCTGACAGTACACCATCTCCCCCTGTGTCACAGGCTCCACACCAACTTATTGTTCCCTCCTTTTTCGACCACTGGTGGTCCATGAATCCATACACCGGTGGGATACTCTCTTCTTCCACCCCTCCTACACCTTTTATAATCACTCAGCTCCGCCGTTAGCCGGGGAAAAGATCCAAAACATCCACCACGGGCGGAAACCACCAAATGTGCGACCACTCACACTATGGCCGCCACCGGGCGTCCGAGGCTTGGAATCCTCCGGCAAATAACTCCTGACTCCTCAAAGCATGTCCTACAAGGCACAACTCAGGAGTGTGATGGCATACTCTCCACTTGCCTAGATGAGTGCAGCTCCGACAACACTCAAAAAACTCGACACCAGCCAGGACAAAGCAACCAACTTGATTGCTCCCCTTCCACAAACATTCAAACCCGCCATCACAGACACACATTATCAGCCATGCATACCATCTACAAGATACGCTGCAGTCACTCATAAAGGCTCCTTAGTCAGCACCTTCCAAACCCACGGCCACGACCATCCAGAAGGACAAGAGCAGATACCTGGGAACATTACCACCTGGAGGTTCCCGTCCAAGTCTATCATCATCCTGAGGTAGAAATGTATCGCTGTTCCTTCACTGTCGCTGGGTCAAAATCCTGGAATTCCTTCCCTAATTGCACAGTAAGTGTACCTACACCACATGGATTGCAGCGGTTCAAGAAGGCAGCTCACCATCACCTTCTCAAGGGCAATTGAGGGTGGGCAGCAAATGCTGGCCTAGCCAACAAAGCCCACATCCCATAAAAAATGAATTTTAAAAAAGTTTGAATTCCTCCCATCTCCCAATTGTTTACTGCAGTCGGTGATGACCTCTCCTGGCTTTGCTTTCAACAAAGCCATTTCTTTCGCTGATGAACCTGTTGCTTTTTTAATTCCTTCAAGCATGTTTATAACATTCCCTGTGTTGATGAATATTCTGGAAAAGTTGTAACCAGTAGTCATTGGCACATCACCAGGCAGGTGGTGCTTCAAGTGGCTCCTAGTGTATTCTGATTCTTCACTCTCAAATCCTTCCAGTAACTAATGAAAACACACTGCTCGGCTTCAATGGCAGGTTCCATCACAGTGATGTTAGATTCAAAATAATTAGTGTTTTATGCTCTTGCTTCCTACATGTTGAGAGAGCAGTATTGCTGTCTCAAAGCATGTTCTGTTTCGCTTCGACACTGTGTTGAGAATCCTGTTCAGATTCATGTCTGGTGAGACTGAGGTCTAGTGAGTGCCAATGTCCTGATCTTGGTTATCTCCAGGACACCTTTTGGTATGGTTTGTTCTGACACAAGGGGCGGGTTCTCCGATCCTGGGGCTAAGTGTTCACGCTGCCGTAAACACCGGAGCGTTTTACGACTCTGTCACCTGGCACCTGGGATCAGCAATCCTGTGTCGCACAGGAGCCCGGCACAGCACTGGAGAGCCTCACGCTGCTCCAGCTGCCGATATGGGCATCAGGACGGGCGCCGCGAGCTCCCACATGCGCACCACGGCGGGTGCGAGTTCACGCATGCGCGTGGGTTGCCTTCTCTGCGCCAGCCCGGACGCAACATGGCAGAGACCTACAGGGGCCCGGCGCGGAGGAACATAGGCTTCCACTGGGATAAGCCCGCCTGCCGATCGGTAGGCCCCGATCACGGGCCAGGCCGCCGTGGAGGCCGCCCCCTGGAGTCGGATCCTCCTGCGCCCCCACCAGGCCGCCCCCCCCGCAGCATGAACGCCGAGGTGCTGCCGGGTAGGACCACACAAGAACAACGCCAGCGGGCCTCGGCCTAACACGGCGGGCACTCAGCCCATCGCGCAGGGCGGCCTCCGACCGGCACTGCGTGGGCCACGGCGGCGCCAATTTTCCCGGTCACTGGAGAATTGGCGGACCGGCATTAGAGTGGCATTGCATGAGTCGTGCCTCCCCCCCCCCCCCCCCCCCCCCCAGTGATTCTCCGATCCGGCGCGGGGTCGGAGAATCCCACCCAAAGTGTCAGTTACACAAAGTTCATGGTAGCAGCCAAGACATCTGATCAGTCATGATCTTTTTTGAATGGCGGAACAGGTCTGAGAGGCTGAATGGCCTACTCCTGCTCCTATTTCGGATGTTTGAAAATCCCCAGGCCGTACACATGTTCGTGAGATGACAACGGCAGCGAAATCCATCCGGAGAAGCAAGTGACAACACCAACACCAAATCCATTCGCGTATTGCCCTCTGTAATTGTTTCTCTGGTACCCAAATGTATATCTACCTCCCCAGTTCCCCACCCCCCTCCCCCCACAGTCGCCTATTTATGTGTTAAAAATAATATTGCCAGTTGTACAGAGTTGCTGCTGTTGAACTGGTGCATAATACCCTACCAGTTATTTTATTTTATTTTTTTGGTATGTTTGTGTGTGCTCGTCTCTTGTATATATGTATATATATATATCTTATTCTGTGTACATAATGGTAAATATACTTTGTTCAAACACCCAATAAAAAACATATATATTTTTTAAAAAGTGAAAAAGTTCTGACTCAGCAATGCTGCTGATAGCATTTTTAAGCTCCTCATAGAATCGGTCTTCTCCCTCTATGGTGGAGTACAGCATTGGAGCATAGGGCAGAATTTTACACTCTCCCCAAGGCAAGTTCAGAGGCGGGGGGAGCGTAACGTTGAATGGGCAGGATTCCCCCTGAGAACCCACCCGCCTTAATTTGTAGGCTGGTAGGAGTGTAGGAGCTGCGGGTAAGCTTAAGTTATGCCAATGTTCAGCCTGTTGAATTCCATGAAAATCACAGATGCCTGGTGCTAGTTATCAATCAGTTGCTTGTCGCTTGCCAATCCTGTGCACATGGTCCGAGCATTCTAGATTGTTAATTAAAGAGTTGGCATCTACTTTCTTTTCATTTGTTGCACTTGATGAGCAAAGACTTCAAGCACCCATTGATGCAAATGGATCATGGCAGTTCAGTACCTTACTCGTCAGGGGCTTCCCAACTTGAGATGGGTCGTGGCTTATTAGTGTTCACAAAGGTTGTCCCGATGTTGGAGATGGCCCATAGCACCTGTTCTCTATACCAATTGAGTTGGGCTAATCACTTAAAAATGTTACCTTCAATGTTGTGTCAAAGTATGACAGCAAAATTGAAGTATTCTCTCAGGGGAACAAGCCCAGGCAAAATTCATGGAGATTGTTAAAGGATTAAAGGATTGTTAAAGGCTTATGTGGATAGTGCTGGAAGATGGAGTTGAGGTAGAAGATCAGCTATGATTGTATTGAATGGTGGAAAAGGTTCAAAGGGTTGAATGGCCTCCCCCTTTTCCTATTTCTTATATTTTTATATTCCCTTCTCTCTGTATTCCAACACCTAGCCAATCTCCTAACCAGATGAATTATTTTTCTTCAATTTGTTGAGCTTTAATTTTAACTAACAATCCTTCATGAAATTGCATATGAATTCAATTGCATGGGTCTATATATAAACTACACCCACAGATATTCCCTGATCAATTCAATAGACACATTTGACATGATCATCGTCTTGGCTTCTTTAGCCAAAGGTGAGTCGAACCCACAGTGTCACAATCCCTGTGCAAGGCAAGGAGGCCGGCCCCAAAAACCACCCCAGTGGGCACGGGGATTAAACCCTGTGCTGTTGGTACTATTTTGATCCACACCAGCTGCCACGCTCCCCGCCCCCCCCCCCCCCCCCCCCCCCCCCCCCCACCCACCCCAAGGCTCTGAGTTGCAGTGGTGGCACATACTTTTGCTTGCCTGACAGTACGGATAGCGATGGCAGAGCCTCCAGTGTCTTCAATGTCTTTCCAACATATGGCTGACCAAGAATCTCTCATGCTCATACCACTTGTCATTGGCATACGTTGGAAGGACTTTCATGTTGATACTCCGTTTGGCCGCTTTCTGAACACAGCTTCCACGGTCATCAGTTCCTGGAAAGGAACTTGAACTTGGAGTATCTGCACCAGAGACAGGGACACTGTCCACTCCACAACTAGATCTCCGATTTGATATGACCTTTAGTTTACAAATTCATGTTTACCACTCTCGAATCAGTTCACGTTCCTGAAAGTGTTAAATGTTCAGTTTCTCTATCCTTAATTATAGTTTCCCCACAATTAATAGTTCTACAATATCCTGTTTTTCTTACCTTTCTTAATTAATGGAGTTACACCTGCAATTTCGTTATTCCTGAAGAGACCTCCTTGGAATAGTAAAAATCTGGAATTTTCTCACTCCCTTTCAACTGTGAAATGCGCAATGTCCTGGGAGTTTGTCACCTTTTAATGATTTCTTTTCTGAGTGTTTCCTTGCTCGGTAATTATTCAATAAGTCTGTCATTTCCTTCTCAATCTGCAATGTTACCTGTACCTTTCTAAACCTCCCACCTTACCCTTGACTACCTTTTTATTCAAATATATTAGAAGTATGCCAAGACACTCTGAATCTGTTATAGTGTTATTCTATCTCAGGATACACATACCCGAATCAGCGAGGAAGAAGGAGTCAAAGAGTGTAGCAGCCAATGAGAGAAAGAAGATAAACTCTGTTGTGGAGATTTGTGATCTGTTGGAGAGAAACATCTGCTTAGCAGGGATTTGATAAGGGAAGCATCAGGGGCATGGGGGAATTGAGAGAGAAAATGGAAAAGAAGCCGGAAAAGGGAAAACATATCTGACTCTGAAAGAACATAAGAACATAAGAACATAAGAACATAAGAAATAGGAGCAGGAGTAGGCCATCTGGCCCCTCGAGCCTGCTCCGCCATTCAATGAGATCATGGCTGATCTTTTGTGGACTCAGCTCCACTTTCCGGCCCGAACACCATAACCCTTAATCCCTTTATTCTTCAAAAAACTATCTATCTTTACCTTAAAAACATGTAATGAAGGAGCCTCAACTGCTTCACTGGGCAAGGAATTCCATAGATTCACAACCCTTTGGGTGAAGAAGTTCCTCCTAAACTCAGTTCTAAATCTACTTCCCCTTATTTTGAGGCTATGCCCCCTAGTTCTGCTGTCACCCGCCAGTGGAAACAACCTGCCCGCATCTATCCTATCTATTCCCTTCATAATTTTAAATGTTTCTATAAGATCCCCCCTCATCCTTCTAAATTCCAACGAGTACAGTCCCAGTCTACTCAACTTTCTTTTATACAACTCGTGAGATTCTCTGTTTGAGAGACTACGGATGGGATTCTCTGTCCCGCTGACAGTGGGATTCTCTGTCCCGCCAGCCGGCCAATGGGATTTCCCATTGTGGGCAGCCCCACGCTGTTGGGAAATCCCCGGGCGTGGGTGCGCTGCTGCCGTAATGGAGAATCCCGACAGCTAAGAATGCAGCCCAACGTGTTCATGCTGGGACTGAAATGCATGCGTGCGATTTACGTTCCCATTGAGGGCGCTATTCCGGGAGCAATTCAGGACATGCTAATGAGCAGTACTCTGTTGTAAGAATTCCAAGCAATTCCCAGCCCAGCAGGCATTCTAACCGCTGGGATCGGAATTAGCGCCAATGAGCTTGGCAGTTGGAGCTGTTTTTAAGCAATCCATTTACCACACACTCACTGCAGCCACCAAGTGGCTCACAGATGACCTGCCCCTTGAGGTCGGAATCCGAGGTGGGCTCACAGCTCCAATCCAGTGAGAAGGGCAGGAGGAACCTCTTCCCTAGCTTGGGCCGCAGACTCAAGCCTGTTCTCCTAAAAACTGCCTGGGAAGTGGTGCAGAGGCAGTTAGGAGGAGACAGATGGTGATCCGGAGGGGTGGGGGTCACTGGTGAGTCTTCTGCCTTGAGAGTGACAGAGAACCAGGGAACATTCCATACTGTGGTGCAGAAGTCGTCTTTTTGGGGTGAGCTGTGCTGATCCCCTGCTTCCTCTGCAATGGGGCAGCATTTCTGAGGAGTGCCAATACCTGGTGGGCTTCTGATTGAGCTTGATCCTCAACAATACAGCTGGGACATGAGGATGTCCAGGGGGTGGCCTGGATGGGCTCCCAGATGATCAGAGTCTTTCTGAGCATTTAAAGGACACAGGCAGCACTCAGCCATGTGAGCATCCTGGAACTGTGTGAAGCACCAATGGCGTGCATTTAAAATACAGACAACAGCAATGGTCGTCTGAGTCAGGCCACCCCAATCCTGAGGGGGGGACACCAAGTTCACAGACTTGGCACCGAGTCAGTACCCGCTACTGCCCCAGCTCAGGCCTCCATTCCCCAGCAACAAAGAGCACCTTTAGGGTAGGAAGACTTGTTGTCATTGTTTTTCACTGAATTCATAGCAGTTGGCGACAAGCAGCTAGAGAGGGATCATCTCTCTCAGCTTTGTTAGAAGAAAATCCATATAATAATGGTTAAGAAAGCCAGTGCCATAAACCTAAAGGATGGCTAGTTAAGGAAACTAGAGAAATGAAGAGGAGTTTCCAGGAGACGTTAAGTTAAAGAAACTGGGACTGGAATAGGATACTGTTCATACTGAAGTCATAGAGAACTGAAAATCAGCTGGCTAATGAGAAGTCCGAAAAATATCTGAAGTGGTTCTAAGATTTGTAATATCTTATTACAGTAGATGGGATGATAATTAAAATAATTATGGAACAATCAGGGGCTGGTTCCTGGAGTTTATGTAAAAGCATTCAAGGCAAAGAAATCATGTAAGGAGAGTAGAAAACCTGAAGGTGAATCCGTATCAAAACAGTGGAAAGGATGCTTTGTTTGAAAGGACAGTTGGAAAACCTGGAGCTGGATTCTTGATGAAAGCAGCTGTGGGAAAGCATTTTTGAAGAAGATTTTAAAATATGTCTTTTTGAGAGGAGAGTTTGGAAATGCTCACAGCCATCAATGGGGGAATCTGAGGAGAAATCTATGGAGGATCGATTGAGTGCCATCAGTCATTTGGTTTCATTATCCTTGAAAACGATATATATTTCTGAAGATAAGTGGAGTAAAGGAGTATTGAATTGTCACGAACCATGCTAATGGTATCTGCAAGGGTATCCAAACTTGGAACACCTGTTCATTTGGGTGTATAGTTTTTTTTTAATGGTATGAGGAGTCAAGTGAAACCCAGTGAGATTAACAAGCCCCTTGTTCCAAACTATATCTATGATGCCTTAACGCCTTTGGACTTCCCCTTTCCCAAATAACATCCAAATTTAAGTAAATCCGTAGGTCATATCCAGCTTATAATTACCACACAATACAGTGCAGATAATCACGTCTGGGAAACATTTTTTCCTAGCCCAGCGAAGATATTTAAACTACCTTTATGAACGTTTCTGCACAACTTTAGCTTTAAGACGGAGATGCAGTTCCAGGCTCCTGGCTTTTAGATTTCACGCACACATCTCTGGCTGTTATGTGTAAATGGTGTTCCTGCTTCTGCAGGTGCTTGAAACTATATATCATTTGTCTAGCTACCTGCAACTTGTTACTTTTAAAATTGCATCTCCTTATGTCTTTTGAATATGGCTATTGCTATCGCTAGGCAAATTTCTCATGTTTTTGGGTAGACCCTTGACAGCTGTTGCTGGGCAAATCGCATCCCACCATGCCTTGTTAATTTGTGTTACTGCTGTTACTAAGCAGATTTCTACCTCTTGCTGAGCAAATCCATGACAATATTATAATCAAACATTTCATGTTTAATAAATATTTTTTCCCTTGTTATTAAAAGGTAATTGCCAGTCCTGTGACTTTGTTCCTCCATGTTCCCTAAACAAAATTACAGTCTTCAGCAGGGAATCGAACCTGGGACCCTGGTGCGGTGAAGCAAAAGTGCTAACCACTGAGCTACATTCTGGGATCTTTCCATCCAGTAGTGACACCAACTGGAATCGTAACACGACTCCATCTTGCATGGTGAATAATATAGCTAGAATATCAACCAGACTATCTAAACCATTGAGATATGAAAAATCTCAAGGCACATTATTGGATATCCATTAATCCAATTTTGCAGACAACAGCAGTACTTCAATGCTGCATTGCCACTGGTATGCTTATCGATGATGCAACTAGTATACAAACATTACATTGCTCAAATTAACACCAAAGAATAAACTAAAGTTGGTCATGTAATTTTATAGTTCAAGGTTCATCAATGGGTCACTGGAGTTTTACGCTAATAATATTAAATGCTGACAAAGTCAGTGAGTTGAAATACAGCTAAATAACTTGTTGCACCTACCATTCTCTATCATGCAGGCAATGGTATAAGTTCCAGTCCTTAGTAGTGCCATGGATATTAAGATCAGTGCTTGTGTGGAATTATCCCCTCATTGGTACCAAGGAATAGAATCTAGATTCAATTCAAATAATTCAACTACATTGTTATCTAACAGAAAAACATACATGTACAGATTTTTTTCATGGCGGACCAACAAACAAGTAAAAATCTGTAAGAAAAGTAACATTGCATATATAATACTGTTTTCATTCACCAACATGAAAGAGAAACCTATTTCACTCAGATCTTTCATTTAAGTAAATGAAAATCAATAAAGCACCATTCAGCATTCAAGGATGGGTATCCCAATTCTAAACCTCTTTGACTATTCCTATCTACCTGCCCAAATTATGAAAATGCATATCATTTGTAAACTGAATTTCTTTTCCAAACATTTTTATTGGAGCTGTTTAGGTAACATGAAGGAATTGATGTTTCATTGAGAATAAATGTATTACATTTTGCATACTTGAGTGGTATCATCTCCAGCATAACAAAAAATATTAATGTTCCAATTATGTAGCAGCATTTCAGATAATTAAAGTTTGAAGCTTCAAAACATGACACCAGAGATGAGCTGCCAACTATTTTCCACACCTTCTGGCTACTTCAACATTAGTAACATTGCTCGCCTCTGCCCCTGCCTCAATTCATTTGGTGCCAAAACCCTCATTCATGTCTTTGTACCTATAGACTTGACTATTCCAATGCAGTCCTGGCTGACCTCCATCTTCAATCTGGGGAGACAGTGGCATTGTCACTGGACGAATAATCTAGGGGTGCTGAATAATTCTCTGGAGACATGGATTTAAATGAATCCCATGATTACAGCTGATAGAATTTAAATTCAATTAATAAAATCTGGAATTGAAAGCTAATCTCAATAACAATGACCACAAAACAATCATTGATTGTTGTAAAAACCGATCTGGTTCGCTGAAACTGGCATACTGTTTAGTCTATATGTGATTCCAGACCAACAGCAATATGGATCACTCTTAACTGCCCTCTGACATGGGCTAGGAAATCACTGGGTTCAAGGGCAATTAGGGATAGGCAACAATTGCAGGCCCTGCCAATGTTGCTTATACCCTCTGGGACTGGGCACCTCCCCCTGGGTCTGCGCCATGTCAGCCAGCACCTGGACAATGCCGTTGATGTTCTCAGCCATGGCCCACTGGGTTTGGGTCATGCTCAAGAGCGCTGTGTAATGTCCAGGTGGCTCTGACTCATGTCCTTGGTCATGCTGATCCATGGCCGAAACCCTCGTCCCCAAAGCCTCCACCACCAGGGAATATAAATTTAAGGTAAGGGGCAGGAGGTTTAGAGGGGATGTGAGGAAAACCTTTTTGCCCAGAGGTTGGTGGGAGTTTGGAATTCTCTGCCTGAAATGCTGGTGGTGGTAGAGACCCTCATAACATTTAAGAAGTATTTAGATGCGCACTTGTAAGTTAGGTGGTTGCTTCTGACCTGCACAGATGCGATGGGCTGAAGGGCCATTTCTATAACTCTATCAAGGACTTCTATGTGTGTGATTTTGGAGCCAAATTACAGAGGAGAGTTTCTTCCACTTTCTAGCTGCTGGCAAGCAAGACAAGAGGACTGTGAAGCTGAATAATTTTCTAAGAGATAGTCAGAGACACAATAGGCGTTGTACCAATTGGTCAGGATCTTAGATCTGTATCTGCTGGAGACAACTGCTGAGGAGGGTCCGGGTGAGATGGGGCAGTGCTAGTGTTAGCTCTGTACAGAGATCCAGGGCCTATGGTTAAGAGGCTACAAAGAAGAAACTTAACTTGGGAACAAAGCAGAAAAAGATGATTTCTTGAGGTATGGTTTTGTCAAATATGCCAATGCAGATAAGGAAGCAAAGCCCATATGTGTTATATGCAGGAAGTACTGGCAAAGTTTCAGAATTTGAAAGAACAATTGTGGATGAAAATTTCCTTTTAAGGTTGAGACCCCAGAACTTACAGCTGTCTCCAAATGAAGACTACGCTGCTGTACCCGATTTGTGATTGGACATTTAAAAACACATCAAAAGTCCATGAGGCTGTCAGCATGCTGGAGTAGCATCTCCCAGCAGTATCCAGTGCTGAGTAAAACAAGCATTTTGTTGCTATTGCCCTTCACGACGATCGACATGTGAGAGATTGGATTTTCTGCTCTCACAAAGATGAAGACGGTGCAAAGGAACTGGCTGAAGTCTGCATTGGATGTGCTTTGCCCTCTCCTCCTATGAACCTGATTGGAATGAGATCAGTAGGACCAGGCAGGCTCCCCTTTCACATTAAAGGTGAGCAAATATGGCATATGTTGCGAAGGTCAGCCGGTTGGCAAAAGTGGGTCCCATGAAAAAAAGTTTGAAAACAAAGTTCTAAAAACAATCTCCGACTTATGGTCTATTAAAATTGAAAATCTCTAGTGCAGAAAGTGGATACTTGAAGATTCAAGTTTTTTTTAAAAGTCTTATTACATAAGAACTACTAGGAGCAGGAGTAGGCCATCTGGCCCCTCGAGCCTGCTCCGCCATTCAATTAGATCATGGCTGATCTTTTGTGGACTCAGCTCCACTTTCTGGCCCGAACACCATAACCCTTAATCCCTTTATTCTTCAAAAAAACTATCTATCTTTACCTTAAAAACATGTAATGAAGGAGCCTCAACTGCTTCACTGGGCAAGGAATTCCATAGATTCACAACCCTTTGGGTGAAGAAGTTCCTCCTAAACTCAGTCCTAAATCTACTTCCCCTTATTTTGAGGCTATGTCCCCTAGTTCTGCTGTCACCCGCCAGTGGAAACCAGCTGCCCGCATCTATCCTATCTATTCCCTTCATAATTTTAAATGTTTCTATAAGATCCCCCCTCATCCTTCTAAATTCCAATGAGTACAGTCCCAGTCTACTCAACCTCTTCTCATAATCCAACCCCTTCAGCTCTGGGATTAACCTAGTGAATCTCCTCTGCACACCCTCCAGCGCCAGTATGTCCTTTCTTAAGTAAGGAGACCAAAACTGAACACAATACTCCAGGTGTGGCCGCACTAACACCTTATACAATTGCAACATAACCTCCCTAGTCTTAAACTCCATCCCTCTAGCAATGAAGGACAAAATTCCATTTGCCTTCTTAATCACCTGTTGCACTTGTAAACCAACCTTCTGTGACTCATGCACTAGCACACCCAAGTCTCTCTGAACAGCGGAATGCTTTAATATTTTATCGTTTAAATAATAATCCCGTTTGCTGTTATTCCTACCAAAATGGATAACCTCACATTTATCAACATTGTATTCCATCTGCCAGACCCTAGCCCATTCACTTAACCTATCCAAATCCCTCTGCAGACTTCCAGTATCCTCTGCACTTTTCGCTTTACCACTCATCTTAGTGTCATCTGCAAACTTGGACAAATTGCCCTTGGTCCCCAACTCCAAATCATCTATGTAAATTGTGAACAATTGTAGGCCCAACACGGATCCCTGAGGGACATCACTAGCTACTGATTGCCAACCAGAGAAACACCCATTTATCCCAACTCTTTGCTTTCTATTAATTAACCAATCCTCTATCCATGCTACTACTTTACCCTTAATACCATGCATCTTTATCTTATGCAGCAACCTTTTGTGTGGCACCTTGTCAAAGGCTTTCTGGAAATCCAGATATACCACATCCATCGGCTCCCCGTTATCTACTGCACTGGTAATGTCCTCAAAAAATTCCACTAAATTAGTTAGGCATCACCTGCCCTTTACGAACCCATGCTGCGTCTGCCCAATGGGACAATTTCTATCCAGAAGCCTCACAATTTCTTCCTTGATGATAGATTCCAGCATCTTCCCTACTACCGAAGTTAAGCTCACTGGCCTATAATTTCCTGCTTTCTGCCTACCTCCTTTTTTAAACAGTGGCATCACGTTTGCTAATTTACAATCCACCGGGACCACCCCAGAGTCTAGTGAATTTCGGTAAATTATCACTAGTGCATCTGCAATTTCCCTACCCATCTCTTTTAGCACTCTGGGATGCATTCCATCAGGGCCAGGAGACTTGTCTACCTTTAGCCCCATTAGCTTGCCCATCACTCCCTGCTTAGTGATAACAATCCTCTCAAGGTCCTCACCTGTCATAGCCTCATTTCTATCAGTCCCTGGCATGTTATTTATGTCTTTCACTGTGAAGGCCGACCCAAAAAACCTGTTCAGTTCCTCAGCCATTTCCTCATTTCCCATTATTAAAACTCCCTCCTCATCCTCTAAAGGACCAATATTTACCTTAGCCACTCTTTTTTGTCTTATATATTTGTAAAAACTTTTACTGTCTGTTTTTATATTCTGAGCAAATTTACTCTCATACTCTATCTTCCTCTTCTTTATAGCTTTTTTAGTAGCTTTCTGTTGCCCCCTAAAGATTTCCCAGTCCTCTAATCTCCCAGCAATCTTTGCCACTTTATATGCTTTTTCCTTCAATTTGATACTCTCCCTTATTTCCTTAGATATCCACAGTCGATTTTTCCTCTTTCTTCTGTCCTTCCTTTTTGTTGGTATAAACCTTTGCTGAGCACTGTGAAAAATCGCTTGGAAGGTTCTCCACTGTTCCTCAACTGTTCCACCATAAAGTCTTAGCTCCCAGTCTACCTTAGCTAGTTCTTCTCTCATCCCCTTGTAATCTCCTTTGTTTAAACACAAAACACTAGTATTTGATTTTACTTTCTCACCCTCCATCTGTATTTTAAATTCCACCATATTGTGATCGCTCCTTCCGAGAGGATCCCTAACTATGAGATCATGAATCAATCCTGTCTCATTACACAGGACAAGATCTAGGACCGCTTGTTCCCTCATAGGTTCCATTACATACTGTTCTAGGAAACTATCGCGGATACATTCTATAAACTCCTCCTCAAGGTTGCCTTGACCGACCTGGTTAAACCAATCAACATGTAGATTAAAAACCCCCATGATAACTGCTGTACCATTTCTACATGCATCAGTTATTTCTTTGTTTATTGCCTGCCCCACCATATCGTTACTATTTGGTGGCCGATAGACTACTCCTATCAGTGACTTTTTCGCCTTACTATTCCTGATTTCCACCCAAATGGATTCAACCTTATCCTCCATAGCACCAATGTCATCCCTTACTATTGCCCGTATGTCATCCTTAAATAACAGAGCAACACCACCTCCCTTACCATCCACTCTGTCCTTCCGAATAGTTTGATACCCTCGGATATTTAACTCCCAGTCGTGACCATCCTTTAACCATGTTTCAGTAATGGCCACGAAATCATAGTCATTTACGATGATTTGTGCCATCAACTCATTTACTTTATTCCGAATACTACGAGCATTCAGGTAAAGTACACTTATGTTGGTTTTTTTACCACTGTTTTGAATCTTAACATCTCCAGTTTTATTCCTTTTGTTATTACTGGGCCTATTCACTGAGCTCCCCTCAGTCACTGTACCTTGTACTGTCGCCCTTTTAGATTTTTGACTACACTCCCGAGAAACACCTTGGGGTATTTTCCAACATTAAGACACCCTAAAAATGCAAATTGCTGTTGAATCCTTATTTTTTAAAACTGGAATTTTAAACCTGATCTTTGAGAAATAAATCATCCCAATCAAAGTAGCAACAATTAAACCGATTGAAATTAAATAAAATCATAGTTATAATTGATTGATGTGGTCAGAGCTCTGTTAATTACCTTCTGTTTTTAGTGAGGGTAGTAGCAGCAAAGCACAACAGTCCAAGAAAGATTTGTAATGGCGTAACTAATGGCACAAATCACCTACTCCATAATTTCCTCTTTAATGGCACTCAAGACACCCTAACACCCAGGTGCGCAAGGTCCGGGCAAACTCTAGGCCTCCGTGTGTTGTGATGAATGTAGGAATTTCTTATATATATATTGTATTATATGTAGTTGGTGCAGTAATGGTTGTAAAAGCCTGGGTTAGTGTGTGTATATCTGGGGCAATAATATTTTTAAAACTCCTGGTTTAAAATAAAGTCACTGAGGCTGCAGAAGATGCAATTAAATGTCGTAAAAGTGAAATCATCATTATTTCAGGCCATGCTTATGCTTCCAAATGAAAACCTAATGGTTTTTTGTCATGATTTCTGAGGGGTAGATAATTAGAGATATTGGGCACGATTCAGCCACCGTGCTGCACCAATGGGTGAGTGCCAAATTGGGCTGCATGCCAATCATGAGTCACCGAAGGACGTGATCCAGATATTTAAATAAACCATCAGGCTCAATTAATTATGCCAATATGCATTCAGCCGGTGACCAGGCCTCAACTTGAACCAGGCGTCATGGCAACTCGGGGGGTGGGGGGGGGGGGTTGATCTCAGAGGCCATTAGAGCCCCCCAGCTGTTCAGGGACAGGACAGGGTGGTACACTAGCACCCTGGTCATATCAACATGGCACTGCAAAGATGCCCTGTTGGCATTGCCCAGGTGCCAGGCTGGTAGTTAAGTATTGGCCTGTTAGTGGTAGGATTAGCCTAGTCTTGTAGTTTTATATGCACAATTAGTAGATACTGTATTATAATAAACGTGTCTTGTTTGAACTTACTAACTGGTGTATTGAGTTATTGGTCTGAACTTGAACTTGAAACCTGTGGCGGTATCTTAACGATACCTGGCGACTCTAGAGCTAAGGAACGAAACAGAGCTAAATTGAGTGTAAAGCACACTCACCCAGAACGAGCAACAGTAGATAGGGCTTTAAACTGCATGGGAGTGGGTTCAATTACAGGGAAAATGAGAAAACCAATATTAAAGGAGGGGTGCAGGTTAGCAATGTCACAGGTGGTTATCAAAAAATAAAGGTAAGGGACAGAACGGGCAAATGGCTTTTTGCATCAAGGAACTATAAAAGAGTAGGGAAATTTGGCAATAGAACAAATTTAAAAGCTTTGTATTTAAATGCATGAAGCAATCAGAACCAATTATGCGTTAATGGCACAAATAGAGAAAAATGGGTATGATGTGGTGGTGATTGCTGAGTCATGGTTACAAGGAGATCGGGTCTGGGAATTGATTATCCAAGGGTACTCAGTATTTCAAAAAGACAAACTGAAAGAAAAAGGAAGTGCTGTAGCTTTGTCAGTGAAGAAATGGATCAGTGCTAGAATGAGAAATTGTATAAACACCGGAGATCAAGATGTGGAATCAGTCTGGGTAGAAATAAGAAATAGCAAAGGGAGGAAGACCCTGGTAGGAGTAATCTATAGGCCCCAAACAGTAGTTCCACAGTGGGGCACAGTATAAACCATGAAATACTGAGGGCCTTTAAAAAAGGTACGGCAATACTCATGGGTAGGCCAGCTGATGAGCAGTGCAGTTTTTTAAGGAGATACTCAATTCCTCACAACTTAATTCCTCACAACTAAAATATATTCCAGAGAGGAAGAAAGACGGTAAAAGGTGTAAAAATGCATGCATGAGTAAGCAAGGAGGGTAAGGGCAATATACAGACAAAAGCAATGGTATAATCATGTTGCAAAGACAAGTGGCAGTCTGGAAGATTGGGAAACTTTCAAAAATAAACAAAGGGTTAATAAAAAAAGTAATTAAAAAAGAGGTAAGGTAAATTATGAAAGAAAGTGCTATCAGTAAGGATGGCAAAAGCTTCTATAAGTACATAAAAGGGAAGAGAGTCGTTAAAGTGAATGTTGGTCCCTTAGAAGACGAACCCGGAGAGTCAAAAGTGAGGAACACAAATGGCAGAGATGGTTCAATATTTTGTTTTCATGGTGGAGGACACTAGCATCCTTAGGAATGGGTCATTCAGAGGCAATAAAAAGGGTGGAACTTGAACAATCAGCATCAATAGGGAAACCGTACTCAATAAATTATTGGAATTGAAGGCAGACAAGTCCCCAAGGCTTAATGGCCTACATCCTCAGGTGCTAAAGAAAGTGCCATTGGAGATAGTGGATCCATTGTTTATAATATTCCAAAATTCCCTAGACATGGGCAAGGTTCAAATTGGATTTGAAAACTTAACACACTTATTCAAAAAGGGAAGGAGGCAGAATGTAGGAAATTACAGACCAGTTAGTTTAACATCTGTTGTTGGGAAATTGTTAGAATCCATTATTTAGGTGGTACGATCAGGACATTTGGAAAGTCAATACTCAATCCACCAGAGTCAGCATGCCAGCATGGTTTTATGAAGGGTAAATCATGTTTGACAAATCTGGTAGAATTCTTCCAAGATGTACCAAGCCCAAGTGGATAATGGGGATCCTGTAGATGTAGTATATCTGGACTTCAGAAGGTGTTTGGTAAGGTGCCGAACAAAAGGTTAATACAAAAGATTAGATCACATGGGGTTAGGGATAATTTATTGGCTTGGATAGAAGACCGAGAGCCTGGAAAAATGGGTATTTTTCTGAATGACAAGATGTAACCAGTAGTGTATCATAGCGTTCGGTCTTTGGGCTCCACCTTTAACAATATATTCATGACTTGGATACAGGGATAGAAGGTTTTACCACCAGATTTGCCGATGACACTAAATAGGTGGAACAGTAAGTTACAATGAGGAAATAAGAATCTTACAAATGGATATCGATAGGTGAGTGGGCCAAAATGTGGCAGATGGAATTTAACATGGATAAGTGTGAAGTCATCCATTTGGTTGGAAAAATGGAACGGCAACCTATTATCTAAATGAGAATAGGCTTTGGGGTGCTCCGGTGCAGAGGGATCCGGATGTCCTAATGCAGGAGTTGCAGAAAACTAGCATGCAGGTACAGCAGGTAATAAAGAAAGCAAATGGAATGTTGGCATTTAATAATATTATTAATCTTTATTGTCACAAGTAGGCTTACATTAACACTGTAATGAAGTTACTGTGAAAAGCCCCTAGTCGCCACATTCTGGCACCTGTTTGAGTACACAGAGGGAGGGTTCAGAATGTTCAATTCTCCTAACTACATCTTTCGGGACTTTATACATAAAGGAATAGAGTATAAAGGTAAAGAAGTATTGCTACTGTACAAGGCATTGGTGAGACTGCACCTGGAGCACTGTGCACAGTTTTGGTCCCCTTATTTGTTGAAAGTGTCATTGGAGGCAGTTGAAAGGAAGTTCAATAGAAATATTCGAGAGAAGAAGGTTTGTCTGATGAAGAGAGACTGAGCAGTTTAGGCCGATGCACTCTAGAATTTAGAAGAATGAGTGGAGATCAAGGAACATATCAGCCATGATTGAATGGCGGAGCAGACTCGATGGGCTAAATGGCCTAATTCTGCTCCTAAATCTTCTGGTGTTATAGTCTTATAGTGTGCAACTAAATATAAGGCATGCTTTAATTAAATTAGATTTTGTCCAGTTTGGATTATTACAGTTTCTGCACGTTGATGGATCAGCCCCCAAAATCACCTGAAACACATTTGGTCTGTTTGTTTCTGTGGGGGGTGCAAGGATTGAATATGATACTATTATGATCCCAGACCACGCAGGAACTCCAATCACTTTTTACATTTGTAAAACTATGAGGAAAGGATACTTCGCTCCAGGAGTGACTCCACACACAAATAGGGATCTGGTATATTAAAACAAACTTTCTATTACCACAAGCGGCACGGTAGCACAGTGGTTAGCACTGTTGCGTCGCAGTGCCAGGTCCCTGGTTTGATTCCTGGCTTGGGCCACTGTTTGCAGAGTCTGCACGTTCTCCCTGTGTCTCCGTGGGTTTCCTCCGGGTGCTCTGGTTTCTTTCTACAAGTCCCGAAAGACGTGCTGTTAGGTAATTTGGACATTCTGAATTCTCCCTCCGTGTACCCAAACAGGTGCTGGAATCTGGGGACTAGGGGGCTTTCACAGTAACCTCATTGCAGTTTTAATGTAAGCCTACTTGTGACAATAGACATAATTATTATTCTTTAACTGCTATCTTTATCTCCAATCAAGCAAAACCCATCACAGATCAAAAGCCACTTTTGAGTAAAGGTAGCAAATACAGGATTACTTGCCAGCCGCTGAATAAAGAATTCCTTTAAAAGTTTACTTGGAGCGAGAAAGATCCTGTCAAATTAATTCTGAATCTCTGACAGAGTCTGCAGGAACTTGTTCAGCGCGCAGCTTCCAGCAACACTAACTCAACTGCCTGCTAGAACCTGATACAGGCCTGGCTTATCCCATTAATTACATCATCATGATTCCAATCCCATGACCCACTTGCTTAAGTTTAAACACAGTGTGCGCGAATCAACAGAAACATTTTAAAGTATGATTTTGGGTGGGTTTGACTGGGTGTTTTGCGATGGCTGCAATATTGAGATGGAGGCCTCTATTCAAAGGCACTTAGCTGGGTTTTTTGGGATAGGGGAGTTTTTCCCCAGTTGAGGCCATAGTTTGATATTTTTCCGGCGCTGGGGAGCTGAACTCGCCAGCAAGACTGGCTCCTCCGAGATCGGGGCACCGTTTTGAAAGGCTGCCCCGATCTCTAAGCGAGATTCAGGGTCACCCACAACCCCCTCCTTTCTGGACCCCACAGTTAAACCCCCAACCTCTCTGCGGCCTCTTCTTACCCCCCTCAGCCACCCATTTGTTGGCCTAACCCCATCAGGCCCCAACCCTTGGCAGTGTCAAACTGGCATCCGGGTCACTCTCGTAGAGTGCGTTGTATGACACTTACTTGATGGCGGCTGCTGACCAGGCCTCTCCTTCTCAAGGTCTTCTGCTGCAACGGTGTTCTGCTGGGAGGGCTGGCTGGTCAAGGAGAGGCTGGCTAAGAGGAGCTGGTCAAGAGAGCGAGCTGGGTTGGGGTCTCTGTCTTATACCTCTCCCAGGGTCTCGCGCCCACCTGGGCAGACCCTCTATACACTCGCAATCAATTGGGTCTCTTCCCAATCGATTGATTTGAATTTCCACAATAACGGGCTGTTCTTCGATCACTGGGCGGTTCTTGGGGCTTATTGTTTTGGACTTCTCTTGGCGCCGAGAAGTCTGGCCTTCTATTCAATGTAGCGATTTGAGTTAACTTGTTTCCATTGTACCTGGGAATCACCGGGTATCGCCTCATTAGTATGTTAACTTGTTTTTTTCACAGTGCTGTCTGGTTTCTGCAGCAGTCACAATACACAAGCGGTTCTGCAAGCTGCTTGCTTTTGCAACATGTCCATTTTCCCTGCATTCTTTGTAATCTTCCATTTTGTGTTGGGCAGTGGCCACCCCAGGTGGCTACACTACAGCCCCAGTTATGCAATTTTCCAGGACTTTGGTCCCAGCATTATTCAGATGAAGACCGTCCCATCAGAACAGGCCCCTCCTTCCCCTGTACTGGTACCAATGTCCCATGAATTCAAACCCATTTCTCCCACACCAATCTTTAAGCCACCCATTTACCTCCCTAATCTTACTGACTCTGTGGCAGTTAGCTTGTGGCTCCGATAGTAATCCAGAGATTACTATCTTTCTGGTTCTGCTTTTTAATTTAGTCCCTAGCTGCTCATATTCCTTTAGCAGAACCTCTTGGCTTTGGTCTACATAGGTCATTGGTACCTACATGGACCATAACAATTGGATCTTTACCATCCCACTCCAAGTTCCTCTGCAGCCCAGAAGATATCCCAAACCCTGGCACCAGGTAGGCAACACAAACTTTGGGCTCTCGATCCTGATCACTGAGAACAGTGTCTATGCCCCTAACTATACTATCCCCAATTATGACATTCTTCTTCTCTCCCCCCACTTGAATGGCTCCTTGCACCACAGTGCGGTGGTCAGTTTGCTCATTCTCCCTGCAGTCCCCGTTCCAGGTCACACAGGGAGCAAGAATCTCAAATCTGTTGGACAAGGACAAAGGCTGAGGCTCTTGCAACCCTACCACCGGGATACTTCCCCAGTGAGGAGTTAGAACATTGGTCGTGTGCGTATGAAAGACTCATAACTTATGATAAAATCGTAGTTGAAAAGCTCCTAAAATGATTCAATGGTAAGCGATTCAATTTGTTCCGAAAATCACCATTGTGTGAATTGAAATGAAATGTTTTTAAAATTATTTTGAACACCATGGTACAGTGGAAACAATGTAGAATAATGAGTTCTGATTTTTAAGGTATAAACCAGAGAGTTGATTTCAGCTGTTTACAAATCTCAGCTGAAGCTTGAATTTGAATATTCAGATTTCTGAAGTCACTTTTACAACAGTATACAAACAGAATGAAGGGTTTCGGAAAACTGCAGATTATCAAAGACTGATGTGACATCAAAGGATAAAATCACTGATATTCATTTGAATTTTCACCATCGAACAAATCTTCCTCTATTTTTAATATTTAACTGTAATACAGTATGGAAAATAAGATTACTGAGACAAAATGCATTCATAAGACAAATCTTATGTCAGTATCTCAAAATGGAGCAGAAATATTCAATACGTTTTCTCACACTTACTTGTACAAAAGCAAGGAAATTGTTTCCATAGCACAGTGATAAACATAACAGCATTGTTACGCACTAATTGTGACCTATGAAATAACTGCACCACAAAAAAGAACAAACATGTAGCCGCAATTGGATACATCTCCATGTCAAGATGGCATGCTTGGTCTAAGAATGCAGCTGAAACTTTTATTGCTTTTTAAATTTAAAAAATCTTGTGCTATTCCTGACAAAACAATTCTATCGCATAATGTGCAAAAAGGCAAAAGGTTAAAGTCAAAATAGTTCTTATCGTGGAGCAGCAAAAATAAGGAACAAAATAAAAATCAGTTAAATAGTGCTGGAGACGAGTCTTCTTCGGTAAACCAGAGTGAACCCTAATAAATTATGTATTTGTAAGAATGTAAGTGCAAAATAATGTATAATTAGTGGAAATATATGATCACAAATTTACACATTAATTGCCTGAACTCTTCATCAACATTAGGGGTATATTTAACAGTGCATATATATCTTTATAATTAGGAGATTAATGCTCCTGCTATGCCAAACAAATTCTCCAGCCCAGAAAAGAATAATTAAACAATTAAAACTTATTCTGTTATAGATTTTTAAAATAGAAAATTTAATGTTTTTTCTGTCTTAATGGAAGCTTTCTTTCCCTCTTATTTCTCATCCTGTACCTGACTTGACTTTATTTCACTCTCTTCCTCCATCGCTCATCTGTTTCTTGCTCAAACCCTAAATTTCATCGCTAAAGGAGGTAGACTGTTGGTCCCATCATTCATTAAGCTTCCCTTGCTGTGCCAGCCCACACTTTTAAAATACAAATAGAGCTAAGGTTTTGAGCGAGGGGAGAAACTGTAGAAGGAAGTCAACAAGAGATGATCACAGTGCACACACACACACAGGTGCATATTGACATGCACAAAAATCGAACATCAAAAGTACAGGACAAAGCCCATGCCTGCATTAATCAACCCACGGACATGGGACGACCGCTTCAAAATATATTCCGGGACAGCTGCTCAAGTTGCCTATTTCCACACTTATTCCTCATACTGGTTTTTAGAAGAATAGGTTTCACTCGACCTTCACTTTTAAACACAACAACACACATACGCAGAGCTCATCAATTAATTTATTTTTTGTAGCTTTCATAGCTGAAGTCTATACAGAGCTGTCACACGGAAGAGAAAGAGTGGGAAGATTCCAAATAATTCCTCTCAATGATGTATCTGCTTAAAACGAAGTCCACAATAGCCACATGTTCCAACTTTTGTCTCTTTGTCCTGATAAAGAAAGAAGAAAAGTCAAGATGTTGTTCTAAATTTGAAGAGTACTCAAAATAATTAACCTGAGATTCAATTTACTAAATATCAAGGAGCAAATATTCACTTTATATGCAACGTTATTTTTATGAGTGTGCTCATTTTGTCCAAAATCTGACTATACTGTAGTATAATACAATGGATTCTCTTGTGTTTTGAACTGAATATTGTTTACGAAGTGACCTGGAGAGAGACTCGGTCGACAGTGCAAGTTATAGATTTAAGCTGTTTTATTTCACAGTGAGTATAGGAACACAATATCAGGTCATTCAGTTATGCATGCTTATTTCTCGATTCAATTTAATCATGTTTGATGTGTACCTCAAATCTGTTTATCTGCTTTAGCTTCATATTCCTTGATACCCTTGGCCTAACAGAAAAATCTAGCAATCTCAGCTTTAAAAGTTCCAAATCTTCCAGCACCTAGTCTTTTAGGGTAGAGAATCCCAGGTTTCTACTACTCTTTGTAAAAGTGCTTCCTGATTTCTTCATGTAGAAATTGAATTGTAGCCATTATAAGAATTAACAATTTTTTTAGTCATTCCATTAAAAATACGTAATATGCCAAGATGACATGAAAATAAATTTCTAAGAAATATTAGGTAAGTTATATAGATTATATATGGCTACAACATTAAACAAGCCAAGTTTACATTATTCACCCTTTCATTTTTGCCAATATTATTCTGTACTCAGCAAATAGGAATTTTCCAAGATTTGTCTTGGCTTGCTCCATCTTAGGATAAACAGATCATGGGACACTCCCAGTGAAAATTGATCTCTCTGAAATAGCAATCTTGCTATCTGGTGATCAGCCAATTTTCTTCCGTACAAATACTGATTAATAATAAATGGGTTTTTAAAAAGATCATAAACATAGCACGTTTTTAACATTTCAACAAGGAATATACCTATGAAATCTGGTAAAATCATATTGTTAAAGTAAACAAAGAATTTGAACCAATGCAAGCTGAACACATTCTTGCCACATGTAACCTTCATGCACACAATACTTTTATCTTTTTTTATACAAATTTAGAGAACCTAATGATTTTTGTTCCAATTAAGAAACAATTTAGCGTGGCCTATCTACCTACCCTGCACACCTTTGGGTTTGTGGGGATGAGAGTCAACAGACACGGGGAGAATGTGCAAACTCCACACGGACAGTGACCCAGGGCCGGGATCGAACACGGATCCTCAGCGCTGAGGCAACAGTGTTAGCCACTGTACCACTGTGCCACCCACAATAGTTTTAGCTATATATAAATTAAATCAATTTTCTTTGCAAGTATCACATGCATATGTGTAACTTAATATCCACAATCCAAACATCAGGAAAATTTATAATAGATTCTAACTTTCTACCAAATACATTTATGGAGCACTTATTTCAGCCAAATACTTACCAAGTTTAGGTACACTTTAGGATGTCCAAGGGCTCCTCCACCACCATCGCATGAAACCACTCTATCTGAAGTCTCAGTTATTGGCTCCTCAGCAACTAAATCAATGGCAAAGCTTTCATTTACCTACCAAAATAAAATTGGAAGCGCACATGGTTTGACATTTAACTTTGAGTAAAACAAATGTCAAAGTTTCCTCAGAATTTCCTCAGAATTCCCAAAGAAAATACTCAATTTCTTGTATACGTTTGCAATGCAATATGTAATATTGGGGGCCGGTTTAGCTTACTTGGCTGGACAGCTGGTTCATGATGTGGAGCGAGGCCAACAGCATGGGTCAATTCCTGCACCAGATGAGGTTATTCATGAAGGCCCTGCCTTCTCAACCTTGCCCCAGTGTGGTGATCCTCAGGTAAAACACAGGTCAGCTCTCCCCCCCCAAAAGGGGAAAGCAGCCTATTGTCATCTGGGGCTGTGGCGATTTACATTTACTTTATTTATAACAAGTTTGTGCACTTGTGACAGGAAAATTACTCATAACCCAATAGGTTACAACCTATTATCTAAGGTTTAAATCAAGAACAACATTTCCAATAAGCTTTACAAAATAAGTATGGATTTTGCACTCAGTGCAAATTTGTGACAGGCAGGAATGCATAGTTTTAATAGATAAAAAATTGCGCATGTTATGAATTGGGCATGCTGACCTCAGTATCTGAAGTTCCAATATTGTTTCACGTCAAACGTTTGAGCTGAGAGTGCTGAATAGTAAATTTTTCCCCCCCATTAAACAGCTATGAGCAAGTAAAAAGTTGGTGTTAAGTGGACTACAACTAAGAGAATTGATATTTCTTGATTATTAAAAAAAATGGGTTTAGCAAGCAGTAAGACAGAATAAAAAGATTTCGGAAAGACACAGACAAGTTAGCAGAATGGGCAGTCAGGTGGCAGATACAAGTGAGGCAACACATTTTGGGAGGAAAAACAAGGAATGGGAGTAACACTCAATGCAAAGCTGTTGAAGGATGTGAAACAGATGGTCCCAAGGGTTGAAATATATCATTATTTTTGGAAGTCTGGTTACAGGTGGATAAAGCCAGGGAAAAAGTCATGGGCTTCAGGAATATGGACATATATTACAAGAGGGAAGTGCTATCATAGGTGTATACACAAGAGGGGTTACTCCATATTTAGTAAACTGTGCAATTCTGTACAATTCCCATTATAGGAAGAACACCCAAATGAAGCAGGGATGGGACACTGTAACTGTGAGGAGACACTTAAAATGATGCTAACATTCTCACTGGAGCACAGAAGGCCATGAAGACATTGAATTAAAGGTTTTGCAATTATGAAGAACATTGATACGATGAATTAGGCGGTTTAGGAATTGTGATGAAGGGGAATCTGATAGAATAATTCAAATGATAAATGTTTGCTCCATTAATTTGGCTTCCAAGCTTTTGACACAATCAAGTGCAGTTTTCGGGGTATAAACTAAATATGGGGAAAAGTGAGATGTTTACGGTCCAGACAAGGGGGCAGGAGAGGCGATTGGGGGAGCTGCTGTTTAGAGTGGTAGGAGGAAGCTTTCGATATCTTGGCATCCAGGTGGCGTGGGAATGGGAATGGTTGCACAAGCTAAATATGGTCCAACTAGACGACCAAATGAAGGACGATTTTTGGAGGTGGGATGCGCTTCTGTTGTCACTAGCTGGGAGGGTGCAGACAGTGAAAATGACGGTCCTCCCGAGATTCCTGTTTGTGTTTCAGTGTCTCCCCATCTTTATTCCACGGACCTTTCTTAAACGGGTCAACAAGGTAATTACTGGCTTTGTAAGGGCGGGTAAGACCCCGTGAGTAAAAAAGGGTATGCTTGAGCGGGGGGCGGGCTGGCGCTGCCTAACTTCAGTAATTATTATTGGGCGGTGAATATAGCCATGATCAGGAAGTGGGTGGTGGGGGAGGGGTCGGCATGGGAGCATATGGAGGTGGCATCATGCAAGGGCATCAGCTTGGGCCGTTGATAACAGCGCCTCTGCCGTTCCCGCCAGCACGGTACTCCACCAGCCCCATGGTGGTGACAGCCCTGAGAGTCTGGGGGCAATGGAGGAGCCATATGGGAGTGGAGGGAACATCGGTGTGGTCTCCAATTTGTAATAATCACCGGTTTGCCCCGGGAAATAGGGGTGGAGGGTTTCGGAGCTGGCAGAGGGATTGAGAGGATGGGGGATATGTTTATAGACGGGTGCTTTCCTAGCCTGATGGAGCTGGAGGAGAAATTTGGATTGGCGAGGGAAAACAAATTTAGATACCTGCAGGTGCGGGACTTCCTACGGAGGCAGGTTTCAACCTTCCCGCTCCTACCACCAAGGGGGATACAGGACAGGGTAGTTTCCAGAGTGTTGGTGGGAGAAGGGAGAATCTCTGACATCTACAAGGAACTCATGGGGTCGGAGGAGACGCAGACCGAGGAGTTGAAGCGCAAGTGGGAAGAGGAGTTGGGAGGAGAAATAGAGGATGGTCTCTGGGCAGACGCATTGAGTAGAGTCAACACATCCACAACATGTGCGAAGCTCAGCCTGATACAATTCAAGGTTGTTCACCGGGCTCACATGACAGTGGCCCGGATGAGCAGGGTCTTCGGGGCGGAAGATAGGTGCGCAAGGTGTGCGGGAGGACCAGTGAACCATGTCCACATGTTCTGGACATGCCCAAAGCTTCAGGAATTCTGGCAGGGGTTTGCAGATGTCATGTCCACGATGTTAAAAACAAGGGTGGCAATGAATTCAGAGGTGGCGATTTTCGGAGTGTCGGAAGGTCTTGGAATCCAGGAGCAGAAAGAGGCAGACGTTCTGGCCTTTGCTTCCCTGGTAGCCCGGAGACAGATATTATTAGCTTGGAGGGACTCAAAGGGCCCGAAGTCGGAGACCTGACTATCTTTCTCTGCTTGAAGAAAATCAAGTTCGCCTTGAGAGGATCAATGTTGGGGTTCACCCGGAGGTGGCGGCCGTTTGTCAACTTCTTTGCGGCAATTTAATCGTCAGCAGAAGGGGGGGATTGCTTAGTTTAGAGTAGGGGGTTAATAAAGGTGGGACTTGTAAGGGAGGAAGACGGCTTTTGCACTATGTTTATAAATTCGTGTACATTGTTTACTTTGTTGTTGTTGTAAAACCATAAATACCTCAATAAAATGTTTATTAAAAACAAAAGGTTGCTGTCCAATTACTTTAATACTATGTAAGAAGTCCTACCACACCAGGTTAAAGTCCAACAGGTTTGTTTCGAATCACTAGCCTTCGGAGCGCAGCTCCTTCCTCGGGTGAAGGAGCTCCTGATGAAGGTGCTGCGCTCTGAAAGCTAGTGATTCAAAACAAACCTGTTGGACTCTAACCTGGTGTGGTAGGACTTCTTACTGTGCCCACCCCAGTCCAACGCCGGCATCGCCACATCATTTAGTATTACGAGTTTTGTTAGCCTGACTTATTTTTTCCACCAAATCCTGGCCTTTGTTTCTACTGAATAAATTCTGGCAAACTTTTTTGAGATTTTTTAATAAACATTTAAATGTTATGTACCTATTTAAAAAGCATGAGAAATCTCAATATTCTAATGATATTACACTTTGAGATGGTGCTCCTAGCATAACATTATCTGACTGATTAACTTAAGTGGAACACCATCTGATGCTATATAAAGGTAAAGTTGCTATAGACCCAGATGACCATAGGCTGTTTTGCCCTTGAGCGGGAGCTGATGGTGGTCATTTAACCTGAAGATCACCACACCTCAGACAAGGGCAAGGTTGAGAAGGTGGGGCCGTTCTGAATAACCTTAGCCGGTACAGGAATTGAACCCGTGGTGCTGGCCTTGCTCTGCACCACAAGTCAGTTGGCTAGCCAACTGAGCTAAAAGTTGGGAAGAGCTGGTTCATGACAAGGGAGTTGCTGCCTTAAAGTGTATAAACCAAGTTCTGTTTCAGGAAGTTGGAGCAGTGAAGCAACACATCTGATATTTCTTGATTTTAGAAAGATGGCTGTATTACCAAAAGGGATGCTTTGAAGCTTTATGCACAGTGACAAGTGAGTTGTTGGCACTGCAGTTAGTAAGCAGGTGATGTGTTACAGTTAGCAGTACTGTAATGTCTAAATAACTGACGCGGTGAGTAACTTCACCTATTACGTTGCCAGAAATAACAGGCTGAAGAAAACTGAAAGGAAACCTCAAACACAGCAGACATGCAATTGTCAATACTGAAAGAGGCTTAACCTTTTCACCTGACCATTTCCATCATTGTGAATGCCTGGCTCTTTGTATTGCAAAATTGTGTTTGAATATTACTTTCCTATTTTAATATTCCATTCCCTCTAAAGTAAAGGCCAACATTCCATTTGCCCTCCCTTTAACTCGCATCACAAGAGAAAATGTGGGAATCAAGCAGGAGGAGGAGGAGGAAATTAAGAGGCCCAGATTTTTAAAGGCAAGAAGAGATAGAGCACGGCAAAGCAGTTTGGAGAAGGGTGGAAAAGAACTAGCAAAAACTCATGGAAGAGGAACAGAAGGTGTGCCTTGCAAGATTTGGTTCAGAAGCATCTTGAAAGAAGTTGTAAAAGAACAACAGGATTTAGTAGACACAGTAAACCATTGAAATCGGTCAAGAGCCGAGGTGATAAATAGGCAAGACTTTGTGCAGGAGACAACTTACGAAGCGAAGCTCTTAAAAAATGACAATAAGCAAGGAGAGTATTTGAGAAATTTGCCTTCAAGGTGATGCATACATGGATTAAGCTTCCAGCAGTGATGGTGAAAGATAAAAGAACAATGCTCATAAGTGGAAAACAGTCTAGCTGCATAATGCACCAGGTACAAAACACACAAAATCTCCAAAGCAAAATTTCCATCAATAGATTTCAGTGTTATACTTGGTACATATACTCCTCCCTGAAGAATGTTGGGGATGAGTATTTCCCATGTTACAAAATAGACTGTGTAATGAACAATCATTAAGTGATGCTACTACGCAATCAAAGGTATTTCAGCTTTCTGGATAATTAACAAGGTTGGCAAATAACTCTCAATCAACATTAATATTGCACATTAACATTGTTAAATAATCAAAAAACATTATACTGCAATTGTTGTTTTCAAGATGTTAAACAGAAGAATTAAAACATGAAACAGCAGAAACACACAATACCAAATCATGTTACAGTGCATTGTATAGAAATGAATAAGCAAGGTAAGTTATCTTAATTCTTTAAGTGTTAGAAAATAAATGTACATATCTGTCATTGTGAAGTTACCGAGATTGCTGATTTCACAACCCACTCCAATTTTTAATATATGTAGTTGCATCAAGAATTGACCTGGTTGCATCATGGGACCAAATTAATCAGTTAAAATATTGACCTTTAAAACAAATTTACAATAACTTAAAATTGTTTTAAAGCATTCACCCAGGTAAGTAAAAAAAGTGAAATCAAAGTTAAAAAATTAAAATAACACAAAGACAGGGAAAGAGGTGAATAGAATCAAAATATAGATGACAATAGACGGAGATTTAAATGTTTACACACATATTTTTGATTAAATTGTGCTTTTGAGCTAAAGCTAGTCCTAATATTTATGTAGCTTTACTAGTGCCACGTAACTAGTGCCACTGTCCATACTGTAGTGTGGGAGCTTTAAGGCAACAGAAATTTCCAGAGCAGTTCAAATATCATTTGAACTTTGGAAAACTTACTTCTTTCTGTCGACCAACAAATCTGACTTTTCTGTAATCACCCTTTTCATAAACCTGAAACAAAAGAAAAAAAATGTTTTTTAAAAACTTTAAACAGTGTAAATTTCATTATGTTGATCTTCACAAACTTTAACATGTAATGCATACCATTCAGAGGGAGGGTGCAGTAATAAATGTTAAGTTGGTTAGTGTAATTTTCATAATCCAAACAAATTACAAATATTCGGATCTATACAGTCTACAGTTGTGTTTGGAAGGAAGGTTTTAAATCTTGAACACAAACAGAAGATTCTGGAAACATTCAACATCCGTGGAGAAAACAGACAAGTCAATAGATCAGATATAACCCTTCATCAGGAAATGAGGTGAATAATAAAATGGTCGCATTTGTAATCTTTTGCATCAGTACATTAAATAGTATTGATAAAAATAATAAATGGTGCAAGATAAAGTATCAGAGGTTTAATTCATAGCATTTTCTGTTTTTGATTCAGATTTGACATTTGTAAATTTTTATTAGGAGTTAGGATAAATGCGTTTGTAGAGAAGCTAGATGATACACAAGGGAGAAAGGAATAGTAAATGGGGTTGAATGAAGGAGGAACTGGAGGAGGCTAACGTTGAACAGAAAAACTGGGATGGACTTGTTGAGTAAAATAGCCTATTTCAGTATTGTAAACACATGCAAGAGTTCAAGAATTAGAGTTGTGGCTGTTTGGCCCGATCCTAAATTAGTATGACAAAATTGTTAAAATATCAATATGTGTCCGAGTAGCCTGAATCTCAGTTTAGCAGAATCTATGTTGAAGTTCATCTCGTCAAGATTTAAATAGTCCTCATTAGAAGTGAACAAAAATTAAACCTGGGCCAAAGAACTGGATGGCTAAAACACAGAGTTTGTGAAGACGGTATAGACAAGATTTATACCGTCCTCCCTTTCAAAGCAAGAGCAGCAATGCACATTTGCAGCAGACATCACTTACACTGTTAACAATAAAGCGGATTATCCAAGAATACATGGCAATATAGAAGAGTGTGACAAAGATTTAAATCTTTCGCAGGATTTTGCTCTTAATGAAAAAAAACAAGGGGAGGAATTTTCAGTGATTGTAAACATGTTTTTCTGTCTTAAATCAGTCCCAAACATTTCCACATTAATTGGAGACAGTATTTATTTTCTTCCTCAAGCTCAATTACCTCCACACAACAACAAATTAATTGGTTATTTATCCAACTTGCTTGTAAAACCCTGCCACATAAAAAAATTGTTGCTATGTTTCTATACACATGGCACTACACTTCAAAGTAACCTATTTTGTGTGAAATGCTTGGAGAGATTTCTGGAAAATATGAGAAGAGTCATCCTCTCTCCACACCCCTCCCCCAACTCACACTGAAACCTTCTCCCACCCTTCATCACATTAATTATCTTGGAAAAAAACAATAATTAATGGTTTCCTTCTTAAATCTCATAATATACATTTTAATATAGAAATGCAAAAGGGTGGAATCAGAAAGAATATCACTGAGAGAATTTCACTGAGGGAATTTTTATAGCATTAAATGCTGGAGATAAGATGATCCCAAAACATTACTTTAAGCTGAGACAGGACAGTACAAAAGGACATAAATTTGAAGCAGATGTTAGAAAAATGCCTTTACACCGAAGATGATAAACATTTGGAATAATCTATGTAAGTTTGTGGAGTCAGAGAGATGGATAGCTTCTGAATTCTAGGGAGTAGGCTCCTATTAATCTCTTTGCAAACACGAGGTCATTTAAACAAAAACAGACAGCACAACAGGGCTGAGTGCTTTCAAAATTATATATTTCACTTAAAAGCACTTCACAAATGCATTATCAATTATACATGTTATTCAGAATTAACAGCTATCTATGGCAAAATTTAAAAATCCTTGTTATGCCTTACGTGAAAATAAGACAGACTTTGTCAATATTTGTATTATGTTTCACAATTTATGCATACATACTTTTAAAAGTGATAGTCATACAAACCTATCTGCAATGGATCATACTCATATTAAATATCTGCTGATAATTTTAGATTGAGCGAAGGTATATCTCCAGTTTATATACTCAATTTTAGCACAAAATAAAACAATCTGAAATATAATTACCAAACTTTATTCACAATGGGATTTATAAAATTTCAAATCCAAATGTGGACATAGCAGATTAAAAACTCTGTCCGTTCATACTTTTAATGTAAAGTATATTTACCATCTCCAAATGTTGCACCGTCCAGGAAATTACTCAAAATGCAACTTTTTTTGATAATATAACACTACAATGTCCTAAGACAGTGACAAAATATATTATTCTTCCTCCCTCTGTCCAATCTTGTCCATGCAATGTGCAGTTCTGTGGAAAGCAACTGCCTGCTGGTAGCCTAGCCAAGGTTTTCATCCTATCCAGGGGCATTTGGGCTATTCTATGAGGCAACTCTGTCCTTATCAGACGCTCAAAGAGATTCATTCAAGCAGGAGTCCCCGAGCAGCATTTAGGGGATAACACATCAGCAAATCGTCTCCTTCCTAGTTCAAGAATAGTGAATTCTATCTGGCTGCATCACAAACTGGAAGGCAACTGCTCGGCCCAAACCATAAGAAACTATAGAGAGTTGGGAACACAACCCAGTCCATCACGCGAACCCGCCTCCCATCCATTGACTCTGTCTACATCTCCTGCTGCCTTTGGAAAGTGGACAGCATAATCAAAGACCCTTCCCTCCTGGGTTACTCATTCTTCCAACTTCTTACATCAGGCAGGAGAACACGCACCAACAGGTTCAAAAACTTCTTCCCCACTGTTACGACTCCTGAATGAGACCTTTATGGCCTGATCTCTTCACACATCTTCTCTAGTGAGTAGCACGGCACTCTGTATGCTTCACCCGATGCCTATGTCTATTTATGATGTGGAGATGCCGGCGTTGGACTGGGGTGAGCACAGTAAGAAGTCTTACAACACCAGGTTAAAGTCCAACAGGTTTGTTTCAAACACGAGCTTTCGGAGCACGGCTCCTTCTTCAGGTGAAGAAGGAGCCGTGCTCCGAAAGCTCGTGTTTGAAACAAACCTGTTGGACTTTAACCTGGTGTTGTAAGACTTCTTACTATGTCTATTTACATTGTGTATTTATCTATGTCCTATTTTTCTTTTTCATATATGGAATGATCTGTCTGTACTATGTGCAGAACAATACTTTTCACTGTACCCCTCGGTACACGTGACAATAAAACAAATGAAAAATGAAATGAAAATCGCTTATTGCCACGAGTAGGCTTCAATGAAGTTACTGTGAAAAGCCCCTAGTCGCCACATTCTGGCGCCTGTCCGGGGAGGCTGGTACGGGAATCGAACCGTACTGCTGGCCTGCTTGGTCTGCTTTAAAAGCCAGCGATTTAGCTGAGTGAGCTAAACCAGCCCCTGTCCAATCCAATCCAATCCAATACAGTGAATTTAACAGTTGCATCCACCTACCACTCTGCTCATTGAAATCAGGTGACACACCACAAAGGGTACAGTGTTAACTCGGTTTCTCTCCACAGATGCTGCCAGGCCTGCTGGGTATTTCCACCATTTTCTGTTTTTATTTTGGATTCCCAGAATCCTGCATTTGGTTTTCATATAGATATAAGCTGCCTGGTGTAACATTGAGTTCAAGAAAGTTCCACATTGTACCCTTTGACCCTGCTACATAAACCGCAATGAAATTCCCTCAGCCATATTTTGTTTCAGCAAATATATGTTGGAGGAGTTCACAGGTAAACTGAAGTGTAAACAGTGCAAGAATGTGTCTGCAAGCTGCTCAGTTGTAAAATCAATCAGTTTGAAGAACTGAAAGAAACAGCCAGTGTGTTCAAACATTAAGCAGCAACCGCAAACTCGATTTTCTAGTCACCATTTCTCTTTCTGGAAACTTGCCTGAGGCTAAACCAGATCATTTGGAACCTTGGAGTCTCATTTGACCAAGATGAGCTTCCAACCACATATCTGTTCCAGCACTAAGATTGCCTTCTTCCACCTCTACAACATGGCTCAACTCTGCCTTCACCTGCAGCTGAAATCCTTATTCATGTCTTTGGCATCTCTAAATTTGACTATTTCTTCACGCACCCATCTTCCATAAAGGTGTGCTCATTCAAAGCTCTAAATTCTACATCCCAACTTGCACTAATTTCCATTCACTCATCATCTTTGGGCTCACTGACCAACGCTGGCTCCTAGTACAGCTATGCCTCAATTTTTAATTTTCATGATGGTTTTCAAATCCTTCCATTTTTGTTTCCCTCTGTAACCTCCTGCAGTCCTACAATGTCGGAGATCTCTTGCTTGCCTCTAATTGTGATCTCAAGTGCATCCCCTCCTTTGTCACTCATGGGATCTGAACATCGCTGGCAAGACCAGCATCTATCGCCCATCCCTAAATGTGCCTAAGATGGTGCTGAGCCACCTTCTTCAACCACAATAGTCCATGTGATGTGAGTAAACCCACAGTACAGTTATGGAGGGGATTCCGACCAAGTGACAGTGAGGGAATGGCGACATAGTTCCAAGTCAGGATGGCGTAGGACTTGTAGGGGAACTTGATGGTGGTACTATTCCTATGCACCTGCTGCACTTATGCTCCTAAATGGTAGCTCAAGGGTTTTGAAAATGCTGCCAAAGGAGGCTTGACAAGTTGCTGCAGTGCATCTTGCTGAAAAGTGTGTGCCAATGGTGAATGTTTAAGGTACTTTGAGGTTTAATTGAATGTAATGTTTAGGTTGATGAGGGCAATTGGCTGTCACTGGGCTTGAGTTCATAAGCACCACTAGGACAAATGCAGCAGATTTTCTGAAGAAAGGGCAACAAGTAATGAAAAGCCACAATTCAATTATATTGATCAGATTAGTTAAGGCATACCTGCCAGAAGTGGATGGGAGTTCAGGCCCACATAATGCTTTTCAACAGGGACTTAACTGTCTAAAGTTACAGAAGAGAACTCTAAGTCCATGGAGCTTTTGTTTTGAAACGAGTAAGTAAAAGATTATCAAGCTGAAATCTGCTACTTTTGTTCTTGCTACTGTTTGATATCACTGCTTAACTCGATATTTAATGTCAGCCCCACTTTTGAAGTATAGCCATTATTTCATAAGCAAACATGGTAGCCAATTTGCACACAGCAAAGCTGAACAAAAAGCAAATTAATGAGTGAAAAGGTTCCCGACCTTTGCTTGGGGGTGGCTGGAACAGGAGGTTGGGATGAAGGCTGGCAGGACAATTCCCTGCTCATCCTCATAGTTCCAGGGGATCTTTAGTTCTTGAATTATATGGGAGGATGGGCAGCAGGTCAGGACAGAGTAAAAAAAATTCTAGAATATCTATCACATCACAATCTACAAATACAACAGCATTAGAAAGCGGAGGCATTTTTTTTAGTATAGTTGATGGACAGTTAAAGAACAAAACCACTGATGATTTGGGAAGCAAGAATTAAGCAAAGAACTTGCTCTATAGCACAAGCCATGGAACTGGACTGAAGTGTTACCACAAGCAAAAATGTATAATGACAGAACAAGCTACCTTACATAGGCAGTTCTATTCTAAACATAGGGGTATAGCAATATTGTGGGCAGCACGGTAGCATGGTGGTTAGCATAAATGCTTCACAGCTCCAGGGTCCCAGGTTCGATTCCCGGCTGGGTCACTGTCTGTGCGGAGTCTGCACGTCCTCCCCGTGTGTACGTGGGTTTCCTCCGGGTGCTCCGGTTTCCTCCCACAGTCCAAAGATGTTCGGGTTAGGTGGATTGGCCATGCTAAATTGCCCGTAGTGTCCTAAAAAAGTAAGGTTAAGTGGGGAGTTGTTGGGTTACGGATATAGGGTGGATACATGGGTTTGAGTAGGGTGATCATGCTCGGCACAACATCGAGGGCCGAAGGGCCTGTTCTGTGCTGTTCTATGTTCTAATATGTATCCAAAATCTCAGACAATAGGAAACTGTGAAGCCATAAGGTCTTCCGTTGCTTCACCAATGAACTGTCCTTGGTCATAAAGTCAGGAGTGGTGCTGAATGCTAATGATTCCAGAGTATTCGGCTCCATTCATGACTCCACTGATAATAGTCAATCATGCCAGCTGACAGCTGTATTTGAATAACATTTAAGCTTGAGCTAACAAGTGGTAGGCTACATGTGCGCCACATAAGTGCCAAACAATGACCATCTTGAAGAGAAGATCCAACCAGCGCCATTTATCAAATTTATAATCAATATCCATAGACCGCAATCAGTAAGGATAAACAACAACACCTCCTCCACGGTAGTCCTCAATACCTTAGCCCCCTACTATACTCCCTACACAAATACGATCGTATGGCAAAATGCTGCTCCAACTTCATCTACAAGTTTGCTGATGACACGATTGTAGTGGGTTGGATATCGAATATCGATGAGTCATAATACAGGAGGGAGATAGAGAACCAGTGGAGTGGTGTAACGACAACAATCTGTCCCTCAATGCCAGCAAAACTAAAGAGCTGGTCATTGACTTCAGGAATAAAGTCTGCATCAACGGGGCTGAGGTGGAGATGGTTGATAGCTTCAAATTCCTAGGTGTGCACATCACCAACAATATGTCCTGGTCCATCTACGTTGACGCTACGACCAAGAAAGCACAACAGCGCCTATACTTTCTCAGGAAATTAGGCATGTCCACATTACCAACTTTTACAGATGCACCATAGAAAGCATCCTATCTGGCTGTATCACAGCCTGGTATGGCAACGGCTCGGCCCAAGACCGTAAGAAACTACAGAGACGTGAACACCGCCCAGTCCATCACACAAACCTGCCTCACATCCATTGACTCTGTCTATACCTCCCGCTGCTTTGGGAAAGCGAGCAGCATAATCAAAAGCCCCTCCCACCCGGCTTATCACTCTTCCATCGGGCTGGAGATACAAAAGTCTGAGAACACACACTAACAGATTCAAAAACAGCTTCTTTCCAGATTTCTAAATTACCCTCTTATGGACTGATCGGATCTCTTCACACATCTTCTCTACTGAGTAGTACTACACTCCTGTATGCTTCACCCGATACCTGTGTCTATGTATTTTCATTGAGTTTACATTTTCTTTTCACATAAAGTCTGAGCTGTAGCAAAACAATACTTTTCACTGTACCTTGGTACACATGATAATAAATAAACAAAACAAATATCCTGGGAATCCTACTAACCAGAAACCTAACTGGACCAAACCCATCAATACTGTGATTAAAACAGAGCAGGTTCATATTCTGTAACTTGTAGCTCACTACTCGCCTCTCAATGCCCCTCCACCATCTACAAGCTCAAGTCTCAAAGCTGATGGAATACTTAGCACTTTTCCTGTTGGGAGTAGCCGTACAATACTCAAGAATACTCCCGTACCAGCCTCCCCGAACAGGCGCCGGAATGTGGCGACTAGCGGCTTTTCACAGTCACTTCATTTGAAGCCTACTTGTGACAATAAGCGATTTTTATTTCATTTTCATTTCAAGTTCTTCACCATTCTGAACAAAATAGTTCACTTTGTGTGACCCTGGATTCAATATCCACTTTTGTATCGCCAACACACAACGCGTGTAATATCTACAGGACATATTGCAGCAATTCACTAAGCCTAATTGAACAGAATCTCCATACGCTCTGATTTCTACCACTGTGAAGGACAAGTGCAGCAAAAATGTCATGGGAAAAGCATTGACTTCAAGTTCTACTTTAAGGAAACACCATTCTGATGTACATTCTTCCTTCATCGCTGGGTCAAAATCCTGGAATTTCCTCAATAACACAATGTGGGGGCACCGTTATTACAAGGACTGCAACTGTTCAGTATGATGGATACCTTAGGATAGGCAATAAAGGATAACTAATAAGGACACCTTTGTCAACATCATTCATGGCTTGGAGAACAATTTTTGAAATTTTAGTGAGTCTTACATCAAAATAATTTTCCTACTTATTTTGATTAACCATAAATTTGTGGAAAGTTAGCCTATATTAAATTCATGTTTTCAAAGTGGATGCAGAATTTAAATTTGTGGCAATTCCAAATTAATTTCCTCCTCAAACATTCTAGAAGTTTTAAAATATGGAGAGGTTCCAAACCAGCATATTTCAATATCAGAGACAGTGCAATAACAGCATTTCTCATTATATTTCAGAAATACCACACCATTCCAAGTCTGCAGAACATACAATAAATAAAGCGAAATGAAGATAGTGTTGCAATTCTTCACACATTCTGACAAGACATTTCTTAAGAAGTGGACAGAAGGACAGTGCCCTTAATGAGGCGTTTGGACCATTACATGCTAGAATGTACTGATATATATTAAATTACTGCAAGCTGGAAACGGTAAATAAGTAGATTGTGTCAGCAAGTGTACCTATTAAGGAAAGTATCGGGAAGTATGTACAGGTGGTGCTATTCCCTAAAAGTAATTTGTCAGTACGATAGGATTCGACTAAAAATCCAAAGGGACACTGTTTGTGTAAACTTGGCTTTTCCACTAAACATCGCCTTTGGGTATGAGATGCATTGCAGTAACAGATTTGGAATTTTAGAATTTAATTAGGTTTGGGGGCTCGGGGACTGGGTTGTGCAATGAGCTACAACACTGTTCTTTCAACCTTAGGAGTTGGGCTTGAACGTAATCCAGATTTTTGAACAAAAATGAATCAGCAAGGGTCCAACAATGAAATGAGCGGAGGTGCTCTCAGGTCATAGGCTGCATGGATCAACATTGCAAACATGTAAACTGACAATCTAACTTAGAGCAGTTATATGTATGGCTTGTGTGAAAAATGAAGGTGATCTCACTGTAACAGCAAAGCAGTACTGATTTTATAAAGCTGTGCTTAAATTGACAAAACTCACAGATGTTTTTACTCTGCATCTAACACATTGTGTACCTGACAATCCTTATAAAAGGCACCAGAAATTGAAAGGTGCTCCATTTCCTAACACAATAAGGAAACATGAAGCATTGTGCTGATCTAACTAATCTAGCAATCCAGAGGCCTGGATAATGGTCTAGAGACAAGGGCAAATTCCACCGCAACATTGATTAATTTAAAGTTAGATAACTAAAAAAAATCTGGAATAAAAAGCTAGTACCAATATGATGAACGTGTAACTACCAGATTGTGATAAAAACCCAACATTGTGCAAGAATGAGACGGACCAACGCCAGCCTCCCAGACGGTCTCGATCCACTGCAGTTTGCCTACCACTGCAACCGGTCCACAACAGATGCTATCTCCATGGTTCTACAATCAACACTAACACCTCGACAACAAGGACAACTACGTAAGACTGCTGTTCATAGACTACAGCTCCCCCTTCAACACCATTACCCGACAAGACTAATAACCAAACTCTGCAATCTTGGACTTGACCCCTCCCTGTGCAGCTGGATCCTCGACTTCCTCACCAACAGACCGCAATCTGTCAGGGTAGGCAACAGCACCTCCTCCATAATAGTCCTCAAAACCGGGGCCCCGCAAAGATGTGTGCTCAGTCCACTACTGTACTCCCTATACATCCTTGACTGTGCGGCAAGATTCAACTCCAACTCAATCTATAAGTTTGCGGATGATACGACTGTGGTGGGCCGCATCTCAAACAACGACGAATCAGACTACAGAAGGGAGATAAATCACTCGGTTGCATGGTGTATCGAAAACAACCTCTCTCTAAATGTCGGAAAGACCAAGGAACTGATCATTGACTTCAGGAAGCACAGCACAACACACACTCCTGTCTGCATCAATGGCGCCGAAGTGGAGATGGTCGATACCTTTAAGTTACTGGGGGTCACCATCACCAGTCTGTCCTGGTCCACTCACGTTGATGTAACAGTCAAGAAAGCCCAAAAAAAGAAATTCTGCATGTCTGCATCAACTCTCACAAACTTCTACAGATGTGCCAAAGAGAACATCCTGTCCAGCTGCATCACAGCCTGATATGGCAACTGCTCAGTCCAAGATCACAAGAAACTGCAGAGTGTGGTGACTGCAGACGCATCACACAAAGCTTGCCACCCCCACATTGATTCTGTATACACCTTCCGCTGCCTCAGGACCCCTCCCACCCAGGCATTGCCTTCTTCAAACCCTTCCATCAGGCAGAAGGTACAGAAGTCTGAAGACTCACACATCCAGACATAGGGACAACTTCTTCCCACAGCTACAAGATTCCTCAATGACTCCCCCTCGGACTGATCTGTTCCCTGTAAGAACACTATTCACGATGCCCTATGCTGCTCTTGCTCATGTATTTGCTTTGTTTGGCCCTTTGTTCCGCACTGTAACCAATCACTGTTTGTCAATGTACCATTTGTTAATGTACCCTGTTGATTATTCTTTTTATCTACTATGTATGTACTGTGTACGTTCCCTCGGCCACAGAAAAATACTTTTCACTGTACTTCGGTACATGTGACAATAAATCAAATCAAAAGAATATCTTTTTGGGAAGGTAAATTGCCATTACTGTATTACCCAAACTGACCCAGTCTGGGGCTGGTTTAGCACACTGGGCTAAATTGCTGGCTTTTAAGGCAGACCAAGGCACTCCAGCAGCACGGTTCAATTCCCGTGCCAGCCTCCCCGAACAGGCGCCAGAATGTGGCGACTAGGGGCTTTTCACAGTAACTTAATTGAAGCATTCAAAGAGCGTGGAGAGAGCGACAGAGGCGAGACTTCATTAAAGAGCGCGGAGAGACAGGGGCGAGACTTTGTTAAAAGAGCGGAGAGACAGGGGTGAGCCTTCATTAAAGAGCGCGGAGAGACAGGGGCGAGACTTCATTAAAGAGCGCGGAGAGACAGGGGCGAGACTTCATTAAAGAGCGCGGAGAGACAGGGGCGAGACTTCATTAAAGAGCGGAGAGACAGGGGTGAGACTTCATTAAAGAGCGCGGAGAGATGGGGCGAGACTTCATTAAAGAGCGGAGAGACAGGGATGAGACTTCAGTAAAGAGCGGAGAGACAGGGGTGAGACTTCAGTAAAGAGCGGAGAGACAGGATCGAGACTTCATTCAAGAGCGCGGAGAGACAGGGGCGAGACTTCATTAAAGAGCGCGGAGAGACAGGGACGAGACTTCATTAAAGAGCGGAGAGTCAGGGGCGAGACTTCATTAAAGAGCGGGGAGAGACAGGGATGAGAATTCATTAAAGAGCGGAGAGACAGGGGCGAGACTTCATTAAAGAGCGGAGAGACAGGGGTGAGTCTTCATTAAAGAGCACAGAGAGTTTTTCAGTGGTAGCAGCGAGAGCAGTAACCAGGGGGCTGTTGGGAAGGTAAGTTTTTCATTTTAAAAACTTACCTTACAGGAGCGGTGAGAGGGAGGAGCTGAGTGGGAGCGGTCGAATTGCGCTCTGGGAAGGTGAGTGAACTGATATATTTGGGCAGCGGCTGAACCCGAGACACTACATGTGTAGTGTCTTCCACCCGCCCTCCTCCTCTAACCAAAAAAGACTGTGGCGATAAGGAGAAGCGGCCTTCAGATTTTCGGCGGGAGCAGTGGCCAGGGGTCTGTCGGGAAGATAAGTTTACCTCTTTAAAAACTTACCTTGAAGAGTGACATCACAGCAAAGCAATGACCTGATCGGCTGGTAAGGAAAGTGCTCCAATTAGCAGCAGCTGGGAGAAATTTCTTTGTGTGTTGGTAAGTACTGTGATTGTAAGTAAAATCCTTATTCCTTTCATTTATTCATTATTTGATACTTTATTTGTTATCAGTTAAGGTAAAGTGTAAAAATGGCAGGAGGTCCTAGACCCGTGTTATGCTCCTCGTGCTCAATGTGGGAGTTCAGGGACACGGCCGATGCCCCTGACTCCTTCATGTGCGGGAAGTGTGTCCAGCTGCAGCTCCTGTTTGAGCGCATGACGGCTCTGAAGCTGCGGATGGACTCACTTTGCAGCATCCGCGATGCTGAGGAGGTCGTGAATAGCACGTTCAGTGAGTTGGTCACACCGCAGATTAGGATTGGTGAGGGAGACAGGGAATGGGTGACCAAAAGGCAGAGAAAGAGCAGGAGGGCAGTGCAGGTGTCCCTTGCGGTCATCTCCCTCCAAAACAGGTATACCGTTTTGGATACTGTTGGGGGAGATGACTCACCAGGGGAAGGCAGTAGTAGCCAGGCTCATGGCACCATGGCTGGCTCTGCTGCACAGAAGGGCGGGATAAAGACTGGCAGGGCCATAGTCATAGGGGATTCAATTGTAAGGGGAGTAGACAGGCGTTTTTGTGGTCGAAAACGAGACTCCCGAATGGTATGTTGCCTCCAGGGTGCACGGGTCAGGGATGTCTCAGATCGGCTGCAGGACATACTGAAGGGGGAGGGTGAACAGCTAGTTGTCGTGGTGCATATAGGCACCAACGATATAGGTAAAAAAACACGATGAGGTCCTACAATCAGAATTTAGGGAACATAGAACATAGAACATAGAACAGTACAGCACAGAGCAGGCCCTTCGGCCCTCAATGTTGTGCCGAGCCATGATCACCCTACTCAAACCCACGTATCCACCCTATACCCGTAACCCAACAACGCCCCCCTTAACCTTACTTTTATTAGGACACTACGGGCAATTTAGCATGGCCAATCCACCTAACCCGCACATCTTTGGACTGTGGGAGGAAACCGGAGGACCCGGAGGAAACCCACGCACACAGGGGGAGGACGTGCAGACTCCACACAGACAGTGACCCAGCCGGGAATCGAACCTGGGACCCTGGAGCTGTGAAGCATTTATGCTAACCACCATGCTACCCTGCTGCTGTTAGGAGATAAGTTAAAATGTAGGGCCTCAAAGGTAGTAATCTCAGGATTGCTACCAGTGCCACGAGACAGTCAGAGTAGAAATTCAAGAATAGTCAGAATGAATAAGTGGCTTGAGAGATGTTGCAGGAGGGAGGGATTCTGATTTTTGGGACATTGGAACCGGTTCTGGGGGCGGTGGGACCATTACAAATCGGATGGTCTACACCTGGGGAGGACTGGAACCAATGTCCTCGGGGGTGCTTTTGCTAACACTGTTGGGGAGATTTTAAAGTAATGTGGCAGGGGGATGTGAACTAAAGCCAGTAAGGTACTAGACAATAAACTCAACATGACTAAGGGGAAGAGTAGACAGGGAAGAGATGATGAACGCAAAGGGACAGGTGGTCTGAGGTGCATTTGTTTTAATGCAAGAAGTGTAGCAGGTAAGGCAGATGAACTTAGTGCTTGGATTAGTACCTGGGAATATGATGTTATTGGTATTACTGAGACTTGGTTGAGGGAAGGGCAAGACTGGCAACTAAATATCCCAGGGTATAGATGCTTCAGGAGGGATAGAGAGGGAGGTAAAAGGGGTGGAGGAGTTGCATTACTAGTCAGAGATGATATCACAGCTGTGATTAAGGAGGGCACGATGGAGGATTCGAGCACTGAGACAATATGGGTAGAGCTAAGAAATAGGAAGGGTGCAGTAACATTGTTGGGACTTTACTATAGGCCTCCCAAAAGCGAGCGTGAAGTAGAGGTACAAATATGTAGACAGATTACAGAAAAATGTAGGAGCAATAGGGTGGTTGTGGTGGGAGATGTTAACTTCCCCAACATTGAATGGGACTTGTGTAGTGTTGGAGGCGTAGATGGAGCAGAATTTGTAAGGAGCATCCAGGAGAGTTTTTTAGAGCAGTATGTAAATAGTCCAAATCGGGAAGGGGCCATACTGGACCTGGTATTGGGGAATGATCCCAGCCAGGTGGTTAAAGTTTCAGTCGGTGATTACTTTGGGAATAGCGATCACAATTCCGTAAGTTTTAGAATACTCATGGACAAAGACGAGAGTGGTCCTAAAAGAGAAATGCTAAATTGGGGAAAGGCCAAGTATAACAAAATGCAGCAGGAGCTAGGGAATGTGGATTCGGAGCAGCTGTTTAAGGGTAAATCCACAATTTAATTGTGAGAGTCTTTTAAGAAAAGGTTGATTAGAGTGCAGGACAGACATGTCCCTGTGAAAATGAGGATAGAAATGGCAAGATTAGGGAACCATGGATGACAGATGGAATTGTGAGACTGGCTAAGATGAAAAAGGAAGCATACATAAGATCGAGGCGACTCAAAACTGATGAAGCTTTTGAGGAATAATCGGGAAAGTAGGACAAATCTCAAACGCGCAATAAAGAGGGCTAAAAGGGGTCATGAAATATCTTTGGCTAACAGGCTTACGGAAAATCCCAAAGTCCATTATTCGTATATAATGAGCAAGAGGGTAACTAGAGAAAGGATTGGCCCACTCAAAGACAAAAGAGGGAATTTATGCGTGGAGTCAGAGGAAATGGGCGAGATTCTTAATGAGTACTTTGCATCGGTATTCACCAAGGAGAGGGACATGACGGATGTTGAGGCTGGGAATGGATGTTTAAATACTCTAGGTCAAGTCGGCATAAGGAAGGGGGAGGTTTTGGGTATTCTAAAAGGCATTAAGGTGGACAAGTCCCCAGGACCAGATGGGATCTATCCCAGGTTGATTGAGGGAAGCGAGGGACAAAATAGCTGGGGCCTTAACAGATATCTTTGCAGCATCCTTGAGCACGGGTGAGGTCCCGGAGGACTGGAGAATTGCTAATGTTGTCCCTTTGTTTAAGAAGGGTAGCAGGGATAATCCAGGGAATTATAGACCTGTGAGCTTGACGTCAGTGGTAGGCAAACTGTTGGAGAAGATACTGAGGGATAGGATCTACTCATATTTGGAAGAAAATAAATATATCAGTGATAGGCAGCATGGTTTTGTGCAGGGAAGGTCATGTCTTACAAACCTAATAGAATTATTTTAAGAAGTGACAAAGTTAATTGATGAGGGAAGGGCTGCAGATGTCATATACACGGACTTCAGTAAGGCGTTTGATAAAGTTTCCCATGGCAGGTTGATGGAAAAAGTGAAGTCGTATGGGGTTCAGGGTGTACTAGCTAGATAGATAAAGAACTGGCTGGGCAACAGGAGACAGAGAGTAGTGGTGGAAGGGAGTGTCTCAAAATGGAGAAAGGTGACTAATGGTGTTCCACAGAGATCCATGCTCGGACCACTGTTGTTTGTGATATACAGAAATGATCTGGACGAAGGTATAGGTGGTCTGATGAGCAAGTTTGCAGATGATACTAAGATTGGTGGAGTTGCAGACAGCGAGGAGGACTGTCAGAGAATACAGCAAAATATAGATAGATTGGAGAGTTGGGCAGAGAAATGGCAGATGGAGTTGAATCCAGGCAAATGCGAGGTGATGCATTTTGGAAGATCTAATTCAAGAGCGGACTATACGGTCAATGGAAGAGTCTTGGGGAAAATTGATGTACAGAGAGATCTGGGAGTTCAGGTCCATTGTACCCTGAAGGTGGCAACGCAGGTCGATAAGAGTGGTCAAGAAGGCATACAGCATGCTTGCCTTCATCGGACGGGGTATTGAGTACAAGAGTCGGCAGGTCATGTTACAGTTGTATCGGACATTGGTTAGGCCACATTTGGAATACTGCGTGCAGTTCTGGTCGCCACATTACCAGAAGGATGTGGATTCTTTAGAGAGGGTGCAGAGGAAGTTCACCAGGATGTTGCCTGGTATGGAGGATGCTAGCTATGAAGAAAGGTTGAGTAGATTAGGATTGTTTTCGTTGGAAAGACGGGAGGTTGAGGGGGGACCTGATTGAGGTCTACAAAATTATGAGGTATGGACAGGGTGGATAGCAACAAGCTTTTTCCAAGAGTGGGGCTGTCAGTTACAAGGGGTCACGATTTCAAGGTGAGAGGAGGAAAGTTTAAGGGAGATGTGCGTGGGAAGTTTTTTTACACAGCGGGTGGTGGGTGCCTGGAACATTTTGCCAGCAGAGGTGGTAGAGGCGGGCACGATAGCATCATTTAAGATGCATCTAGACAGATATATGAATGGGCGGGGAACAGAGGGAAGTAGATCCTTGGAAAATAGACGACAGGTTTAGATAAAGGATCTGGATCGGCGCAGGCTGGGAGGGCCGAAGGGCCTGTTCCTATGCTGTAATTTTCTTTGTTCTTCGTTCTTTGTACTTGAATAGCTTGACTAGTGTGCAACGGGTTTTGGAGCACAAGTTTGCAGTACTACTGTTGGCATGTTACGAGGGCACAGAGTCTTTGATTAGATTTGATTTATTGTCATGTGTACCGAGGTACAATGAAAAATATTGTCCTGCATACAGTCCAAAGAGATCATTCCATCCATGAAAAAATATAGGGCATACATAAATACACAACATAAATACATAGGCACAGACATCGGGTAAGCATACAGGGTGCAGCACGACTCAATAGAGAAGATGTGTGAACAGATCAGTTCAGGCCATAAGAGGGTCATTCAGGTAACAGCAGGGAAGAAACTGGGTAGACCAGGACAGATTGTTGCTGAAGTGCATGCATCCAATGCTTTCAGTCATTTCTTGATAAGATCAGAAACATAGAATCCCCACAGTGCAAAAGGAGGCCATTCAGCCCATCAAATCTACATTGACCCTCTGAAAGAGCATCCTACGTAGGCCCACTCCCCTCGCCCTATACCCGTGACCCCATAACCTGCACACTCAGGGGAAATTTAGCATGGTCAATCCACCTAACCTGAACATTTTTGGACTGTAAGAGGAAACCGGAGCACCCTTAAGAAACTCACATCGACATGGGGAGAACGTGCAAACAATCACCCAAGGCTCGAACCGAACCCGGGTCCCTGGCGCTGTGAGGCAGCAGTACCACTGTGCTGTCGGTGACTGAATCAAATTGGCTGAAGACTGAAATAAAAACCAAATTACTGTGCAAGCTGGGAATCTGAAATAAAAACAGAAGGGGCAGCACGGTAGCATGGTGGTTAGCATAAATGCTTCACAGCTCCAGGGTCCCAGGTTCGGTTCCCGGCTGGGTCACTGTCTGTGCGGAGTCTGCACGTCCTCTCCGTGTGTGCGTGGGTTTCCTCCGGGTGCTCCGGTTTCCTCCCACAGTCCAAAGATGTGCGGTTAGGTGGATTGGCCATGCTAAATTGCCCGTAGTGTCCTAAAAAAAAAAGTAAGGTTAAGGGGGGGGGGGGGGGGGGGGGGGTTGTTGGGTTACGGGTATAGGGTGGATACGTGGGTTTGAGTAGGGTGATCATTGCTCGGCACAACATCGAGGGCCGAAGGGCCTGTTCTGTGCTGTACTGTTCTATGTTCTATGTTCTAAGGTGCTGGAAACGGGCAGCAGATCTGGCAGCTGAGGACTCAAAAATGTTAATTCTGTTTCTCACCCCACAATTACTGCCAGATTCCTTATTTCCAGCACTTTGTTTTTATTATGGCTGAAGACTGATGTCTGTGATCATAGAATTATGAATCATAGAATTTACAGTGCAGAAGGAGGCCATTCAGCCCATCGAGTCTGCACCTGCCCTTGGAAAGAGCACCCTACCCAAGCCCACGCTCCACCCTATCCCTGTAACCCAACCTAACTTTTTTGGGCACGAAGAACAATTTAGCATGGCCAACCCACCTAACCTGCACATCTTTGGATTGTGGGAGGAAAGCAACGCAGACACAGGGAGAATGTGCAGACTCCGCACAGACAGTGACCCAAGCCAGGAAGCGAACCTGGAACCCTAGGGCTGTGAAGCAACAGTGCTAACCACTGAGCTACCGTGCCGCCCGTGATGTTCGGGGCCTCAAGAAGGGGCCAAGATGGATCATTATGTTGCGCTTCTGGCTGAAGATGGCTGCAACTGCTTCATACTTGATTTTTTTCACTGACGTGTTAGGCTCCCACATCATTGAGAATGAGGGTACTTCTGGAGCCTCTACTTCTGGTTAGTTGCTCAAGTTGTTCTACTTCCATTCATGACTGCGTGTGGCAGGCCTGCAAGAGCTTTGAGCTTGCTGCTTCCACTGTTTAACATGGACAAGCTGTTACTTCACTGACCTATAGCTTTGAAATACATTTTGATTGACTGTCTTTATAAATTGTTTGGGTGTCTTTTTTAAACTCTACTTGATATATATAAATGTAGCTCCTAAAATGAAGTGAAGAATATAATGAGGCTAGCGGTGAGGTCCTTCCATAATTTCCTACCTCCCTGTTTGCTATAACAACTGCTGGTGAGAGTTCAGTCGAATGCTTTTCATCCAAAGTTACGGAAGAGAACTGGAAAACTATGGAATTTTAATTATTTTGAAACAAGTGATTTGTAATTTAACTACAGTCTGCTATTTTTCCTCTTGCTACTACTTGTTACTAATTTAACCTCATTTGTAGTTTCAGCTTGAAGTATAACTATTATTATATTAGGTAAATATGACAGTCCATTTTCACAAAGCAAGTCCCATTAATAGCAAATGAATGGTCAGCTAACTTATTTTTAGTTGAGGAAGAAATGCTAGCCAGGAGATTACCCTTCTCTTCAAATAGTCCCACAGGATATTTTGCATCAACTTTAGTAGGTGGGCAGGGTCTCTGTTTAACCTCTCATGTGAAAGATGGCATCTCTGGCAATGCAGCACTCATTCAGTGGCTGCGGTGTAGAAGAGTCAGTCCAGACCAGGACCTCAAGTCCACAGTAAGGATCTGATTCAGAGTTGAGTGTAACAAACACAGCCAAATTGACACTGGGCTCAAAATCACCAGAATCCTCGACATTTTATGCACCAAGTTAAAGTTGCAAAGAGTAGAGAAAATCAGAACATATCACAATAGGAGCAGGAATAGGCTGTTTGGTCCTTTGTGCCTGCTATGCCATAGAACAAGTTCATGGCTGATTTGATTATAGAATTAGGAATTCATCAGCCACTTCTATGTTGGTACGAGCCTCTTCGCTTGTTATGCAGATAGGCACACATCATAAATGTTAAGATCATGGTTCACTGCGCAGCAGCGATATCTTCACTCCTATTGATGTTTCTAAGACTTGGGACCGACAGCAGACATCTCAAAGCATCACCAGCAGTGTATTTGAATGAGCCTCCAAATCAAATGACACGAAGGCGGTCCAACAGCAAGGTCTTCTCCCAAGTCAACATGTCCAGTATTGAGGTGCTAGTCACTCAGTCCCACCTCCACAGAAACACTTTTAACAATGTCCTCAAAACATTGCTAAAGTGGTCAAACCTCTCCACCGATTCATGGTGACCAACCAAAATGGAATCGACCGAACAGAAAGAGCCTTCATCTTGAACATGCAAGGGCAAAGTCAAGGTGGCAGCGAGAGGGCACAAACCTCAAACAACTCATCCAACTGACCTTCCACACATCTGCCCAGATGTAGCAGAGTCTGCAGATTGTGTATTGGACATATCAGCCAGCTCAGAACTAATCCAGCATGAGTGAAAGCAAATAATTCCTGAACTTGAAGGACCACCTATGAGAGACAAGCTGGTGGGCGTGACCTCATTTGAATTTATACTGAATCTCATTTTTCTTTAGCAATCTATTTTATTTTACAAGTTATTTTGGCTAGGAATGCAGTCTTGTTCACATACCTTAAATCTTGGGTTTGAGATCCTGGTCCTCAGATGCTCTGTCAGCAACAATCTATGGCATATTCTTTTTTTTTGCTGCTATCATATGCCTTCAGTTCATATGCCGAGGATGTCTACTTACATACCAGAACTAATAGAAAGCAATTCAGCTTTGCCCACCTCAGATCTAAGACAAAGGTATGCTAAGTCGGCATTAGAGTTGCGTTGAGCTGATGATGGCACTTTCACATTCAATATAGAGTTCTGTTTGACCATCAACATCAGTGTGATAAATGTTATGGCACAGGAAGTTGCCAAATTACAAATCAGCCACGACAATGGGAAACTGGACATTGTTTAAGGCTTCACATATCTAGGCTCCACAACCAGCAGCAATCTGTCACTTGATGCTGAAATCAACACACGTATTGCAAAAGCTGCAACTGTAATGTCCAAGCTGAGCAAGAGTGTAGAACAATCTGAGCAAGAACACAAAGTCTACTAAGGCTGCATCCTCAGTGCACTCCGCTACATAGCGAGACCTCGGCAATATATACTAGACAGAAGGGAAGTTGGACAGTTTTTACCTTTCGGTCTCAGGCATATCCCTGCTATCTCTTGACAAGACAGGTCATGAACTCAGTGGTCCTGGAATGTGCTAATTCCACCAGCATACACACTCATTGCTAAACTAATGATGACTGCTCTGGCTCAGCCACATTCGGCGTATGGACGATAACCAATGACATTCTGAACAGTGTACTGGTCACTGGGTCACATTATGCTGAACGTCCATACCTCCACTACAAGGCTACCTGCAAACAAGAGATGAACATTTTGACACTGAAATCCGGAGACGGCATTGACAGCCGTGCCCTCTGCAGGCCGACTGGAGTGACTCTGGAAGAGGCGAACAGTAACAAAAAGTCCAGCTGGCCAAAAGAGCTCAGAGAACACAAAGCCAGCGAATCGTACACATTCACAGCTCACCCCTCTCAACTGCAGCAAATGAGGCAAAACGTGCCATGACAGAGTGGGGTTCCTGAGCAACACCAGGTTATGTTTAACAGAGAGCTGACCATGATGACATAAACCATCATCTCATGAGATCGAAGGCTGCCAAAGAAGTTCACATGAAGCACATGCGTGCCCCTGAAAAATAACTACTGAGTTGACCTGAGTTTGGTACTTGTACCAAAACATGCTCCTCACTGATGCTTAATGTCTGGTACTTTTTGGATTCTTCTACCACTGTGTTTCTGCAATTTGTTTTTAAAACCATAACCATACTGTAGCAACAAAATGCACTAGTGCATTATTCCATTAAAGTGTTTGATGAGCCAGATAAAAGTTGGTTATCGCTCCTAGTAGGGAAAGTATGTCACATGCAGCTGACAAAAGAACTAAAAACAAGAAATAGAAATATCAAAACCACTTAAATAAATAATCATACAAACTCTAATGTGTTTTTCATCCAAATTATTATTATGTGGTACTATTATGTGCAAGGGGCAGTGGTGTCCCAGTGGTATTGTCGCTAGATAGGTAATTCTGTGACCCAGGGTAATGCTCTGGGGAACTGGGTTTGAATCCCACCAGGCCAGATAGTGGAACTTCAATTCAATAAAAAAATGTGGAATTAAAGATGACAATGAACCATTGCCACATGTGGCTAATGGAATGCTGCCATCCTTACCTGGTTAGGCCGACATGTAACTCCAGATCCACAACAATATGGTTGACTTTGAAAATGTTCAGCAAGCCGCTCAGTTGTCAAGGGCAACTAGGGATGGGCAATAAATGCTGGCCTAATCAGTGACGCCCACATCCCGTAAATTAATTAAAAAACACCCAAGTATTCAACTGAGCCCTGCACCATCATCGATAGTGGCGAAACAGACGCAAAATTAGTCTAACTACTACCCTCAGCATTTAGATTGTTGGTTAGTGAATCTAGCTGGGAAGATTGCATGTGGACATCAATGGAGATCAGAAGAGCGACTACAGACACACACTAGGCCAGGAAGGTAGCAGGTCATCATCATAAACAGAAAACCGTGAAGGGGGAAAGACCATCAACCACACCCATTAAAACCTTCCCACTGCCTCCCCTCACACTGCTCACCTGCTGTCTCCTCCCCATATCCTCTGACCTTCCAAGGCTCCCCCCTCCACATCTCCCAACTCTTCCCCCCATCATTTCCACTACCACACCTCATCTACCCACTCCTTCCTTCTCCCTTTCCCACATCTCCTCCCCCCCCCCAACCTCATCTCCCTCTTCTCCCTTCCCACCTCCTCTTAATGCTTATCTCCTCCCTTGAACATTTCCCCCTCTGTCCCCGCCATCGGCTTCCACCTCCTCCACACCTTCATTTCCCCCACCAACTCATAGACTAGAATTGTAGAATGTACAATGCAAAAGGAGGCCATTCGGCCCATCGAGTCTGCACTGGCCCTTGGAAAGAGCACCCTACATAAGCCCACAGTTTCACCCTGTCCCCATAAACCCACCTAACTTTTGGACACAAAGGGCAATTTAGCATGGCCAATTCACCTAATCCGCACATTTTTGGACTGTGGGAGGAAACCGGAGCACCTGGAGAAAACCCACGCAGACATGGGGAGAACGTGCAGACTCCGCAAACCACGACCCAAGCTGGGAATCAAACCCAGGGCCCTGGCGATGTTAAGCAACAGTGCTAACCACTGTACAATGCACCACCCCTCTCTTCCATTCACACATTTCACCCTGACCATGACGCATCATCCCCTCCAGATCTTCCCACTCCTCCCACTATTAGTCCTCCATGACCCCATCACGTATCCCTCCTCCACCCATCTACTCACCCTCCCCGACCATTTTTCTCCTCCTAACCCTGAGTATCTCCCTCCTCCTGCGGCCATCGTCACCACCTTTACCCAACATCATCCCCCCCCCCTCTATCTTCCTTCTATATCTCCCTTCTAAATTCCCCATCACTCCTCCACCCCCATCACCCCTCCACCCCCATCCTATCCATCACCACCTCCTTCCCCCACCCAATCCCATCCACCCCTACCTAAATCACAGCCCCCCCCCCCCCTCCAGCCAGCATCACCCCCACCACCTTCACCCCACAAAATTACACACCCCCACCGCCCGGTCCCCCCCCCAAAATCACCCTCCTCTCCCCAAAATCAACCCCCCCTCCCCCCTCAAATCTCCCCTCTTCGCACCAAATCACCCCCAATTATCCCCTGTCTGCTCTCCTCTTTTACCTGTCCTGTGTGTGTTACTTTCTCTCCAGGCCGGCGGATGGTGGTGCCGACAGCGGCAGTTCCTGGGAGTGAGCGGGGCTTGAGGCGGGCAGCCAAACTCAGCACAACTCTGCTGTTCAACAGCGAAAGGCGCAACCCTGCAGCGGCCGCCATGACAGTCACCTTCAGCGGGGAGGCAGAGGCTGCAGACCGCTGGGTCCTAGCGCCCGCCTCGTCTCTATAATAAAACAGATACAGCAGCATGTCTCAATGATAAACTGTCCAACATTCAGATGAAACAAATACTGCACAACTGCAGATAAATGTGTTTTATTCATTCACGGTATGTGACTGCAGCTGTCAAAAGCAGCGTATATTGCAATATTTTCAAGTTAGTTTGTGGGACTTGGAAGGGACAGTATTACTGGTGTTGTTCCCCTGTCCTTATTCTAGGTAGTAGAGGTCACATGTTTGAAATGTGCTGTTTAAGGAGCCTTGGTGAGCTACTGCAATGCATCTTGTAGCTGGCTCATAATGCTGCCATTGTGTGTTAATGGTGGAGTATCCATACACATAAACATATAGTTCCTAAATCATATTTGAACATCATCAACTTTCCTGAGTGTTGCTGGAGCTGCATTTATCCAATGAGTATTTGATCACACTCCAGACGGAGTCGAGCCAAGTCTTGAAAATGTCACAGCCATCTCTAAGATGGAGGCTCCAAAAAGACAAGAAAGATCTGAGAAAGTTTTCTTAGTCTGAACTAGTACACGAGTTCTTTCATACCTCATGTCAGAACACACTCCGAACACACAGTAAACTATGAGAGCTGATGCATAGATCCATAGGAGTAGGAGGAGGCCTTTTGGCCCTTTGAGACTTCTCCGTCAATTATCACAATCATGGCTAATCATCCAACTCAATAGCCTAATCCTGCTTTCTCCCCATAGCCTTTGATCCCATTCTCCCCAAATGCTGCATCTAGCCACCTCTTGAATATTTTCAATGTTTTAGCATCAACTACTTCCTGAGGTAATGAATTCCACAGCTCACCATTCTTTGTGTGAAGAAATGTCTCCTCACCTCTATCCAAAATGGCTTACCCAGAATCCTCAGACTTCTAGTTCTTGACACACCCATCAATGGGAACATCTTCCCTGCATCTACCCTGTCTAGTCGTGTTATAATTTTATAAGTCTCTATGAGATCCCCCTCATTCTTCTGAACTCCAGCGAGAACAATCCTAACCTAGTCAATCTCTCCTCATATGACAGTCCCGCCGTCCCTGGAATCAGTCTGGTAAACCTTTGCTGCACTCCCTCAAGAGCAATAACATCCTTCCTCAGAAAAGGAGTCCAAAACGGCACACAATATTCTGGGGGTGGCCTCATCAAGGCCCTGTATAATTGCAACAACACATCCCTACTCCAGTACTCTAAACCTCTCGCAATGAAGGCCAACATACCATTAGCCTTCTTTACCGCCTGCTGCACCTGTACGCTTAACTTCAGTGACTAGTGCAAAAGGACACCCAAGTCCCACTGTACACTTCCCTCTCCCAATTTACAACCATTCAGGTAGTAATCTGCCTTCCTGTTTTTGCTTCCAAAGTGAATAACCTCACACTTATCTAAATTATACTGCATTTGCCATTGATTTGCCCACTCGCCCAACTTATCCAGATCACGCTGTCGGATTCCTGCATCCTAGTCACAGTTCACCCTTCCACCCAACTTGGTATCACCTGAAAACTTTGAGATGTTACATTTTGTTCCCTCATCCAAATATTGTGAATAGCTGGGGGTCCCAACACCAATCCCTGTGGCACCCCACTAGTTGCTGCCTGCCAATTTGAAAAGGACCCATTAATTCCTACACTATGTTTCTTCTCTGCCAACCAGTTTTCTATGCGCCTCGATACACTTCCCCCAATCCCATGCGCTTTAATTTTGCACAATAATCTCTTATGCGGGACTTTGTCGAAAACCTTCTGAAAGTCCAAATATACCAAATCGACTGGCTCCCCCTTGTCAACTGTCGTGATTACATCTTCAAAGAATTCCAACAGATTTGTCAAGCATGAATTCCCCTTCATAAATCCATGCTGACTCTGACTGATCCTGCCACTGCTTTCTAAATGTTCCGCTATAAAGTCCTTGATAATGGATTCAATAATTTTCCCCACTACCGATGTGAGGCTTACAGGTCTATAATTCCCTGCTTTCTCTCTACCTCCCTTTTGAATATTGGAGTGACATGAGCTACCCTCCAATCTGCAGGGACTGTTCCAGAGTCTATAGAATCCCAGAAGATGACCACCAATGGATCCACTATTTCCAGAGCCACCTCCTTAATCATATAATCAGAAAATTTACAGTGCAGAAGGAGGCCATTCAGCCCATCGAGCCTGCACCGGCTCTTGGAAAGAGCACCCTACCCAAGGTCAACAACTCCACCCTATCCCCATAACCCAGTAATCCCACCCAACACTAAGGGCAATTTTGGACACTAAGGGCAATTTATCATGGCCAATCCACCTAACCTGCACATCTTTGGACTGTGGGAGGAAACCAGAGCACCCGGAGGAAACCCACGCACACACGGGGAGGATGTGCAGACTCCGCACAGACAGTGACCCAAGCCGGAATCGAACCTGGGACTCTGGAGCTGTGAAGCAATTGTGCTATCCACAATGCTACCGTGCTGCCTGGGAATCTGGGATGCAGATTCTCAGGCCCTGGGGATTTATCCACCTTCAATCCCATCAATTTTCCCAGCACCATTTCTCTATTAATGTTGATCTCCCTCAGTTCTTCCCTCTCACTAAACCTTTCATTCCCCAGCATTTCTGGTATCTGATTTGTGTCCTCTTTTGTGAAGACATGTATTCAATTGCTCAGCCATTTCTTTGTCCCTTATTATGCATGCCCCTGTTTCTGTTTGTAGGGGGCCTACATTTCTCTTTCCCAATCTCTTTCTCTTCACAGACCTATAGAAACTCTTAGGGCGCGATTCTCCGCTCCCACGCTGGGTGGGAGAATCACGGAAGGGCCACTCTGGCACCCCCCACGATTTTCCCACCCCCTCCCCCCAAAATGGCGTGTAGCGATTTGCGACACGCCGCTCGGAGAATCACAGGTCGCCGTTTTTCTCGGCAACCCGCAATTCTCCGGCCCGGATGGGCCGAGCAGCCTGTCGTTCCCGACCTGTTCACGTCGTCGTCAACCACACCTGGTCGCTGCCGGCGTGAACACAGCGCAAAACGTGAGTATGGGGCCTGTGGGGGGCGGAGAGGGGAGCGAGCACCACGGCCGTGCTCGGGACGAGACTGGCCCGCAATCGGTGCCCACTGATCGTCGGGCCGGAGTCTCCAAGAGATGCACTCTTTCCCATCCGCCGCCCCGCAAGATCAAGCCGCCACGTCTTGCAGGGCAGCAGAGGGGAAGACGGCAACCGTGCATGCGCAGGTTGGAGCCGGCCAACCTGTGCATGCGCGGCTGACGTCATTAGGCACCGCCGGCCGCCTTATTCTCGCCAGTGTCAAGGCCCGGCGGCCGAGATTTACGGAATGCCGCTCCTAACCCCCTTGGGGGGGGGGGGGGGATAGGGGACGAGGAGCGGCCACCCGGAGTGTTTCACGACGGTGTACGCCGTTGCGGAGAATTCCGCCCTTAATGTCAGTCATTATGTTCCCTGCAAGCTTACTTTCGCACTGTACTTTCCCCTTCTTAATCAATCCCTTCGTCCTGCTTTGCTGAATTCTTAACTGCTCCCAATCCTCAGACCTATTATTTTTCTTGGCCAACCTGGATGCCTCTTCCTTAGATCGGATACTATTTCGAATTTCCTTTGTAAGCCATGGATTTTGTGCCTGACAGGAATGAACAGTTGCTGCTATTCCCCCATGCGTTCCATGAATGTTTGCCATTGCCTATCCATTGTCATTTCTTTCAGTAACTCTCCCCAATCTATCAAGGCCATATCTTCATAGTTTCCTTTATTAAGATTCAGCACCCTAGTCTCTGAATCAACTACTTCACTCTCCATCTTGATAAAAAATTCTGTCATGTTATGGTCGCTCATCCCCAAAGGGTCTCGCACAGCTAGATTGGCAATGATTCCCTTCTCATTACACAGTACCCAGTCTAAGGTGGCCTTCTCTCTAGTTGGTTCCTCCACATATTGGTCAAGAAAAAACATCCCGTATACACTCCAGGAATTCCTCCTCTATGGCATTGATGAGAGAAGATGTTGAGCACCTGTAATGAGAGTCACCTGGGAGGAGTTTAAACAAACTCAAAGATGTATTGAAGGAGACATGTTTGTAAAACTATGGACTTCTGGGCATGGCATGTGGAGAGGAGTCACACACGAGTTGGCTGCCTCCAGTGTTCTTTATTTTGTGCCCTTTTCGGACAGTTTTTGGGGGGTGTTTGGGTTAAAACTTCGTTAAGTTTTGGGGATCATGTACCCATGCAAGAGAAATGCCCAGAAAGTCTTGGTCAAGGAAGCCAGCAAATTAAAAATTGTCAAAGGACTTGTAGGCTTCTCGAGGCTGATCCGCTGAGTAAATGGCAGCAGAAGCTGCTACCATGACTCTGGCCACTCCATTGTCAGCTGAAATGCTTACAGGCATTTTGACAATCGAATTTCAGAAACAGCAGTGGGTTGTCTCCAAAGGACCTCCACAATTAATAGAAGATGCCCTAGCCCCCATTCGGTCGGCGTTAGCGAAGACCGATGAGATGGTAAAGGCGCATGGCGTGGCGTTACAGAGTGTGGAGGAGGCTGTCACGATGCAGGGACTCGGGAGGCAGGTTGGTTTCCACTCCATCGAAGGTTGATGCTGTGTTTGAAACCTTTTATCAAAGTCTTTGTAGATCAGAGGAGAGTTCACCCATGATGCAGTTTTTGGAGGTGTTGTCCTTCCCAGTGGTGGAGAAGGGGAGAAGGGAGGAGTTGGAATCTCCACTGAGCCCTGATGAGATTATGCAGTCGGATAAAACTCCAGGCCTGAATAGATTTCCATGGAGTTAGAACATAGAACATAGAACAGCACAGCACAGAACAGGCCCTTCGGCCCTCGATGTTGTGCCGAGCAATGATCACCCTACTCAAACCCACGTATCTACCCTATACCCGTAACCCAACGACCCCCCCCCCCCCCCCCTTAACCTTACTTTTTAGGACACTACGGGCAATTTAGCATGGCAAATCCACCTAATCCGCACATCTTTGGACTGTGGGAGGAAACCGGAGCACACGGAGGAAACCCACGCACATACGGGGAGGACGTGCAGACTCCACACAGACAGTGACCCAGCCGGGAATCGAACCTGGGACCCTGGAGCTGTGAAGCATTTATGCTAACCACCATGCTACCGTGCTGCCCTAAGAAATTTATAAGAAATTTGATTCCACTGATAATGGACATGTTTAATGATTCCTTGTCCTGGGGGAGTGGGGGTGGGGTGGTGGTACTGCTGGTTACCCTGGCCCAGGCCTCTATTTCCCTGATTTTGAAGAAGCATAAAGACCCAACAGAATGTGGGTCGTATCAGCCTATCTCGTTGTTGAATGCTAATGCTAAAATACTGGCTAAAGTGTTGCAACATGGCTGGAGCCCTGCCTTCCAAAGGTGATCTTGGAAGAACAAAGGTTTTGTCAAGGGTCGGCAGTTGTCGGCCAATAAACATAGATGATTAAATATCATTCTTTCCCCCTCTCCAGGGCCAAAACCTGAGCTGATTGTTTCAATGGATGCCGATAAAGCATTTGATAGGGTCGGATGGGGGGTATCTATTTGAAATTTTTGCGAGATTTGGTTTCGGGCCAAAGTTTCTATCTTGGATTCGCCTTCTGTACAGGGCTCCTAGTGCAAATGTTCGCATAAATGTCTTACACTGGTTACCTTCAGTTATAAAATCTACAAGGCACAACTCAGGAGTGTGATGGAATCAGCGCCGGCCCTAGGGTTGCTGGCGCCCCGGGCAAGCTGAACTTCAGCGCCCTTCGGGGCGGGGCCGAGGGGGCGGGGCCGAGGGGGCAGGGGCGGGGCCGAGGGGGGGGCGGGCGAGGGGGGGGCCGATGCGGGGCCGAGGCGGGGGGCGGGGCCAAGGCGGGGGGGGGGCCAAGGCGGGGGGCGGGGCCAGGGCGGGGCCGAGGCGGGGGGGCGGAGGCCGGAGGGGGGGGGCGGCGGAGGGGGCCGCCCTGGGGGAGGGCGGCCACCGCGCATGCGCTGGTTGGCACCGGCCCAACTGCGCATGCGCGGGACCCGAGTCTCTGGCGCCCCCTAGCACATGGCGCCCCGGGCGACTGCCCGAGTTGCCGGTACCTTGGGCCGGCCCTGGATGGAATACTCTCCACTTGCCTGGATGAGTGCAGCTCCAACAAAACTCAAGAAGCTCGAGTCCATCCAGGACAAAGCAGCCCGCTTGATTGTTCCTCCTTCCACAAACATTCAAACCCTCCACCACTGACGACCAGTGGCAGCCGTGAGCACCATCTACAGATGCACTGCAGTAACTCACCAAGGTTACTTAAACAGCACCTTCCAAAATCACGACCACTACCATCTAGAAGGAAAACAGCAACAGATGCGTGGGAACCCACTACCTGGCGGTTTCCCTCCAAGTCACTCATCACACTGACTTGGAAATATATTGGCGTTCTTTCACTGTCACTGGGGCAAAATTCTCCCGAATAGTTTAGTGAGTGTACCTACACCTCAAGGACTGCAGCGGTTCAAGAAGGCAACTAACCACCACCTTCTGAAGGGCAACTAGGGTTGGGCAATAAATGCTGGCTTAACTAGCAATGCCCACATCTCGTAAATTAAATCATGGGATACCTGGAGTGCAGAAGGAGGCCAATCAGCCTATTGAGTCTGCACTGACCTTCCGAAAGAGCACTCTGCCCAGGCCTTACTTCCCCGCCCTATCTCCGTAACCCTATCTAACCACTCAGGGGCAATTTAGCATGATCAATCCACCTAATCTGCACATCTTTGGAGTGTGGGAGGAAACTGGAGCACCCGGAGGAAACCCACGCAGACATGGGGAGAATGTGCAAATTCCACACAGTCACCAAAGGCCAGAATCGAACACGGGTCCCTCGCACTATGAGGCAGCATTTCTAACCAGTGTGCCACCGTGTCACGCACTTGATCCATAGCCTTGTATGTAATGGCATGTCAAGTGCTCAGCGAAATATTTCTTTCAAATTGTGAGGGTTCCCGCCTGTACCACCCTTTCAGGAAGCGAGTTCCAGACCACCCTCTAGGTGAAAAAGTTTGTCCTCGCATCTCCTCAAAACCTCCTGTCCATTACCTTAAATCTATGCCCCCTGTTATTGAACCCTCCACTCAGGGCAAAAGTATCTTCCAATCTGGGGCTGTTGCCATTTCAACTTGCCAGGTCTAGCTTTTGTTATTTGGGTATCCAGGTAGCCATCATTGGGCCTCGTTCAATAAATTATGCTAGGCTGTTGAATGGGGGTCAAATCTGACTTACAGAAGTGGGATAACGTCCCCCTTTCCTTGGCGGGCAGGGTTCAGACGGTTAAAATTAACATCCTCCCAAGGTTTTTAATTCTTTTCAGTGTCTCCCTGTTTTTCTCCCCAAATCTTTCTTTGTTTAAGTCAACAAATTGATAGTTTCCTTCATTTGGGCAGGCAAGTTGCCAATCGCCGTCAGAGTCACCAATAATGTTGCCAATTAATAATGATGTTCTTTAGAGTCGGCAGGTATCAAATGATACCACCACAAGGCTTTACCGGATATCGATCAAAGGACCACACAACCAGTCAGTTCAAGTTCAAAGGTGGTTTATTTACACACAAGGATTACTTCAACATGCAACACAAAACACTACAAGTTAAACTACACCTAACAACTACAATAACCTATACTTAACTTCAGGGCAGCCGGCTCTATGCAGATGGACATGGCCTTTGTTCGGATCTTGCATGGCTGGGTGGAAGAAGTGGCTCTGTTTCTGCTGGCCTCATCCGTCTGGTAGCAATCGTTGGTCTTGAACTTGTCTGGTCGTTATGCTGCTCTTGGTTTGGCATAGGCCGGATCCAAGAGAGACCGAGCGCATAGCTATGTCTCTTCTTATCCCTCAGGGATTTTGCGTTCTTTGGGCGGTCCATAACTTGGACCTAATAATTCGACAGGCTTCAATCACTGACTTCGATTTTGGCCAATAAAGGAGCGGGTGCCTTGATGGCTAGGCGTGTCCTTAGCGGTCATTGACCTTGGCTGTCTGGGCTCCCTACGTAAAGGGTGTGGCGCCGATTAGTCTGTATCTGTATCGGTTACCTGATTACAGTTCTTTTGTTCTGGGGAAATGGTTCATTAGAATGCAAACAAGCGGGGGTTTCGATTGCGTCTAGCTATCTGTGTTGCAAATACACACACAAGCTCTGAGTGTGTCTGAGTTCTGGATTGGCCATAATTCCCATGGTCCTTTGCAGGTGGCCATCTGAGATGGCTACAGGCAAGACCCCAAGGATTCGTAGGATGTTTTATCAGAAAGAGAGAGACAGTCAGGTGGCTTAGCTTCAGCTAATTTGTTGTTTTATTACTGGGCAGCTAATATTGAAAAGGTACTGGAGAGGCTCAAGGATCTGACTTCTATCTGAGAGCAGATGGAGGCGACGTCTTACAATGGTTTTAGCTTGGGGGCCTTGATAACTGCCTCACTTCAATATCCCTTGTAGAGTTTACCTATAGTCTTTTAATGGTGTCCACTTTGAGGATTTGGAGGCAATTCAGACAACATTTTAAGCGCTGTCCTATGTTGGTCTCTATTTGTAGGAATCATCTCTTTGTGCTAGCGGGCTTAGATTCAACATTCAGGGCATGGGGGAGGAGGTTCTGGAGCGGCTTGGGGACCTGTTTGTGGAGGCTAGGTTTTTTGGTTTTGAGTAGCTGTCGGACAAATTCCAAATCCCGAGGACTAATTTATTCAGGTATTTCAAGGATCATGATTTGTCACAAGGAGATTTATTTGTTTCCGGTGGCAACTTCACCCTTCCTCTTGAATACGATCTTTTCTTTGGCCGAGTTGGGTGAGGGGAAGATTTTGGGCATTTAGGGCCATAATCCGGTCAGTGGAGCAGGCGCCGCTGAATGAGGTGAAGAGGAAGTAGGAGAGGAGTTGGTTCCAGTTTATGATGGGGGTGTCTGGAGTGAGGCTCTTGACAGGGTGAACTCTACCTTCTCATGTGCTAGACTCAGCCTGATTCAGTTCAAGGTGGTGCACAGGGCGCATCTGAGTCAGACAAGGATGTGAGTTTTTTTCTCAGAGGTGGAGGATAGGTGTGAAAGTTATTTCGGGGACCGGCGAATCATACCCACATGTTCTGGTCGTGTCCTAGGCTTGTCAGGGATTGTTGATATCGAGCTGGAGCCTTGTCCACTGGTGGCCATTCTCGTACTCGCCAGTGCTGCAGACGTGCGGGAAGGCGGATATCCTCACCTTTGCTTCATTAAAAGCCTGGAGGCGAATTCTGCTTGTGTGGAGATCTCTTTCTCCACCCAATGCCTCGGCCTGGTTGGGCAACCTAATGGAGTTCCTATATCTAGAGAAGGTCAAGTACAACATTAGGGTCGTCGGTAGAAGGTTCTACTTAAGGTGGCAGCCATTCATTTCCTTTTTCAGAGTTAGTCACCGTCAGCTGTTTGAGCGGCGGGGTTTTAGTTGGTTAGTTTTGTTTAGTTATATTTTCAGAGGATGGTTCAGGGTGGTTGTTTAGAGTTCATTGTGTTATTTTGCCTTGTACCTTTATGTAATTGTTATCATAAAATATTTCTTCAATAAAAATATATATATTTAAAATATGGCTGTCATACTATAACAGAAAGAAACCTGTCTCTCTGCAAGTAGACATTTCTACAAAAGAACTGGGATCAGCCCTGGTACAAGAGAAAAAACTGATAGTGTACACACCCAAAGCTCTAAAATCAGCTGACTCCAGATATATCAACATAGAACGAGAGATTTTGACAATCGTGTATGGATGTGAGAAATTATATATATATAGCCATGGGAAAAAGTTCAGAGGGGGAGCAGATCTACAAGAAAAATCTGTCAAACTCCAGCAAGACTGCGAGGGCTATTCTTGAATCTTCAGCATTACAATTTTGATTTGAAATACACGCCAGGAAGAGAAATGATGCTAGCAGATGCCCTTTCTCAGTTGTCGCCACAGGAGCAAAGTGCAATGAAAGATCTAGGTATAAAAATCAATCACCTAGTCAATGTAACAGCACCAAAGGTGTATCCAATCATGTCATGGAACTCAGCAAAATAGTTGAAGTGCAGACTAAGGTCATATATCATAGAGACCAAAACCAATAAGCAAATGTTGATATTTGTTTTACAGCTGAGCAGAAAAAGCATGAAGATCATTAACAATGCAATTAACCAATGAGACAACAGCATCATCAACAAGTGAAACAACTTTAACATCATCAGCAAGTGACACAACATTAGCAACATCAAGCACGACTCCTATAACATCAGGAGCAATACACACAACACCTGTATTGCATGGCATCTCTTCACTGAGAGTGCTGAATTTTATTTATTCATTCAAAGAATGTGGGTGTCACTGGTGAGGCCAGTATTTCACTACCCATCCTTAATTTTCCTTGAGAAGTTGGTGGTGAGCTGCTTTGTTGAACCATTGCAGTTCATGTGGTGTAGATATACCCACTGTGCTATTAGGGAGGGAGTTCCCAGATTTTGACCCAGGGATAATGAAGGAACGGCGATATATTTCCAAGTCAGGTGGCGAGTGACTTGGAGGGGAATGTCCAGGTGGTGGAGTTCCCATGTATTTGCCAAGTCCACAAAAGGACGTACCGCACCGAAGTGATACTGTGAATAATATTTTGCGAAATGAAGACTTTTAAATTGTTCACTTAATTTTGTTACTCCACTGTGGGCAAGTGCAGGGTCAATTCCAGCCTCACGTGCCTTGGAGTCACAACATAAGTCAATTAACCAATAATTCTTATAAAAATTCCTAAAGTCTTTGGCTCTTGGCTGCCCAATAATTGCAGTCACCAGGTTTGTAAATGTAAACACAATTACTGTTTATAACCAGAATAATGATTAAATATGCAGTAATCACAACTGGATATCAAGCAAGCTAACCTACTACCCCCTTTAACTGTCCCACCCTCTACCCACGCACAAAAGACAGACAAACACAGAGAGGCAGGAAGGGTGAATATAATAAGGATGCAGGAAAATAAAAATTTTTGCTTCTCATGGTTCTGTAGAAGGCTTTCCTCACAACACACTGATTGATCAAAGCCTCTGGTTTACATGTGGTGATGATTATCTTTGCAGAGTCACTCAGCACAGTGCTTACAGGCAGCAGGCCTTCTGGAGAGTCACTTTAGTTCTTATCAAACTGGGGCTTCAACTAGATGGCTCACTGTCAGGCCTATTTCTTTCTTGAGACACTTTACCCCGCATCAATCCTTGCTTCCAGCTCGCGGTTTGACTTCAAGCCTTTGCAGTCTTGAGAGAATGGCACCCAGACTTACTGGAGAGAGAATTGGCCCTCACAGTGGCCTTATGGAGAGAGTCTAGCTGGATCTTTTGACAGAGAATGAATTAGAAACGTCCTTCCAAGCTGCAGAATCAAACGTGAAACCAAAACCTAAACCCTTGAAGCTCTGAAACATTCCAGTGGGATCAGATTCAACCACTACATGTTACCAGGCAGAGCGCAGCCTTTTGGGCCAATTAATTGGCTACCAGCCACATCAATGAAACCAAGTCATCACTGAGGCTAGACAATCTCCGATCACCAGTCTAAAACAGCACAGCAGTCTAAATCCTGCTGTTTTAATTAAAGGAACAGGCTTCTAGCAGGCAGCTTTGCCTTAAAGTCCATTAAATATCCATGGATCAAAAATGTAACAGCAAAATAAAAGAAAGAGTAAATAAGGGAATAAATAGGAAGGACCCTTACATACCTCCCCCCCCAAAAGAGTGAAACTTCAGGGCATGGGCACTTCAATATGAGGTATCATAGAATCATAGAATGTACAGTGCAGAACGAGGCTATTCAGCCCATTGAGTCTGCACCAGCCCTTGGAAAGGGCATTCTACCTAAGCCAACACCTCTACCCTATGCCTGTAAACCAATAACCCCACCAAAACTTTTTGGACACTAAGGGCAATTTAGCATGGCCAATCCACCTAATCTGCACATCTTTGGTCTGTGGGAGGAAACCTGAGCACCCGGAGGAAACCCAGGCAGACATGGGGAGAAAGTGCAAACTCCACACAGACAGTAACCCAAGCCAGGAATCGAACCTGGGACCATGGAGCTGTGAAGCAACTGTGTTTAACCACTATGCCACCATGCCCCCCTATTATAAAGACATAAATTACAAACACATATCCATCCCCAGGATACAAGTTCCCTTCCCAGTCTCTACATTGGTAACTAGTCAGAACCTAAAATGCACAACAAAGCATCCGTAATCACATCATCCTTTCTGGGCATTTGTATAATTTTAACATTGAACTGTTGTAATAATGAACTCCAACGGAATAGCCTTGTTTTCCAGGTTTTAAATTTGTCTAGAAATGCAAGTGGATAATGGTCTGAGTAAACCTGGCTTTATTTGTTGTTAAGTCGGATATATACTTCAAAATGCTGCATGGTTAGCAGCAAGGCAAAGGCTTTCCTTTCAATGGTGGAATACTTGCTCCTGCACAAATTTAGTTTTTAAGAAAACTACGCCACTGGCTTCTCTATTCCTGCATCACCGTCTTGTAGTATCACTGCCCCTACCCCAGGTCATTTGCATCTGTGGTCATTTTAAATGGTCTGGAAAAATCAGGTCTGGCCAGCACCGGTTCTCTTATTCAGATGGTCCTCCACTTCTCAAACGCCTTTTGATAGTTTGCGGACCACACCATTTTTGTTTGCTTCCCTAGCACATTGGTTACAGGTACTGCTATAGTTCTAAAGAGTGGGTAGAATTTTCTATAGAGCTGCACATACCCATAAAGCTCATAATTTCCTGTTTGGTTTTGGGAGTGAAAAAGTCCAACAATGTCCATACTTTGTCCGTTTTGGGCACCACTTTCCCCTGTCCCGCCTAAATAGGTGCCTCCTGCCTAAGCAAACTCAATTTTGGCCAAATTATTTACTAGCCTGGCCAACTCCAGTTATTTGAATGGCTCCTTAAATTGCTCTATATGTTCTTTCCGTGTGTTACTATACACTATCACATCACCCACGTAGACCAGACAGTTAGAAACTCCAGGCACTATTTGGGACACAGGGGACGGGATTCTCTCAGACCGGGGCCGGGCCGGAGAATCCTCGCGAACGGCGCAAATCGCGCCACGCCGCCCCGACGCCGGCACGCAATTCTCCGCAGAGCGTGGTTGGCGCAGTGCCTGTCGCGGGCCGCTCTACGTGGCCGGCCCACTGATTCCCAGCCCGTAATGGGTCAGGCGGCCATCGTGGAAACGTAGTGTCCGACCGGCGCCATCCATACCTGCTCTCAGCCGGCAGGAAATCAGCGTTGAAGAGTCGGGTGGCAGCCTGTGGGGGGAGGGTGGGGGGGGGGGGGGGCGAAGGGGGGGTCCGACCCCAGTTGGGGGGGCCTTCGATGTGGCCTGGCCCGTGATCGGGGCCCACCAATCGGCGGGCCGGCCTCTCTTTCTTCCTGCCTCCTTTCCTCCGCGCCGGCACTTGTACTCCTGCGCATTTGTGTCAGGGCCGGCGTGGACAAGGGAAACACTGCGCATGCACGGAAATCGCACCAGTGGGACTGCGCATGCGCGGGTTCGCGTCGGACCCACTGCGCATGCGTGCACCACTCGGGCGCCCATTCCACGGCCGGATCAGCAGCTGGAGCGGCATGAACTGCTCCATCACCATGCTGGCCCCCTGTAGGTGCCAGAATTGCTGATCCTGGGGCCATGTTGACGCTGTCGAGAAACGTGACGGTGTTTCTGACGACGTCAGCACTTAGCCTCAGGATCAGAGAATCCCGCCCAGGCTGTGTTGCTCATTTTGGGCGAGTGTGCTTAACACTCCCTTTGGCTCTGTTTCAAATTCTATGCTCTGGAGTCGCCAGGTGCCGTATAGACACCGTCACAAGTTCAAGGTGAAGTTCAAGGCAATAAAGTTGTACACCAATTAGTAAGTCCAAAACAATTAGAGTTTATTATAACACAACTATAATAACACTCATGCACACGCTAAAGACTAACTTACTTTGAACATAGAACAATACAGCACAGAACAGGCCCTTCGGCCCTCGATGTTGTGCCGAGCAATGATCACCCTACTCAAACCCCCACGTATCCACCCTATACCCATAACCCGACAACCCCCCCCTTAACCTTACTTTTTAGGACACTATGGGCAATTTAGCATGGCCAATCCACCTAACCCACACATCTTTGGACTGTGGGAGGAAACCGGAACACCCGGAGGAAACCCACGCACACACGGGGAGGACGTGCAGACTCCGCACAGACAGTGACCCAGCCGGGAATCGAACCTGGGACCCTGGAGCTGTGAAGCATTTATGCTAACCACCATGCTACCGTGCTGCCCTTCTACCACTAAACGACTAATACTTATCTAAGAAGGAACTGCGAGGTCAGGGAACAAGGCCTTCCTTCCGTTCTGGGCTGCAGACTTCGGGTCACTATCGGTCGGCAAGGGTATAAGTAATGCCGGGGTCAGGTAGCGATCGTCGTTAGGCACTTACTTATTGGCGGCTTCAGTTCAATCGGCTGATGGAGAAGACAGGGGTCTCGAGGCTGGATTCAGAAGCCGGAATCAGGAGAAAGAATCAGAAGACTGAACCATGCGTGGGACCTCTCTTTTATAGGTCCCAGGGGTCCGTGCCCCTTGGGGCGGGCTTCCTCACCTGCTGGGGATCGATTGGGCCTCTTCCCAATCGATATGGTTTGAACCCCCCAATCCTAGGGCCGTTCCTTGATCGCTGGGGCAGTTCTTAGGACTTATTGTCCTGGGCTTCTCTGGCTCCGTGTCTGGTCTGCTATAGAATGTATCGATTGATACTTAATTTGTGTCCATTGTACCTGGGACTGGCCCGGTATCACCTCATTAATATGCTAACGGCTTTCCATTTACAATGCTGCCTGATCTCTGCAGCTGTCGGGAAACCGGTTTCTGCAAGTGTCTCAATGCATAATCGCTCTGTTTAAAACAGCTTGCTGTTTGCTCTTTAACATGTCCATTTTCCCTGCACTCTTTGCAGTCTTCCATTTTGTGTTCGTTAGTGGCCATCTTAGATGGCTACAGCTGTTGGAATGTTGCTGATGCATTTTTGAGTCAAAATGGCATTACCTTGCATTGAAACAACTCTCGGGGCGTTACCGAAGCAGATATCTCCCTCGCCTGCGTGTTAACGGGACCTGCCAATAACCTTTCAACCGATCAATATTTAACAGGAAGGAGGCAGTACCTATTCTATCAATGCAGTCTTCCAATCTTGGAAGTAGCTAGGAATCTGTTTTATTGATGGCATTTATTTTCTTTTAATCTGCAGCAGAGCCATCTGGCTTAGGCTCTGATACTATCTCACGTCCCCTTTTTGCCCCCCTGATTTCTCTCTTAACTCTACTCCAACAACCTCTATACTCTTAAACGGATCCACTTGATCGCAGCTGCCTATTCTCGTCATATGCCTCCTTCTTCTTTTTGACCAGGGTCTCAATATCCCGAGTCATCCAAAGTTTCCTACATATACCAGCCTTTCCCTTCAATCTAAAAGGAATGTGCTTAGCACGGTGGCACAATGGTTAGCATTGCTGCCTCACGGCACCGAGGTCCCAGGTTCGATCCCGGCTCTGGGTCACTGTCCGTGTGGAGTTTGCACGGTAGCACAAGTAGATAGCACTGTGGCTTCACAGCGCCAGGGTCCCTGGTTCAATTCCCTGCTGGGTCACTGTCTGTGCGGAGTCTGCACGTTCTCCCCATGTCTGCGTGGGTTTCCTCCGGGTGCTCTGGTTTCCTCCCACAGTCCAAAGACACGCAGGTTAGGTGGATTGGCCATCACAAATTGCCCTTAGTTACCAAAAAGTTTCGGAGGGGTTATTGGGTTACGGGGATACGGTGGAAGTGAGGGCGAAAGTGGGTCGGTGCAGATCGATGGGCCGAATGGCCTACTTCTGCACTGTATGTTCTATGTTCTCCCTGTGTTTGCGTGGGTTTTGCCCCCACAACCCAAAAGATGTGCAGGATCAGAGGATTGGGCAGACTAAATTGCACTTAATTAGAAAAAATGAATTGGGTACTCTAAATTAAAAAAAATAAAAGGAATGTGCTGACATATCAGAAATATATCGGGCAAAATTCTCCCAAATGGAGACAAAGTGCCGACGCCGGAGTGAAACCCGGAGTGTTTCACTCCGGCATCGGAGGCTGCTCCTCGCCCCCTATTCTCTTCCCCCCCCGGGGGGCTAGGAGCGGCGGCGCGTCAATCTCGCGCGCCGGGCCTTGACACTTGTGTCAAAGCGGCGCGGCCTGAATGACGTGGCCGGCGGCGCCTAAATAACGTCACCCGCGCATGCGCAGGTTGGCCGGCGCCAACATGCGCATGCATGGTTGCCGTCTTCCCCTCCGCTGCCCCGCAAGACATGGCGGATTGATCTTGCGGGGCGGCGGAGGGAAAAGAGTGTGTCTTTCAGAGACGCCGGCCCGACGATCGGTGGGCACCGATCGCGGGCCAGACCCCTCCTGAACACCCCCCTGGTGCTTGATCCTCCCTCCGCCCCCCACAGGCACCATACGCAGCGGTTGCGCGATGTTCACGCCGGCAGCGACCAGGTGTGGTTGGCAGCGGCGTGAACCGGTCAGATTCGGCAGACCGCTCGGCCCATTCGGGCCAGAGAATCGCCGCTTGACCGGAGTGGCAATTCTCCGAGCGGCCTGTCGCAAAACGCGACACGCCATTTTGAGGGGAGGTGGGAGAATCGCGTGGGGGTGCCAGGGCGGCGATGCGTGATTCGCCCGGCACTCCCGCGATTCTCCCACCCGGCGTGGGGGTCGGGGAATCACGTCCACCAAATAGGAATAGGAGGTGGCCATTCCTTCCTTCTAACCTCCTCCGGCATTCAACATGATCATGGCTGATCGTCCACCTCAATGTCATACTCTAGTGCTCTCCCAATACCCTTGACATATTTAGAGTCTAAAAATCTATACCCTTCTTAAATATATTCAGTGATTTGCTCTCCACAGCCTTCTGTGGTAGAGAATTCTAGAGGTTCACCACTGAGTGAAGAAACTTCTCCTCATCTCAGTACTCATTGTCCTACCCATATCTTGAGACTGTGATCCCTTGTTCTAGAACTAACCCCCCGCCCCCAGGAATATCCCAGCATCCAGTCTGACAAGCCCTGTCAAAATTTTATACATTACAATTAGATCCCCTCATTCTTCTAAATTCCAGTGAATACAAGCCTAGTTGACCCAATCTCACCTCATAGGGATCCAGGAATCAGTCTGGTGAACCTTCACAGCACTCCCTCCCTGCCCTTTCTTTGAGATATGGAGACCAAAACTGCACGCAATATCCCAGGTGTGGTCTCTCCATGGCCCTGTACAGCTGCAGTCAGATATCCTTGCTCCTGTACTCAAGCCCCCTTGAAATGAAGGTCAACATAGATCATAGAATTTACAGTGCAGAAGGAGGCCATTTGGCCCATCGAGTCTGCACCGGCTCTTGGAAAGAGCATCCTACCCAAGGTTAACACCTCCACCCTATCCCCATAACCCAGTAACCCCACCCAACACTAAAGGCAATTTTGGACACAAAGGGCAATTTATCATGTCCAATCCACCTAACTTGCACATCTTTGGGCTATGGGAGGAAACCGGAGCACCCGGAGGAAACCCACGCACACACGGGGAGGATGTGCAGACTCCGCACAGACAGTGACCCAAGCCGGAATCGAACCTGGGACCCTGGAGCTGTGAAGCTATTGTGCTATCCACAATGCTACCGTGCTGCCCACAAACATACTGTTTGTCTTTCTAACTGCCTGCTGGGCGAGCAAGTAATTGTTATGTGCATATCCCAGGTTCCACATTCATTGTCACACTGAAATAATGTGCCGAGTAAGAATGTATCAGTCAACCAGGCATGTGGCCAAATGAAGCTCCAGCAATTTGTGTCTAAAGTGAGTATCTCTAACTGAAGGGAACTAGAAGACGTGGCACATAGATTGTAAGGTTGTTCACAGAAGTAAAGTTATGTTTATTTTTAGGGAGATATGGGCCAAAACATTTTAAATGAAAATGAGTAATTAGTGCTCCTAATCAGCAAATCTTAATGTTGCGATTTCATTTGTTATCCTCAGCTCTCCAAGTAAAACTAATGTTGTCCCCTTCTTTAAGAAGAATAGCAGGGATAATTCAGGTAATTATAGACCGTTGAGCCTGCGTCAGTGGTAGGGAAGCTGCTGGAGAAGATACTGAGGGATAGAATCTATTCCCATTTGGAAGAAAATAGGCTTATCTGTGATAGGCAACATGGGTTTGTACAGGGAAGGTCATGTCTTACCAACTTAATAGAATTCTTTGAGGAAGTGACAAAGTTGATTGATGAGGGAAGGGCTGTAGATGTCATATACATGCACTTCAGTAAGGTGTTTGATAAGGTTCCCCATATTAGGCTGATGGAGAAAGTGAAGTCTCATGGGGTCCAGGGTGTACTAGCTAGATGGATAAAGAACTGGCTGGGCAACAGGACACAGAGAGTAGTAGTGGAAGAGAGTTTCTCAAAATGGAGAACTGTGACCAGTGGTGTTCCACAGGGATCCGCACCGGGACCACTGTTGTTTGTATACATAAATGATCTGGAGGAAGGTAGAGGTGGTCTGATTAGCAAGTTTGCAGATGACACTAAAATTAGTGGAGTAGCAGACAGTGAAAGGGGCCTCACGGTAGCATGGTGGTTAGCATCAATGCTTCACAGCTCCAGGGTCCCAGGTTCGATTCCCGGCTGGGTCACTGTCTGTGTGGAGTCTGCACGTCCTCCCCGTGTGTGCGTGGGTTTCCCCCGGGTGCTCCGGTTTCCTCCCACAGTCCAAAGATGTGCGGGTTAGGTGGATTGGCCATGCTAAATTGCCCGTAGTGTAAGGTTAATGGGGGGATTGTTGGGTTACGGGTATACGGGTTACATGGGTTTAAGTAGGGTGATCATTGCTCGGCACAACATCGAGGGCCGAAGGGCCTGTTCTGTGCTGTACTGTTCTATGTATTCTATGTATCTATGAAAGGGACTGTCAGAGAATACAGCAGAATATAAATAGATTGGAGAATTGGGCGGAGAAATGGCAGATGGAGTTCAATCCGGACAAATGCGAGGGGATGCATTTTGGAAAATCCAAATCAAGAGCGAACTATATGGTAAATTAATTAATTTAAAAAAAGTTTCTTTATAAATTTAGAGTACCCAATAATTTTTTCCAATTAAGGGGCAATTTAGCATGGCCAATCCACCTACCCTGCACAACACGGGCCTCACGGTAGCATGGTGGTTAGCATCAATGCTTCACAGCTCCAGGGTCCCAGGTTCGATTCCCGGCTGGGTCACTGTCTGTGTGGAGTCTGCACGTCCTCCCCGTGTGTGCGTGGGTTTCCTCCGGGTGCTCCGGTTTCCTCCCACAGTCCAAAGATGTGCGGGTTAGGTGGATTGGCCATGCTAAATTGCCCGTAGTGTAAGGTTAATGGGGGGGATTGTTGGGTTACGGGTATACGGGTTACGTGGGTTTAAGTAGGGTGATCATTGCTCGGCACAACATCGAGGGCCGAAGGGCCTGTTCTGTGCTGTACTGTTCTATATCTATATCTTTGGGTTGTGGGGGAGAAACCCACGCAAACACGGGGAGAATGTGCAAACTCCACACGGACAGTGACCCAGAGCCGGGATTGAACCTTTACGGTAAATGGAAAAGCCCTGGGGAAAATTGATGAACAGAGAGGTCTGGATGTTCAGGTCCATTGTACCCTGAAGGTGGCTGCGCAGGTCGATAGAGTGGTCAAGAGGGCATACAGCATGCTTTCCTTCATCGGAAGGGATATTGAGTACAAGAGTTGGCAGGTCATGTTACAGTTGTGTAGGACTTTGGTTCAGCCACATTTGGAGTACTGCGTACAGTTCTGGTCGCCACATTACCAAAAGGATGTGGATGCTTTGGAGAAGGTGCAGAGGAGGTTCACCAGGATGTTGCCTGGTATGGAGGGCGCTAGCTATGAAGAGATGTTGAGTAGATTAGGATTATTTTCATTAGAAAGACGGAGGTTGAGGTGGGACCTCATTGAGGTCTACAAAATCATGAGAGGTATAGACAGGGTGGATAGCAAGAAGCTTTTTCCCAGAGTGGGAGACTCAATTACTAGGGGTCACAAGTTCAAGGTGAGAGGGGAAAAATTTAAGGGAGATATACGTGGAAAGTTCTTTATGCAGAGGGTGGTGGGTGCCTGGAACGCATTGCCAGCGAAGGTGGTAGAGGAGGGCACGATAGCGTCATTTAAGATGTATCTAGATACATGAATGGGCAGGGAGCAGAGGGATACAGATCCTTAGAAAATAGGCGACAGTTTTAGATAGAGGATCTGGATCGGCGCAGGCTTGGAGGGCCGAAGGACCCGTTCCTGTGCTGTAATTTTTCTTTGTTCTTTGGTCTAAAACTGTGCGTTAAACGCCAGGTTATAATTATTCTAAACAGAATTTCAATGTCACCATTTATAAGATATGAAGATGCCGGCGTTGAACTGGGGTGAGCACAGTAAGAAGTCTTACAACACCAGGTTTAGGTCCAACAGGCTTGTTTTGAATCACTAGCTTTCGGAGCACAGCTCCTTCCCATTCAGCTGGGGAAGGAGCTGTGCTCCCCAAGCTAGTGATTTGAAATAAACCTGTTGGACTTAAACCTGGTGGTGTCAGACTTCTAATCATTATTAAGAATTTGTGTGTTATGGCGAAGGAAAGTCTAAACGTTTGTCCTTAATGGTCTCTTTGACCCTAAAGGAAAGAACGGAGTGGAAGACCCTGCGGAATCCAGCCAGACTGAGTCCTCAGTCTCACGTGACAAGTGTTTGACATTCTCCCAGCATTCCCTCAGGGAAGGAGCGCTCATGCGCGCAAGGACGGGGCGGGGAGAGACGGGAGACTTTGGTTTAGTTTCCGGGTTACGGTGACGTCACGGCGGGACGGCCCAGAGGGTTAGGCAGGAGGCCGGTTTGTGTCCAGCTCCACCACTGCTAATCAGTGAAACAAAAGGTACCGAAGCCTCAAGCTGACCTCTATTTAGCATTTCAGGACAGGAGAAAGTCTGGACTTTGAACACTTGAAAGTAAGCACGTGAGAGAGAAACTTAGTGTTTTGACTGGAACAAACGCTTGTTGTGAAATCCCAACCCTGAACTTATTTCAGAGAAAGAGGCAACATCTCGGAGTTCTTTACCTTAACCTAATTACTCTGAATATTGTAATTGTTATGTAGACTGACGCAGGCATTTTGTAGACAGTAGGATTCCAGTTAATCTGTTTTGCAACGGGATATTGAACTATTCAGCTAACAATGTGCTAACTAACCCTTCAAAACTGCCTGAGTGTGTTAGTCAGGATTTCAAAAAAGTTTTCTTTTTCTCTTTTTTCTTCCTCTCGTTTTAAGGGGGCTTTGGTATCGGTGTGGATGGGGACGGGGGTGGAATTGAAGATGGTGGGGTAGGGTGTGGCCGGGCGAAAGCGCGGGCTCTCCCCTGTTTCCCGCGCGCGGGACGGAGGAAGGGGGAGGAGAGAAGAGTGGGGTGTGGCCAGCAATGGCGGCTTTTCCCGCGCTGAAGCGGAGTCAGAGAGGGATGGCAAGGGCCCCCCCCCCCCCCCCCCACATCGGGAGGAGTCGGAGTGTGGCAGGGGCAGCCGGGTCAGCGAAAACCAGCTGACTCTCGGGAGTACGATGGTGGATACACTGTGGCTAGGAGGGGTCCTAGCCGGGGGGGGGGGGGGGGAGGGGGGTTAGGGGGGGATACCGGGTTGCTGCTGGAAAGGCTGAGGACGGGAAGGGAAGAACGGGAGGAGAGAGGGGGGGGGGGCCATCGCCATGGGGAACGGGTCAGAAGGGGAGGGTCGACCCGGGGCGAACAGGGGACAGAACATGGCTAATAGACAGGGGAAAGGGACGGGTCGCTCCGTGACCCGGTTGATTACTTGGAATGTGAGGGGGCTGAACGGACCGGTCAAGAGATCAAGGGTTTTTTCACACCTAAAGGGACTGCAGGCGGATGTGGCAATGTTGCAGGAGACTCACTTGAGAGTAGTAGACCAGGTGTGCCTGAGAAGGGGGTGGGTGGGACAGGTGTTCCACTCAGGCTTGGACGCAAAGAACCGGGGGGTGGCGATTTTGGTGGGAAAGAGGGTGTCGTTCGTGGCGGCGCAGGTGGTAGCAGATAAGGAGGGTAGGTACGTGATGGTGAAGGGTAGGCTGCAGGGAGAGAATGTGGTGCTGGTAAATGTATATGCCCCGAATTGGGATGACGCGGGTTTTATGAGGCGCCTGTTGGGCCTCATTCCGGGTCTGGAGGCAGGAGGCCTGATCATGGGGGGGGACTTCAACACAGTGCTCGACCCTGGGCTGGACAGATCGAGTTCCAGGACGAATAGGAGGCCGGCAGCGGCGGAGGTGCTAAGGGGGTTCATGGAGCAGATGGGGGGGGTAGACCCTTGGAGATTTGGCAGGCCAAGGGCGAGGGAGTATTCTTTTTTCTCCCACGTCCACAGGGTGTACTCCAGAATAGACTTTTTTGTACTGAGCAGGGGGCTGATTTCGAGAGTGCAGGACACGGAGTACTCGGCCATTGCGATTTCGGACCATGCACCACACTGGGTAGAGGTAGAACTGGGGGAAGCACGGGACCAGCGCCCGCTGTGGCGCCTGGATGTGGGGCTGCTGGCGGACGATGAGGTGTGCGGAAGGGTCCGGAAGGGCATTGAGAGATATCTGGGCACGAACGACACGGGCGAGGTGAAGGTGGGGGTAGTATGGGAGGCCCTGAAAGCAGTGATCAGAGGAGAGCTGATCTCCATAAGGGCAAACAGAGAAAGGAAGGAGAGGGAGAGACTGGTGGGGGAACTTATAGAAGTGGACAGGAGATATGCGGAGACACCAGAGGAGGGGCTGTTGAGGGAGCGGCGCAGTTTACAGGCCCAGTTTGACCTACTGACCACTAGGAAGGCGGAGACGCAATGGAGAAGGGCACAGGGTGCGGTCTATGAGTACGGGGAAAAGGCGAGCAGGATGCTAGCACACCAGCTGCGCAAGCGAGATGCAGCCAGAGAGATTGGGGGAGTGAGAGAGAAGGGAGGGAACGTAGTGCAGAAGGGGCAAGAGGTGAACGGGGTCTTCAGGGATTTCTACAGGGAATTGTACCGGTCTGAGCCGCCCAGGAGGAGGGGGGGAATGGAGAACTTCCTCGATAGATTGAGGTTCCCAAAGGTCCAGGAGGAACGGGTGGAGGGGCTGGGGGCGCCGATAGAGCTGCAGGAACTAGTTAAAGGGATAGGCCAGATGCAGGCGGGGAAGGCGCCGGGGCCGGATGGGTTCCCGGTGGAATTTTATAAGAAGTATGTAGACTTGGTGGGTCCAGTGCTGGTGCGAGCCTTCAATGAGGCGCGAGAGGGGGGGGCTCTGTCCCCGACAATGTCACAGGCCCTGATCTCCTTGATCCTGAAGCGGGACAAAGACCCTGTACAGTGCGGGTCCTATAGGCCTATCTCCCTCTTGAATGTAGATGCCAAACTGTTGGCAAAGGTCCTGGCAACCAGAATAGAGGATTGTGTGCCAGGGGTAATCCATGAGGACCAGACGGGTTTCGTAAAGGGACGACAACTTAATACAAATGTCCGGAGGCTGTTGAATGTAATTATGATGCCAGCAGTGGAGGGGGAGGCTGAGATAGTGGTAGCACTGGATGCGGAGAAGGCATTCGATAGGGTGGAGTGGGAATACCTGTGGGAGACGCTGGAACGGTTTGGGTTTGGGGAGGGATTTATCAAGTGGGTGAAGCTGCTGTATTCGGCCCCGAGAGGAGGTCGGAGTATTTTGGGCTCCATCGAGGTACCAGGCAGGGATGCCCCCTATCCCCCTTACTATTTGCATTAGCGATCGAACCGTTGGCGATGGCACTGAGGGGTTCAGGGGGTTGGAGAGGACTGACAAGGGGAGGGGAGGAGCATCGTGTATCACTCTATGCGGATGATTTGTTGTTGTATGTGGCGGATCCGGAAGGGGGAATGCCGGAGGTAATGGAAATACTAGCGGAGTTTGGGGACTTTTCGGGATATAAATTAAATGTGGGTAAAAGTGAGGTCTTTGTGATACACCCGGGAGATCAGGGGGAGGGAATTGGGCGGCTCCCCTTTAGGAGAGCAGTAAAGAGCTTCAGGTACTTGGGGGTGCAGGTGGCAAGGAACTGGGGGACCCTCCACAAGCTGAACTTTTCAAGGCTGGTGGAGCAGATGGAGGAGGAGTTCAAGAGGTGGGACATGGTACCGCTGTCGCTAGCAGGGAGGGTGCAGTCAGTCAAGATGACGGTCCTCCCGAGGTTCTTGTTTCTGTTCCAGTGCTTGCCCATCTTCCTCCCCAGGGCCTTCTTCAAGAAGGTAACTAGCAGCATTATGGGCTATGTGTGGGCGCATGGCACCCCTAGAGTGAGAAGGATTTTCTTGGAACGGAGTAGGGACAGTGGAGGATTAGCGCTACCCAATCTTTCCGGATACTACTGGGCGGCGAACGCATCGATGGTGCGCAAGTGGGTGATGGAGGGGGAGGGGGCAGCTTGGAAACGTATGGAGAGGGCGTCCTGCGGCAATACAAGCCTGGGGGCGCTAGTAACGGCACCATGGCCGCTCCCCCCCACAAGGTATACCACGAGTCCGGTAGTGGCGGCCACCCTTAAAATCTGGGGGCAGTGGAGGCGACACAGGGGGGAAGTGGGGGGTCTGATGGCGGCGCCACTGAGAGGGAACCACAGATTTGTTCCGAGGAACACTGGCGGGGGATTCCAGAGCTGGCACAGGGCGGGCATCAGGCAACTGAGGGACATGTTCATAGAGGGGAGGTTTGCGAGCCTGGGAGAGCTGGAGGAGAAATTTGAGCTCCCCCGGGGAACACGTTTAGATACCTGCAGGTGAAGGCATTTGCCAGACGACAGGTGGAAGGATTCCCCTTGCTTCCCGATGGAGGGGCGAGTGATAGGGTGCTGTCAGGGGCCTGGGTCGGAGAAGGGAAGGTCTCGGACATCTACAAAATAATGCAGGAGGTGGAGGAGGTACTGATAGAGGAGCTGAAAGACAAGTGGGAAGCGGAGCTGGGAGAGCAGATAGAAGATGGGACATGGGCGGATGCCCTAGAGAGGGTCAATTCGTCGTTGTCGTGCGCAAGGTTGGGCCTCATCCAATTTAAGGTGCTGCACAGAGCCCATATGACGGGGACTAGGATGAGTCGGTTCTTCGGGGGGGAGGACAGGTGTGTTAGGTGTTCGGGAAGCCCTGCGAACCATGTACATATGTTCTGGATGTATCCGGCACTGGAAGAGTTCTGGGAGGGGGTGGCGGGGACGGTATCGAGAGTGGTGGGAACCAGGGTCAAACCAGGGTGGGGGCTAGCGATTTTTGGGGTTGGGGTGGAGCCAGGAGTACAGGAGGCAAGGGAGGCCGGAATATTGGCCTTTGCGTCCTTGGTAGCTCGGAGAAGGATCTTGATTCAGTGGAGGGACACAAGGCCACCAAGCGTTAACACCTGGTTAAACGACATGGCAAGCTTCATCCAATTGGAAAGAATCAAATTCGCCCTGAGAGGGTCGGTACAGGGGTTCTTCCGGCGGTGGCAGCCCTTCCTTGACTTTCTGGATCAGAGATAGGAACCGGAGGCCGAAACAGCAGCAACCCGGGGAGAAAAGGGGGGGGGGGGGGGGGGGAAGGGAGGGGGGGGGGGGGATAGCAACGAAGGGAGCACGTCAGCGGGGGGTCGCGGGCAAGGACTGCCCGAGGCCATCGGCAGAAAGGGAAAAACGGTTTGGTTGCTAGACTGATAGCGCGGAGGGGGGGGGGGGGGGGGGGGAGGGAGGGTGGGGGGGGGGCGCGCGGGGGAGGGCGTGGGGAGGTTTTTCCAGGGGGGACTTGTGGTGTTATAATTTAAAATGTAATAGGGGTAAATGTTTGTATCGAAAAATTTCAATAAAAATTATTTAAAAAAAAAAAAGGATTTCAAAAAAGTAATATCTATTACTGGGAGAGTTAATATGTATACCTGTGCCTAGTAGTCCTGAGAAGGTGGTTGTGGGCCACTACCGTAATTTCACTGAATTGCTTGTTAGGGCACATCAGAATAAAGTGTGTTAGTGTGCGACTGGGGTTGGATGTAGGGGGCAAAATCCAAATTTTCAAACAGAATTCAAATTTCCATAGTGGGAACTTTTCCTCTGGAATATTCTTTAGTCCAGTAGCACAGCCACTGCACCACCATACATACCTTCAGTGTTTGATTTATATTTTAGACCCTACTTAAAATATGAACAAGTTTAAAAACTGCTTTCTTGGCTGTCCTCGGATGGCATATATCCAGTATTTGTGTTTTTATTTGTTTGGTATTTGGAAAGTAATTGCTTGAAGTCTTTGAGGGTTGTTCCCATTACCATCCAGCTCGGGTGACAGTTGATTTTGATCTTGTGACCTGTTAAATCTATCGCACTTAATGATGTGAAAAGAGTAGACAAGGTAGCTCCAAGTGCAGACTTCCTTCAAACATTTAATTCTATTTTATTGATCTTTCACTTTAAAAAAAGGACAGCTCCATATATTTAAGTTGGTTAATGAACTGTTTTGTACTTATTGCAAGTCTTAGTGGTGACAATTCTCTGATTTTTGGATTGATTTGGGAAGGGGGTGGATGGTGGTTGAAATTCAGATTATTGCCTGAAATGTGCTTTGACTATAAGTTGATTTCTATTGTTCCTTTGAGCTGACCTCAATGTTTTCAGATTTGAATTCATATTTAAAAAAATAATCAGATGGTGTCTGGATTTTGCATTGAAAATAATGGTGTCTAAACGTGCTTACTGCTGATATGGTGTAAATCACACAGCAGCTCCAAGTGCGCACGTTAGTTAATGATGGAACTGGACAGTTGCAGTCTGAGTTGCCCAGCTCACCCACAGACAGTATGCTGATCTTGCTGATAGACTTGGCTTTAAAACTCGAGTAAGGGAGTTAATTTGCTTACCAATAAACATGCTAGAAAAAATTGACGCAGGACCATTAATGGCGTGGTTTGCCACCATTACTGACTAATGGTGGAGGAATAGTGCACTGCATTCACTGCATGGACAGCTGCTCACGGACGTGGGGACTTTTGAACATAGACTAGCCATCATCTAGGTCCTTCTGGATGTTGTAGATATGAAGAAAAGGATAAACCAAAAAGGGAACCTTATGTCAGACATACAGGCTCAATATTGCAGAAAGGCTAGAGCAATATCAAAGGTATAGAGTTGAAATTGGGAAAGCCTCAATGGCCTACTCGTTTTTCTGAGACTTACATATTCCAAAATCCCCAGCCAGGCCAAACAATTTCCCAGCATCTACCTTGTCAAGTCCTTAAGAATTATGTATCTTTCAATTTGGTCTATTTTAATTCAAACTCCATAGGAGAATATTCTCATCTAATGACCAGCCTGGTAAACATTTGTTGCACTCCCAAGTATGTGCTTCCAAGTATGTCCTGTAGGAATAGAGTCCATCTGTCTTCACAAAAAAAGGGTGCAACTCTAACATAGTTGAAGGCGAGTGTGGTGGGATAAACATATTAAGGGGTTTAGCCTTTTTGAAAGTGGATAAATTGTCAGACCTCATTTGAAATGTATTCCAGGCTGCTAAGAAACGCAGGGGCGTAAATAACAGAAGCTTTGCCTGTAACCATCTGATCCTCTCTGACTACAGACATAGTTTTGGAAGATTGGGAGGTTGTTTAAAAAGGGAGGCAGAGTCGACTTTAATTCAAATGCAGTATGCCTAACCTTGATGGTGGACAAATTGTGGGGCGATAAATTTCCCAATCCTGACCACCCCTCTGCCATGTCACAGTAATCTCCCATTTGAATTTGTGCCTGCAGCTCATTTAATGTATTCATACACTCCCTTGCATTTGTATATGGAACTTTTGTGTATCATACATCCTAAACTGTCCCTCAGCACTGATGTTTTATTCACCCATTTTATTATTTTCCTTCTGGTTTAATCAATATACTTGTAGTTTTGCCATTACCTGCCTCACCGTTTATTTACACTCTGTCCTCCGACTTTGTTTGTTTATGAAACTATATGAACTCCACCCTCTTTCTCCCCCCTGCTTTTTTTGTGATGTTTATATATAATGAGTGATCTACACAAAGTATGGAGGCTTAATTATGATAAAAGTTGGTTGTGTGAGAGAAAGAATGTCATAGACTGGTTGAACGTCACAGACTGCAGAAATAGACTGGTTAGGAGGCAGAGAAGTGAAATTCAATCGAGAGATTGTGTGGTAACACGTTTCTCGAGGATGAACAAGGCACAGGAATACATAACTGGTGGGATATTAGTGTAGAAGAACAGTGGAACCTTATCCACAAATATCTGAAGGTAGCAGGACAGTTGGGTAAGGTGGTCATCAATGCACATGGGATACTTTGCTTTATTAGGACACTAAGGGCAGGGATGTTATTCTAGAACTGTGTAAAATACTAGTTGGGCCACAGCTGGAGTACAATGTACAATTTTGACCACTAATATCAGAAGGTTGTGATTGTGCTAGAGGGGAAAAAGAGGAAAACTGTAGTCATTAAGAAAGATTAGATTGGCTTCTTTGGCGCAAAGGAGATTTTAATTGCTGTGTATAAATTTTAGGGACCTGCATAGAGTTGGGCAGCACGGTAACATAGTGGTTAGCACTGTGGCTTCACAGCGCCAGGGTCCCAGGTTCGATTCCCTGCTGGGTCACTGTCTGTACGGAGTCTGCACGTTCTACCCGTGTCTGCGTGGGTTTTCTCTGGGTGCTCTGGTTTCCTCCCACAGTCCAAAGACGTGCAGGTTAGGTGGATTGGCCATGCTAAATTGCTCTTGGTGTCCAAAAAAAGGTGAGGAAGAGATATTGTGTTAGGGGGATAGGGTAGAAGTGAGGGCATAAGTGGGTCGGTGCAGACCCTATGAGTCGAATGGCCACCTGCACTGTACGTTTTATGATAGGAATCGTACCATAGAATCAATGGAATCATACCATAGAATCATAGAATTTACAGTGCAGAAGAACCTGGTTGACCTAATGAAGGTAAATTCTATGTAATTAACAGAAGAATTAGAGGGGCATTGAGAATGCTTTCACCCAGAGGGCAGTCTAGAAATTGCTGCTTAAAAAGGTGGTGAAGGAAAAATCTCTCCCAGCATTAAAAAACAACTTTGTTTTGCTCTTGAAATGCTATAAGCTCTTGGGCGATGGACCAAGAAGTGGAAAGTTGGATTAGACTGATTAATTCTTTCTTGGCTGTCACAGACATGATGGGTCAAGTTTCCTCCTGTGCTGTAAATTTTCTACGTTTCTAGCGAGTGATTATTTCATCTGCAACTCTCATAAAATGTGGAGGTCAATTCTAGGACCACTGCTTTATTTACCAAGATGTTGCCTGGTATGGAGGGCATTAGCTATGAGGAGCGGTTGAATAAACTCTGTTCTCACTGGAACGACGGAGGTTGAGGGGCGACCTGATAGAGGTCTACAAAATTGAGGGGCATAGACAGAGTGGATAGTCAGAGGCTTTTTCCCAGGGTAGAGGGGTCAGTTACTAGGGGGCATAGGTTTAAGGTGTGAGGGGCAAGGTTTAGAGGAGATGTACGAGGCAAGTTTTTTTTACACACAGGGTAGTGGGTCCCTGGAACTCGCTGCCGGAGGAGTTGGTGGAAGCAGGGACGATAGTGACGTTTAAGGGGCCTCTTGACAAATGCATGAATAGGATGGGAATAGAGGGATATGGACCCAGAAAGTGTAGAAGATTTTAGTTTAGACGGGCAGCATGATCTGCATGGGCTTGGAGGGCCGAAGGGCCTGTTCCTGTGCTGTACTTTTCGACTTTGTTCTTTTGCTGCTGCCAGCAATGCCCATCTCCCAGCAGATGGGCATTAAAGCTGACACCTTTCTTGTCAGCGCTGCTTGGTTCTATGCTGAACTTTCATCTGTCTGCAATTGTTAAATAATAATGATTTAATGCTGTCAATTGGAATCAAACCTGATCTAAATATTGATTAATCTGATTTGTACTGGTTAGCTAGTTGTTTGGGGGGAAATAAACTTCAGCTTTCTAATGATTAGTTGAATAACAGGCCAAATATTTAATGTAAACATAAGATGATAAGAATAAAAGCACTTAATAATGACTTGCTGTGCATGCCATGATTGCAGTGAAGGCAAACTTAAAACCTCTGGCACAGCTGACTGATTGGATTCTTTAGCTTTTCATTTTTAAAATTAATTTCATAGAGAACTTGCATTTTGTGGAGTGAAATTAATTTCTAGCACTATGCCACAGTTCACTTAAAACATGTCTGTTCCGTTCCATTGCAGGTGCTAACAGGATGGCCATTTTTGTCAAGAATTTTCTCCAGGTCAACAGGTCTCTGTGGCAGTTGAGCAGGTGCTCACTCTTCTATTGGCCATCGATCTGTTCTGTGACACATAAGCATTTGAGTACCGTGGTCACAATGAGGCCCCAAATTGGACCAGATCCTCTCAAAGTGATTAGATCAACTGCCGTGCCTTTTCTTGAATCAAGTCCACTACCGGGTGTACAGGAAATTGCAGGAATGAAAACAAGGTCTTCTCTAAAGAAACGCTGCAAGGACTGCTTCTTTGTGCGTAGGCGGGGACGTTTGTTTGTGTATTGCAAGACCCATCCCAGGCACAAACAGAGACAGGGCTAACCTGGCGATTTGAACTTTAATTATAATAAATTGTAATATGGAAATTAATTTCAAGGTAGAATTTTGTTTCTCATTAATGTTACCATTAGTTGGATCAGGACTAGATGTGCGTTTTTCGGATTTAGAGAATTCATTTCTGTATTTTTGTTTGAAAGTTGATTCTGACCCATATTAATGGCCTTTGCAAATAAGGAGAGTTTAAAAGGCTACAAATGAAGCACAGCAATCACTACTTTTATATAGCACCTTTAATATAGTAAAACATCTCAAGGTATGTAACGAGAATCTTCTCAGACAAAATGATACCAAGCCATGGAAAGAGATTGAGAGAGATGACCAAAAGCGTATTCAAAGAGGTAGGCTGTCCAGAGGATCATGAAAGGAAAAAAGCAAGGTATCTCAAAAGTAATACTAGTTTATGGGCAAAAATCTGGCAGGTGGAGTATAATGTTACAAAGTTTGCTTTGGCAGGAACAATTGTATTACAAATAGAGCAGAATTCTGAGGTGCAAAGGGATCTAGGTGTTCTAATGCATGAGTCACAAAGTTAGTATGCAGGTAAGTAAGTAAAAGTTGCTGTAGTCCCAGGCGACCATACCTGCTTTCTACTTTTGAAGGGGGGACCTGACTGGTGGTGATTTAGCCCAAGGGTCACATCGCCTCCGGCGAGAGGCAAGGATGGGAAGGCGGGGCCTTCATGTATAACCTCAGCCGGTACGGGAATTTAACCCACACTGTTGACCTTGCTCTGCATCACAAACCAGCTGTCCAACCAACTGAGTTAAACCAGCCCCCTACAGAAAGTAGTTAAGAAAGCAAATGGAATGCTATTATGAGAGGAATTGAACATAAAGTGAGAATGTTCTGTTTAAGTTGTACAGGGTATTGGTGAGACCATATCTCAAATACAGTATGCAGCTTTGGTCTCATTTAAGGAAGGTGTAAATGCATTGAAGGTGGTTCAGAGGAGGTTTACTAGCTTGATAGTGGAATGAGCAGTTTGTCTTATGAGGAAATGTTGGACAAACTATTTTTCCACTGGAGTTTAGAAGAGTGAGGGGGTGACTTGATTCAAGTAGATCCTGAATTGTCTTGATAAGGGGACTTGGAAAGGATGTTTTCTGTTGTAGCTGAGTCCAGAACTAGGGGGCATTATTTTAAAATTAGAGGTTGCCTTTTTAGGACAGAGATGATAATTTTTGTTGAGGCTTGTGTGACTTTGGAAAACTCTGCCTCAGAAGGCCTAGAGGCAGGTCATTGAATATTGGACAAATGTAGATAAATCCTTGTTAGGCAAGGGAATCAAAGGTTACCGAGGCAAGATGGGAACGTGGACCTTGAAACACGAACCGATCAGCCTTGATCTTGTTGAATGGTGAGCAAGCTTGAGGGGACTAATGGCTTGCTTCTGCTCCTATTTAATATGTGCAGATATTTAAGGAGGTATATCGACACTTATCCAAGGCAGCTGCAAGCATGGTCACCTTTGGTAGAGTGATTAAAATTCATGATGTGTAAAAGACCAGTGTTGTGCAGCGATCTCAAAGGTTTGTGTGGTTGGATGTGGGTGTAGAGATGGGGATGGATGATGCCATGAAGGGACTAGAAAACACGCAAGAAGATTTTAAAATTGAGTTGAAGTCGGACCATGAGCTAGTTTAGATCCGCAAGGAAGAATGAGTGAACAAGACTCCGCTAAGATTGGATGAGCATGAGTTTATGTAGGTTAGAAGGTGGTAGATTGACCTGGAGAGCATTACAAAAGCGAAGTGTAGAGGTAACAAGCATAAATTAGGGTTTCAGCAGCAAATAGACCGAGGCTGGGGTGTTACAAAGGTGGGAGTGGGCCGTCTTGATAATGGAATGGATATGTGCCCAGAATCTCATCTTTATATCAAACATACCCAAGATTCTAAAGGGTCTAGCTCAGCTTCGGGTGGTTGCCAGAGATCGAAATCGTAGTCTGGGAACCGAGTTTATAGTGGGGATCAAAGACAATGACTTCAAACTTCCTTAATATTTAGTCAGAAGACATTTCTGCTTGTCGAATATCTGGCAGATAAGCAGTGAGGAAGTAGGCAGTAGAGAGGTCAGTGTGAGATAACGCTGCTCATGAGCCAAGATCCTCTGGCTTCAGAGCAAAAAAGCAAATTGACAAGGGAAAAAAAAAGTCACGGGTCTCAAATAAAGTGTTGAATCTAACCACGTTTGGCCAATTGCATTTTTTATATTACAAGCCAGTCCTATGGCCTCGCACCAACGTAGGAGACATTTGGCAAAATTAATTTCCTTGTTCTTTAATTTGAAAATTCTACCTGCAACTCAGCCCTGGGTCTATCAACACAGTAGCACAGTGGTTAGCACAGTTGCTTCACAGCTCTGTGAGGAGTCTGCATTTTCTCCCCGTGTCTGCGTGGGTTTCCTCCGGGTGCTCCGATTTCCACCCACAGTCCAAAGATCTGCCGGTTAGGTGGATTGGCCATGCTAGATTGGTCTTGGTGTCCAAAAAATGTTAAGTGGGGATTAGGGTAGATGCATGGGCTTCAGTAGGGTGCTCTTTGTAAGGGCCGGTGCAGACTCGATGGTCCGATTGGCCTCCTGCACTGCAAATTCTATGATTTCCTTTATGTTGCTCCTATCCACAATTCATTTTCAATGTACAGGAATTAAAATGTTTTTAACCTTAATTTCATGGGATATGCATGTCAATGAAAAGTCATCCATTTGTTGCCCATTGTAATCATCCTTGAACTATTGGCTTGCCAATTCAATGGTTGGTTAAGAGTCAACTATATTGCTGTGGGTTTGGAGTCATTTTAGCCACACAATGTTAAGATGGCAGGTTTCCTTCACGAAAGGACATTAGAAACACTCGAAGTAGGAGGAGGCCATTTGGCCCTTCAAACTTCTGCCATACATTATAATGGCTGATTATCAAATTCAACCCCCCTCCCGCCCCAAACAATATCCCTTGAAACCTCTAGCCCCAAGTACAATAATTCGTTTTTGAAATATCACAACGTTTTGACCTATATTAGTCGTGAATTCCACAGATTCATCACACTCTGGGTGAAGAAATTTTTCCTCACCTCAGTCCTAAAAGGTTTACCCCTTATCCTCAAACTATGACCCCCAGTTCTTGACCCCCCCCCCCCCCCCCCCCCCCCCCACCATCGGGAACATTCTGTCTGAATCTACCCTGTCTAATTCTGTTAGAATTTTGTACGTTTCTGAGATTCTCTCTCCTCCACTCCAATGAATATAATCCTAACCGACTTAGTCTCTCCTCGTGACAGTCCTGCTATCCCAGGAATCAGCCTGATAAACCTTCAGTGCATTCCCTCAGTAGCAAGAACATCCTTCCTCAGATAAGGACACTAAAACGGTGCACAATGCTCCAGGTGTGACTTCACCAACGCCCTATACAATTGCAGTAAAACATCCCTTTTCCTATACTCAAATCCTCTTGCTATGAAGACCAACATGCCATTTGCCATTACTGTCTGCTGTATCTGTATGCCTACTTTCAGCAATTAATGCACAAGGACACCAAGGTTTTACTGAGTATCCACCTCTCAATTTACACTCATTCAAATAATTTGCCTTCCTATTTTTGCTACCAAAGTGGATAACCTCACATTTAGCCACATTATGCGGCATCTGCCATGCATATGCCCACTCACTCAGCTTGTTCAAATCCTGCTGCAGCAACTCTGCATCCTCACTCAACCAGGTGTTTTTTTTTCTTGCAGCAATTGATGGTCACCACTACTGAGAGCAGCTTGATATTCTAGATTTATTAAATAAGTTTAAATTCCATCAGCTACCCCTGTGCCTCTATTTCACTGTCATTTATATACGGCAAGATCCAAAGAAAGCAACAGATTTCTGACCAGTTTATCTCTTTGCCAATGGCAATGATATTGGAATCACTCCACTTTTACGAGGTAAATATATATTTTGCAGCACCTAAAAGAGTTAGTGGGACCTCAGTTTATTGTTTCATCTGCAAATGTCACCACTGACTAAATGTTAGATTTGCACTTTGGTGAAGTCCTGTAGATGAGGGGAAAGGAAGGGCATGATCCTATGACTTTCTGACTGATGCAAGTGGCATATCTTCAGGGTTCAATGTATTGTGCACAGTTTTTGTCTGCTCAGGTTGCAATTCAGTCTTTCCTGAGTGTTCTTCAGTAAATTTGCATAAGACAGATTCTTTGATTTTGAGAAATCATCACCCATTCACTTTGCCCTATTCTCTCAATGTTTCCATTGATTTATTACTAGCAGATAATCACTTTAAGCATGTATGCAAGTTGGATCATTTTCCTGTGGAGGAATCGGAATGAGAAGTGAAATCAACACTTGGCTTTGGAATTCGGAGACAAAATGCTGTTTTTCCTTTCCTATTAGAGGTAGAATTTGTGAACTCATTCCAGACCTGGACATCTTTTCATCTGCAAATCCAAGCTCAACAACTTTGCCACATGAAGATAATTTTAAAGATGGGATGAGGAGGATAAAAATCATACAACACACACATAAACTAAGAGTTACACATAGGATCAGGAGTAGGTCATTCAGCCCCTTGAACCTGTTCAGCCAACTAATTCAGTCATGGCTGATAAAAGTTCAGACAGGTTCAGCTAACAGCAGAATTTGTTGAATTCCTTCAAAGTTGCTGATGATGAGATGAGGTGGTATACAGAAACGTGGTCTACTCTGCAGATGATAGGAATCTTCCGGAGAACCAGGCTTCAAAGAGGTTCGGACGTGTTGCCAGCTTGGATTCCAGTTTTGGTGCTGACAGGCTGAATGTTAATAGCAGACTGCCCTGGGAGCTGTAATTGTAATTAAAAGTTTCAAAAGGCCAGAGGAATTCAGACCATGTGGTGTTGCCTGTTGATGAGTCACTTTCAGGTTGACAATCTGTGTCTCTGGTCAAAATTCATTTGTCACCTTGGGAGATAGATGGTGGCTATTGGCATATACTCTGTTATAACGGAGAGCCATCAAACTAGTTATAGTCCAGGCTGGGGAGTCAGAGTGCGCTGAACATTGTCCTGTAATTACAGTTGAAAGTTTCCAGAACTGTAGCCAATTTGTAGATCATGTGACCTGTAGTGGCCATATGTTTGATCCAGCAAAATCCATTTTCAATTAGGCTGAAAGTAAAGTTTCTTTGACTAGTTTATGATCTCTGCCATAAGGACCTTTGGTAACAATAAATTATCAATCTCCGTTTTGAATTTTTCAATTGACTGAGCCATGATAGCTTTTTAAATTGGGCTTGTAATCCAGGAAATGTTACTCCAGCAACTCTGACTCCCTGAGTGAACTAACATGCCACCAATAACTTATTTGGATGAATAATTTCCAAATTTTGAAAGTTCCAGAACTGGAGACTCACAAAGTCTCCAAGCCTGTTTCTTTGCCAGTCCATCGATACAGTAAACCAGCTTGGTAACGACTACAAGTAATGTGACCTGCAGACAATTCATCTCTTCGAAAGAATCCTGCAATGATTGTGGCATAAGATTTAAATTATTGCATTCCCGATAAACAAAACTTTGCGTAAAAGCGTCTTCATCAGGCCTGAATGTGTTTTCTAGAATGAGCCAATATGTGAATAATGAACTATTCCTGTATAATTCTCTTTGTTTAAACCCACAAAAGTCTTGCTGCTGGTAATTCAAAGTGTTAACACACTGATTAAGAAACGCATCTTCCTTTTCAAAGTGCATGATTATCAATAGAAGGGAAGGGAACAGGGGTTTGCGTAGTTCTCTCTGTTTTAACATATGGAACCTTGTCGAATGCATTCTAGAAGTCCAAATTAACATTCATAGATACCTACTTATCCACTGTTTTTGTTACTGTTGAAAATTCAACTGGGTATGTTGGGCATGACTTATTATAAATCCATGCTGGCTGATCAGTTCATTTTTGCCTGAATGTTCAGTCACTCTATCCCCTAAGAACAGATTCGAGTGGCTTCCTACAATTGATATCAGATTAATAAACCTATTATTTCCTGGATTAACTCATCTGTAAATATTGGAATGGCATTGACAATGTCCCTATCCAAGGGTACATCCTTAATAGAGTTCTGGAACATCATGGCTTCATCTTTGTTTATTACTCTAAGGAGGAAACCAGTGGGTCCCAGAGCATGGGAGTTAGCCATTTATTCCCTCCGCACTGTTTCATCATTCAGGGATCATGGCTGATCTGCCATCTGGAGATTTATCTAACGCTTATCTCATTTTTTAAAAGTTCTATTGAAGTATTGGTTCCTCCCTTGATGTTTAGTTTCTTTTGCAGTCCTGTATCCTCTCCCTCTGTTGTAAAGCAATTATTTAGTAAGTCAGAGTTATACAGTATGGAAGAGGCCCTTCGGCCCATGAAAATGAAATGAAAAATGAAAATCGCTTATTGTCACGAGTAGGCTTCAATGAAGTTACTGTGAAAAGCCCCTAGTCGCCACATTCCGGTGCCTGTCCGGGGAGGCTGGTACGGGAATCGAACCGTGCTTCTGGTCTGCTTTAAAAGCCAGTGATTTAGCCCAGTGAGCTAAACCAGCCCCATTGAATCTGCACTGGCAAAACTACATTAATTCCACTTTCCAGCACTTGACCCATAGCCTTGGTAGTTCCTAATTTCTAATTACAATATTGCCTATGTCTTTAAGGCACTCGCATTACCATAGCTACTGTCTTTCTTGTAATAGATGTCTAAAAAAATATTTCATGTCCTTTATATCACAAATGTTTTTTTTTATTCCCTTTTCGCAACTTGCCACTTGCTTTGTATCCACTTTCTGTTCTTGTATCTTATGGAATTTGTATTCTTTGTATTCACATAACTGCTTTTAAAATAATGTGACACATTTGGTAGCATCCCTGCCTCAGCCAGAAGCTCCAGGTTGAATTCTCACTCTAGGGCTTGATGGCTATGGAAGATGCACTCATAACGTAACCAAATATTTTGCAGATCAATTTGTAAATCCTTTCAACATGCGGCAATGACAGGCAGTAAGAGCAGAAAACATTCTGGTCGGCAATGTGATGGAAACAAATTGGAGCCTCTTCCATCACGATCCAGAGCTCCAGATTAGGGAGGGGGGGGGGGGGGGGGGGGGGGGGTAGTGGTGTCATCATTGGACAAGTAATCCAGAGACCACGGTAATGCTCTGTAGACCTAGGTTTCAATTCAACAACCACAGATGGTGAAATTTGAATTCAATAAAAATATGGGAAACCATTGCCATAAAGCCCATCTGGTCACTGATATTTGCCATCCTTTTCTGGTCTGATCAACATGTGACTCCAGACCAACACTCTAATTGCCCTCCGAAGTGGCCGACCATACCATTAAAAGGTATGAAAGGAATTACACTGGTCAGACCTCCCAACATCAATCTAGGCACCAGAAAGGAAAACTGTAAACTCCAACCCTGTCAGCCCAGCAAAGTTCTTGGTGACATCTAGGGGCTAGTGCCAAAATAGGGAGAGGTGTCTCCAACAAGTGTAGCATCAGCCTGACATATTCGTACTGACAGAATCATACCTTACGGATAATGTCCCAAAACCCACCATCGCAACCAGCAGAGGTGACCGTGTTGTGTTGGGGGGGGGGGGGGGGGTCCTGAGGGAGCAAACACCATTTGGTACTCAGAGTGGGGGAACCTCAATGTCCATAACCAAGAGTGGCTCAGTAGCACCAGTAGACTGAGCTGGCTGAGTCCCAAAGGACATAGATGCTAGACTAGGTGGTGAGGGAACCAACAGGCGAGAAAAGCTACTTGAGCTTATTCTCTCCAACCTACCTGCCACAGGTGCATCTTTCCATGATGGTATTGATAGGAGTCAGCACCACACAATCCTTGTGGGGATGAAATCCTGTCTTCATATTGATGATACCATCCATCTTGTGTGGCGCCATCACCATGGTGAATGGGTTAGATTTAGAACAAATCTAGCAACTAAAGACTGGGCAACCATGAGGATCAGTAGTTCATCAAAAGCAGCAGAATTGTACTCAGCCAAAATCTGTAACCACATGGCCCACGTCTTCCCACCCTACCATTACCACTGAGCCAGGGGATTAACCAAGGACAGGAAGGCATGTCAGGAACAGCATAAGGCATACCTAAAAATGAGATGTGAATCTGGTGAAGCTACAATGCAGGTTGTACATACCTGATAAGCAGCTAAAGCAGCAAGTGGTATACACAGAGCTAAGCGATTCTACAACTAACTGATCAGATATAAACTGCAGACTTGCCACATCTATGGTGGTGGTAAATTAACCAGCACACCGGAGGTGGCAGGCTCCACAAATATCAGCATTCTCGATGATGAGGGAGCCCAGCACATGTGCAAAAGAAAAAGTTGAAGCATTTACAACAATCTTCAACCAAGTGCCAAGTTCATGATCCATCTCTGCCCTCTCCAGCGGTCCCCAGCATCACAGATGCCAGCCTTCGGCCAATTTGATTAATTCTATATGATATCAGAAATGGCTAAAGGCGCTGGATATTGCAATGGTTGTTGCTCCTGACAATATCCTGGCAATATTACAGAAGACATGTGCTCCAGAACTAGCTGTGCCTCTTAGCCAAGCAGTTTCAGTGCAGCTACAGCACTGCCATCTACCTAACAAAATGGAAAATTGCCCAATTGTGTCCTGTACACAAAAAGAAGGAAAGATCCAATCCAGCCAATTACCGCTCCATGAGTATACTTTTGGTCATCAGCAAAGTGATGGCAAGGGGCCATCATCATTGCTATCAAGTGGCACTTGCTTAGCAATAACCTGCTCATGGATGCTCATTTCAGTTCTCAAAGGGCTACTGCGCTCCTGCTCTCATTACAGCCTGGGTTCAAACATGGACAATAGAGCTGAACTCCGGGGGTAGTGTGGTGTGGGGGAAGACTCGCAGCTAGATGGATCATATCTAGAGATGGTTGTGGTTGTTGGAAATCATTCACCTCAGTTCCAGAATATTATTCACGGCTCCTCCAATACCAAAGCAGCCCATGTCCAAATGAAGCAAGACCTCAACGATATCCAGGCTTGGCCTGATAAGTGGAATGGAACATTTGCACCACTCAAACGCCACACAATGACAATCTCCAACAAGATAAAATCTAATCATTGCCCCTTGACATTCAATGCCATTATCATCACTGAATCCCCTACTATCAACATCCTGTGGGTTACGATTGACCAGAAAATGAAAAGGGCTCACCATATAAAAACTGATTGCAAAAGCAGCTCAGAGCCTAGGAATCCTGCAATGAGTAACTGACCCCCTGACTCTCCAAAGCCTGTCATAGAGGTTTACAGCATGGAAACAGGCCCTTCAACCCAACTTGTCCAACTTGAAACCGTCCCGGACAGAGCAGCCCACTTGATTTCTACCCCTTCCACAAACATTCAATCCGTCTACCACTGACAAACAGTGACAGCCATGTGTACCATCTACAAGATGCACAGCAGGAACTTGCCAAGGTTCCTTAGGTAGCACCTTCTAAACCCACAACCATCTAGGAGGACAAGAGCAGCAGATATAAGACAACCCCACTATCTGGAGGTTCCTCTCCAAATCACACACCATCCCGACTTGGAAATATATCGCTATTCCTTCACTGTCGCTGGGTCGAAATCCCAGAACTCTCTCCCTAACAGCAGCGTGGGTGTACCGATACCTCGGGGACTGCAGTGGTCCAAGAAGGCAACTCTCCACCACTCTCTGAAGGGCAACGAGGGATGGCAATAAATGCGGGCTTAATCAGCGACTCCCACATTCCGTAAATGAATTTTTAAAAAGTGTATATATATATATATATATATATAGGCACACATCTATCATGGTGCATTCTGAGGTGCCCCCACAGTTGCATTTATTGTATACAGTCAGGATTAAATTTACAGTCCAAGGGATTTTACACCATTACTAGCACTTCGATGTACTTTGGCTAAAAGGCCTTAAAAGTGGCCTTCCTCAATGCATATTGGCCGCAGCTGCCCCAAGCTTGAGTGCGCCCCTCAACACATAGTTCTGGACCTTGGAATGTGCAAACTTCACACAGATAATCACCCAAGGCTGGAATTTAACCCGGATCCCTGGTGCTGTGAGGCAGCAGTGCTGGCCACTGCGCCACCGTGCCACCCCTACACTGACATTTTTTCTGAATGCCACTTTTTAGAGTTCTAATCGCTCTTGTTATTACAAATACCTATTTATTTGCCTTGTGGTCTGTATATGGAACTTTAAGCATATTCCTTAGCATCCACATTTGAAAGATCTCTAATTTCCTTCCACAGATCTTTATTTATTGTCCTGTCTTCTGAGGCATGCAGAAAAGTGGATAAATGTAGCATCTTATGCATTTTTTCCTTGTTACAAGCTTGTGTTTTCTTGTTGTTAACACATCCTTCATCTTCTTTCCTTCTAAGTTCGGCATCACATCTGCCATCTTCTGTTATAATTTGCCCCTAATATACAAAAGTGTGACACCATCCACTTCAATCTTCACTCGTTCCTGCAAAAGTATTCCTTCCAACTGCCATTGTTTTGTCTTTTTGTGGTTCATACTTACTCCATGTTCTAAACTTGTAAATTGTACTTGACCTATGATATTTTTCTTGATTGTACAAGTAGCGCTGTATCATCAGCCGACTGCAAATTTAAGTTCTTGCCTCCAATAAGAAATACGTCTCATTTAGACTTTAGAAGGATGAGGGGGGGATCTTATAGAAACATATAAAATTATGAAGGGGATAGATGCGGGCAGGTTGTTTCCACTGGCGGGTGAAAGCAGAACTAAGGGGCATAGCCTCAAAATAAGGGGAAGTAGATTTAGGACCTGAGTTTAGGAGGAACTTCTTCACCCAAAGGGTTGTGAATCTATGAAATTCCTTGCCCAGTGAAACAGTTGAGGCTCCTTCATTAAATGTTTTTAAGATAAAGATAGATAGTTTTTTGAAGAATAAAGGGATTAAGGGTTATGGTGTTTGGGCCGGAAAGTGGAGCTGAGTCCACGAAAGATCAGCAATGATCTCATTGAATGGCAGAGCAGGCTCGAGGGGCCAGATGGCCTACTCCTGCTCCTAGTTCTTATGTTCCTATGTTCTCATTCTCTGAATATTTGTTCTGTCTACAGAATGAATGCATACAGCTTTGTTATATGCCTCTCTTCACTTGAAATATATCTGATTGCCCAACTTCTAGCCTGTTGCCCACTATCTAATCCCAATACAGAGTCTGGATGAATCTCACATCTTTACTGTCAATGTCACATTTCAGCAGTACATCTGTCAGCGTTTGGGATAATACGATCAAATGCTTTTTCATAGTCTATGAAGCATGCATAAATGTTATTTTTTATCTCGATATTTATTGAAGATTGTTCTTAGGTTAATTATTCCCTCTCTTGCTCCTACAGCAGCACGGTAGCACTAGTAGCACAAGCACTGTGGCTTCACAGCGCCAGGGTCCCAGGTTCGATTCCCCGCTGGGTCACTGTCTGTGCGGAATCTGCACGTTGTCTGTGTGGGTTTCCTCTGGGTGCTCCGGTTTCCTCCCATAGTCCAAAGGCATGCAGATTAGATGGATTAGCCATGATAAATTGCCCTTAGTTTTTTTTTTTGTTTTCTTTTTTTAAATAAATTTAGTGTACCCAATTACTTTTTTCCAATTAAGGGGCAATTTAGTGTGGTAAATCCACCTAGCCTGCACACCTTTGGGTTGTGGGGGCGAAACCCACGCAAACATGGGGAGAATGTGCAAACTCCACATGGACAGTGACCCAGAGCTGAGATCAAACCTGGGTCCTCAGCGCCGTGAGGCTACAGGGCTAACCCACTGTGCCACCTTGCTGCCCCATAAAGTGCCCTTAGTGACCAAAAAGGTCAGGAGGGGTTATTGGGTTACGGGGATAGGGTGGAAGTGAGGGCTTAAGTGGGTCGGTGCACACTCGATGGGCCGAATGGCCTCCTTCTGCACTGTATGTTCTATGTATGTTCTGTGTTCTACACCAGGTCGAAATCCAGCAATTTCTGCCTCAAATGTGTTTTATTTTTTTCCATTATGGTTTTCAAGACCACTTTAATGAGATGACCCAAAAGACATAGAAGCAGAATTAGGCCACTCGGCCCATTGAGTCTGCTCCGCCATTCAATCATGGCTGATATTTTTCTCATCCCCATTCTCCTGCCTTCTCCCCATAACACTAATCCCCTTATTAATCAAGAACTTATCTATCTCTGTCTTAAAGGCACTCAGTGATTTGGCCTCCACAGCCTTCTGCGGCAAAGAGTTCCACAGATTCACCACGCTCTGGCTGAAGAAATTCCTCCTCATCTCTGTTTTAAAGGATCGTCCCTTTAGTCTGAGATGGCGTCCTTTGGTTCTAATTTTTCCAACAAGTGGAAACATCCTCTCCAGGCCTCGAAGTATCCTGTAAGTTTCAATAAGATCCTCTCTTGCCCTTCTAAACTCCAATGAGTACAGACCCAGAGTCCTCAACCATTCCTCATACGACAAGCTCTTCATTCCAGGGATCATTCTTGTGAATCTCCTCTGGACCCTTTTCAAGGCCAGCACATCCTTCCTTGGATATGGGGCCCAAAACTGCTCACATTACTCCAAATGGGATCTATTAAGCATTTAATTCTAAAATCATTGCACTCCATTGCTTTAGGCTTCTTGGGTAACAATGAATAATGAATGTCTCAAGTCACTTGGAATGTTTCCTTTGGTATACATTTGGTCACAAATTTCTGTTATTGCTTCTAATTCTGCTTCTCCAATGGCTTTTAGGGCGTCTGTTGTTACTTCATCTATGCCTGGAGCTTTTCATGTACTCCTCAATTGCAAAGCATACTTTACCTCTGATACCATAATGGTCTTTCATTTGTCTCAACATCTTGAGGACTCTGTCAATTTGGATCATCGTAAAATTCACATATATCTGTCCATGTCTTTGCTACTGCATCACTTTCAAAAAATATTTTACCATCTTTGTCTTTTACGCAACCACTATCTGTTGTTATCCCTTTCTTTCTATTTGTCAAATATTTTATCTTCTGGTGCACAACTCTCATTTTGTGATTTCTTTCCAGCTCCAATACTTCATCACACACCTTATACCATTTCTCTTTAGCCTGCCTACATGCATTCTTTATTTTCTTTTCAGTTTAATCATACTCAGGGGTGTCTACATTATATACACATTATAGAAATAGACAGGCGTTTCTGTGGCCGCAAACAAGACTCCAGGATGGTATGTTGCCTCCCTAGTGTTAGGGTCAAGGATGTCTCGGAGTGGGTACAGGACAGTCTGGAGGGGGAGAGTGAACAGCCAGTGGTCGTGGTACACATCGGTACAAACAACATAGGTAAAAAAAAGGGATGAGGTCCTAAAAGCAGAATACAGGGAGCTAGGAAGGAAGCTAAGAAATTGGACCTCGAAGTTAGTGATCTCAGGATTACTACCGGTGCCATGTGCTAGTCAGAGTAGAAATGACAGGATATATAGGATGAATACGTGGCTGAAGGGATGGTGTCAGGGGGAGGGTTTCAGATTCCTGGGGCATTGGGACCGGTCCTGGGGGAGATGGGACCTGTACAAACTGGACGGGTTACACCTGGGCAGGACTGGAACTGATTTGCTAGGGTGGTTGGGGAGTGTTTAAACTAATGTGGCAGGGGGATGGGAACCAATGCAGGAAGTCGGAAGGTAGTAAAACAGGGACAGAAACAAAAGGCAGTAAGGGGGAAAGTGTAAGGCAGAGAGGCCATAGTCAAAAATCAAAAGGGCGACAGTACAAGGTACAGTGACTGAGGGGAGCTCAGTGAATAGGCCCAGTAATACTAAAAGGAATAAAATGGGGAAAGTAAAAACATAAATGGAAAGCGATGCGGCAGGTTGTTACATGAAGATATGGGTTCAACGACGAGGAAAATTAGGAGAAAAGTTAAGAGGAAAAATAACTTAGGAGAGGTTACTGATCAAGGTGTTAATATTCAAAACAGATGTATAAAAGCCAACATAAGTGTACTTTACCTGAATGCTCGTAGTATTCGGAATAAGGTAAATGAGTTGATGGCGCAAATCATCGTGAATGACGATGATTTAGTGGCCATTACTGAAACATGGTTAAAGGATGGTCACGACTGGGAGTTAAATATCCAAGGGTATCAAACTATACGGAAGGACAGAGTGGATGGTAAGGGAGGTGGTGTAGCTCTGTTATTTAAGGATGATATCCGGGCAATAGTAAGGGATGACATCGGTGCTATGGAGGATAAGGTTGAATCCATTTGGGTGGAAATCAGGAATAGTAAGGCGAAAAAGTCACTGATAGGAGTAGTCTATAGGCCACCAAATAGTAACATTATGGTGGGGCAGGCAATAAACAAAGAAATAATGGATGCATGTAGAAATGGTACAGCAGTTATCATGGGGGATTTTAATCTACATATCTATTGGTTTAACCAGGTCGGTCAAGGCAGCCTTGAGGAGGAGTTTACAGAATGTATCCACGATAGTTTCCTAGAACAGTATGTAATGGAACCTACGAGGGAACAAGCGGTCCCAGATCTGTTCCTGTGTAATGAGACAGGATTGATTAATGATCTCATAGTTAGGGATCCTCTCGGAAGGAACGATCACAATATTGTGGAATTTAAAATACAGATGGAGGGTGAGAACGTAAAATCAAACACTCGTGTTTTGTGCTTAAACAAAGGAGATTACAATGGGATGACAGAAGACCTAGCTAAGGTAGACTGGAAGCAAAGACTTTATGGTGAAACAGTTGAGGAACAGTGTAGAACCTTCCAAGCGATTTTTCACAGTGCTCAGCAAAGGTTTATACCAACAAAAAGGAAGGACAGTAGAAAGAGGGAAAATTGACCGTGGATATCTAAGGAAATAAGGGAGAGTATCAAATTGAAGGAAAAAGCATACAAAGTGGCAAAGATTAGTGGGAGGCTAGAGGACTGGGAAATCTTTAGGGGGCAACAGAAAGCTACTAAAAAAGCTATAAAGAAGAGTAAGATAGATTATGAGAGTAAACTTGCTCAGAATATAAAAACACATAGTGAAAGTTTCTACAAATATATAAAACAAAAAAGAGTGGCTAAGGTAAAAATTGGTCCTTAGAGGATGAGAAGGGAGATTTAATTATGGGATATGAGTAAATGGCTGAGGAACTGAACAGGTTTTTTTGGGTCAGTCTTCACAGTGGAAGACATAAATTACATGCCAGTGACTGATAGAAATGAGGTTATGACAGGTGAGGACCTTGAGAGGATTGTTATCACTAAGGAGGTAGTGATGGGCAAAGGTAGACAACACTCCTGGCCCTGATGGAATGCATCCCAGAGTGCTAAAAGAGATGGGTAGGGAAATTGCAAATGCACTAGTGATAATTTACCAAAATTCACTAGAATCTGGGGTGGTCCCAGTGGATTGGAAATTAGCAAACGTGACGCCACTGTTTAAAAAAGGAGGTAGGCAGAAAGCGGGTAATTATAGGCCAATTAGCTTAACTTCGGTAGTAGGGAAGATGCTGGAATCTATGATCAAGGAAGAAATAGTGAGGCAACTGGATGGAAATTGTCCCATTGCGCAGACGCAGCATGGGTTCATAAAGGGCAGGTCATGCCTAACTAATTTAGTGGAATTTTTTGAGGACATTACCAGTGTGGTAGATGAAGGGGAGCCAATGGATGTGGTATATCTGGATTTCCAGAAAGCTTTTGACAAGGTGCCACACAAAAGGTTGCTGCATAAGATAACGATGCATGGCATTAAGGGTAAAGCAGTAGCATGGATAGAGGATTGGTTAATTAATAGAAAGCAAAGAGTGGGGATTAATGGGTGTTTCACTGGTTAGCAATCAGTAGCTAGTGGTGTCCCTCAGCGATCGGTGTTGGGCCCACAATTGTTCACAATTTACATAGATTATTTGGAGTTGGGGACCAAGTGCAATGTGTCCAAGTTTGCAGACGACACTAAGATGAGTGGTAAAGCAAAAAGTGCAGAGAATACCGGAAGTCTGCAGAGGGATTTGGATAGAGTAAGTGAATGGGCTAGGGTCTGTCAGATGTAATACAATGTTGCCAAATGTGAGGTAATCCATTTTGGTAGGAATAACAGCAAAAGGTATTATTATTTAAATGATAAAATATTAAAACATGCTGCTGTGCAGAGAGATCTGGGTGTGCTAGTAAATGAGTCGCAAAAAGTTGGTTTACGGGTGCAACAGGAGATTAAGAAGGTGAATGGAGTTTTGTCCTTCATTGCTAGAGGGATGGAGTTTAAGATTGGGGAGGTTATGCTGCAATTGTATAAGGTGTTAGTGAGGCCATACCTGGAGTATTGTGTTCAGTTTTGATCTCCTTACCTGAGAAAGGATGTACTGGCGCTGGAGGGTGTGCAGAGGAGATTCACTAGGTTAATCCCAGAGTTGAAGGGGTTGGATTACGAGGAGAGGTTGAGTAGGCTGGGACTGTACTCGTTGGAATTTAGAAGAATGCAGGGAGATCTTATAGAAACATATAAAATTATGAGGGGAATAGATAGGATAGATGCGGGCAGGTTGTTTCCACTGGCGGGTTAAAGCAGAACTCGGGGCCTTAGCCTCAAAATAAGGGGAAGTAGATTTAGGACTGAGTTTAGGAGGAACTTCTTCACCCAAAGGGTTGTGAATCTATGGAATTCCTTGCCCAGTGAAGCAGTTGACGCTTCTTCATTAAATGTTTTTAAGATAAAGATGGATAGTTTTTTGAAGAATAAAGGGATTAAGGGTTATGGTATTCAGACCGAAACGTGGAGCTGAGTCCACAAAAGATCAGCCATGATCTCATTGAATGCCGGAGCAGGCTCGAGGGGCCAGATGGCCTACACCTGCTCCTAGTTCTTATGTTCTTATGATCTCTATTAATTAGGTGTTCCATTGCCATTAAATATTGACTAATTCAGGCTAATTACTTATCACTAAACCTATACGACCTGCTCTTTTAGTATTTCAAGAATTTATTGTTCTGAGAAAACTTAAATTCACTCCATTTTAGACATAGTCTGCTTTCCCCAGTTAAGGGGTGGAATTTTCAATCCAGATTTGGAAAACCAACTGCCAGAAGATTTCTGAGTACTGACACTATGTCACATCAGCATCCAGGGCGTGATACAACTTTGAAAAGTAAAGCACCTTTGTCAAGGGGCAGGGGGTGGTGGTGTTGGGGGCAGTTGCAGGGGCATGATTGATGTCCAGTTAGCAGTGCAGGGAAGAGCCTTGTGATGGGACATAGGAATGGTCAGCGGCACCCATGACTGAGCTTGACGTTTGCTGAAGAGATGATGCACCAGTATTTGTAGCAGAAATGGCAGACATTACAGGCATCACCAAAGTTGCACTTCTTCAGGCTTTGGTCTCACCGATTGCAGAGGTGGGAGATTCCAACATCAGGTAGAAGAAATGCACCTAGAGATACAAAAAGGACCTGGATGGAGGTGGCTATTAATTGGAATGGATTGGATTGGTTTGGATTTGTTTATTGTCACGTGTACCGAGGTATAGTGAAAAGTATGTTTTTGCGAGCAGCTCAACAGATCATTAAGTACATGGGAAGAAATGGGAATAAAAGAAAATACATTATAGGGCAACACAAGGTATACAATGTAACTACATAAGCACCGGCATCGGATGAAGCATACAGGGTGTAGTGTGAATGAGGTCAGTCCATAGAAGGGTCATTTAGGAGTCTGCTAAAGCGGAGAAGAAGCTGTTTTTGAGTCTGTGCGTGTTCTCAGACTTCTGTATCTCCTGCCCGATGGAAGAAGCTGGAAGAGTGAGTAAGCCGGGTGGGAAGGGTCTTTGATTATGCTGCCCTCTTTCTCCAGGCAGCGGGAGGTGTAGATGGAATCAATGGATGGGAGGCAGGTTTGTGTGATGGACTGGGCGGTGCTCACGACTCTCTGAAGTTTCTTGCGGTCTAGGGCCAAGCAGTTGCCATACCAGGCTGTGATGCAGCCAGATAAGATGCTTTCTCTGGTGCAGAGGGTTAATGTGAACATGCCGAATTTCCTTAGTTTCCTGAGGAAGTATAGGCGCTGTTGTGCTTTCTTGATGGTAGCGTCGACGTGGGTGGGCCAGGACAGATTTTTGGAGATGTGTAACCCTAGGAATTTGAAACTGCTAACCATCTCCACCTCGGCCCCATTGATGCTGACAGGGGTGTGCACAGTACTTTGCTTCCTGAAGTCAATGACCAGCTCTTTAGTTTTGCTGGCATTGAGGGAGAGATTGTTGTCGTTACACCACTCCAATAGGTTCTCTATCTCCCTCCTGTATTCTGACTCGTCGTTATTCAAGATCCGGCCCACTATGGTCGTATCGTCAGCAAACTTGTAGATGGAGTTGGAACCAAATTTTGCCACACAGTCGTGTGTATACAGGGAGTAGAGTAGGGGGCTAAGTATGCAGCCTTGCGGGCCCGGTATTGAGGACTATTGTGGAGGAGGTGTTGTTCATTCTTACTGATTGTGGTCTGTTGGTCAGAAAATCTAGGATCCAGTTGAAGAGTCTGGAGCCAAGTCCTAGGTTTTGGAGCTTTGATATGAGCTTGGCTGGGATTATGGTGTTGAAGGCGAAGCTGTAGTCAATAAATAGGAGTCTGATGTAGGAGTCCTTGTTGTCGAGATGCTCTCGGGATCAGTGTAGGACCAGAGAAATGGCACCTGCTGTGGATCAGTTGCGACGGTATGCGAATTGCAGTGGATCAAGGCGTTCTGGGAGTATGGAGGTGATGTGCTTCATGGTCAACCTGTCGAAGCACTTCATTACGACTTAAGTCAGGGCCACCGGACGGTTGTCATTGAGGTACGTTGCCTGGTTCTTCTTTGGCACCGGTATGATGGTGGTCTTCTTGAAGCAGGTGGGGACCTCGGAGTGGAGCAGGGACAGGTTCAAGGTGTCTGTGAATACCTCTGTCAGCTGGTCTGCGCAGGCTCTGAGTGCACGACCAGGGATCCCGTCCGTGCCCATCGCCTTCCGTGGGTTCACTTTCAGGAAGGCCGATTTGACTTCGGAAGCTGTAATGGTGGGTATGGGTGAGTTATGGGCTGCTGGGGCACTCGACAGCGGATTGTTGGTTACCTGTTTGAACCGAGCATAGAATGCATTGAGTTCATCGGGGAGGGGTGCGCTGCTGCCGGAGATACTGCTCGGCTTTGCTTTGTAGCCCGTTATGTTGTTTAGTCCTTGCCATAACCACCGAGAGTCTGTCTGTGACTCTAGCTTGGTTTGATATTCTCTCTTGGCATCTTGGATTGCTTTGCGGAGGTCGTACCTGGATTTCTTGTACAGGTCAGGGTCATCTGACTTGAAAGCCTCAGATCTGTCCTTCAGTAGGGAGTCAATCTCGCGATTAAGCCATGGTTTCCGGTTGGGGAACGTACGTACTGTTTTCTTTGGCACGCAATCGTCCACACATTTGCTGATGAAGTCTGTGATGGTGGTGGCATACTCATTTAAGTTGGTCGCTGAGTTCTTAAATATGGACCAGTCCACTTTCTCTCAGCAGCCACATAAGGGCTCTTCTGTTTCCTCGGACCAGCACTGCACGACCTTCTTAGCTGGATTCTCCCGCTTGAGTTTCTGCATGTATGCCGGGAGAAGGAGCACCATCTTCCGGTCTGATTTCCCAAAGTGCGGTCGGGGGATGGAACTGTAGGCGCCCTTGATTTTTGAGTAGCCGTGGTCAAGAGTGTTGTTGCCCCTGGTGGGACAGGAGATGTGCTGGTGGAATTTTGGCAGTACACTCTTGAGGTTGGCCTTGTTGAAGTCTCCAGCCACAATGAATATATCAGATCAGACATGAACTCATTGAATGGCGGAGCAGACTCGATGGGCCGAGTGGCCTACTTCTGCTCCTACATCTTATGGTCTCCTCATCCTGCAGGAAAATAGTGCTCCTAACAATTGTACAATGTCCTGAACTGTTGGTGACCGGATCAGCCTGACAGCAATAGAAGAAGCAGTGCTGTGCACAGTAAGTCCATTACAACACACTCTGGGCGACGGTAAAATGGGAGGCTGTGATCAGCAGAGTTATTTGATAGTGTGAGGAAACCCAGATACTTACTTACGGTTTTGACCTGCACTCGGAAGTTAGAAACTTCAGTTCCCAGGAGGTCTCGGGACACATGCACATGCTTTGGCTGGAAATGGAGGGGTGGGGGGGAAGGGTGAGGGGGAGACTTCACAGGGTGGTGGGGTGGGGGGAGGGGAGGGGGGGAAGGACAGGAATCCCGATTTCCTCCAAATGGAGGCCAATTAGGACATTGAAAAGCTAATTAATATCTTGCCAAATGTGTAGTTTACATTTAAAAATAAATAAATTTAGAGTGCCCAATTCATTTTTTCCAATTCAGGGGCAATTTAGCATGGCCAATCCACCTAGCCTGCACATCTTTGGGTTGTGGAGCCGAAACCCACGCGAGCATGGGGAGAATGTGCAAACTCCACACTGACGGTGACCCAGAGCCGGGATCGAACCTGGGACCTCAGCGCCGTGAGGCAGCAGGGCTAACCCACTGTGCCACCGTGCTGCCCTAGTTTAAATTTTTTAAGGGACTGCCATACTAAGATTATGCCCTCTGTCCTAAACTCTCCAACAAAGGGAAACAACTTCTCAGCATCTATACTGTCCAGCTCCCTGAGAATCATATATGTTCCAATAAGGGCAGCATGGCAGCACAGTGGTTAGCACAGGTGCTTCACAGCTCATGGGTTCCAGGTTCGATTCCCAGCTTGGGTCACGGTCTGTGCGGAGTCTGCACGTTCTTCCCGTGTCTGCGTGGGTTTCCTCCGGGTACTCCGGTTTCCTCCCACAGTCCAAAGACGTTCAGGTTAGGTGGATTGGCCATGCTAAATTGCCCTTAGTGTCCAAAAAGGTTAGGTGGGGTGACTGAGTTACAGAGATAGAAGCGGAGGTGTGGGCTGAATTAGTGTGCTCTTTCTAAGGGCCGGTGTAGATTCGATGGGCTGAATGGCCTCCTTCTGCATTGTAAATTCTATGATTCAATAAGGTCGCCTCTCATTCCTCTAAACTCCAATGAATATAGGCCCAACCTACTCAACCTCTCCTCAATAGAAAATCCCTCCATATCCAAGATCAACCTAGTGAGCCTTCTCTGGACTGCCGTCATTGAGGCTAGTTACTCCAACATCGTTCTCCTCCACATAGAACTTGGCATTTCTGTTGCGGAAACCCTAGTCTTTTGTTTCCTCACAACTCAACTGTTCTAGTGGTCTCCTCATAGTCTTCATTCTCTTTAAAACTCAGTTCATCATAGTTCTATCCACACCAAATCCTGCTCACCCAAGAACTGCCATACTCACTCATACTCCCAACGCCTTGAATCTTGAAGCTCTCATCCTCATGTTGAAATCCTTTGAAGGTCTCATCCTTCCCTATCTCCAACTTCTTCCAATCCTACAGCAGCTTCCCCATGCCTAACCAACCGCCTTAGCATTTTTGCTCCCAACTTCAGATTTTATTCATTTGGATTGGCAGACATGTTTGCACTTGTTTAGAACCCCCATTCAAGAATTCCTTCTTTAAATCATCCCACTCCTCCTTTAAGATTTTCCTTAAAACCTACCTCTGTGACTAAGCTTTTGACTGCCCATTCTATTATCTCCAGCTTTAGCTTAGTGTCCAATGTTTTATTGATTACACCACTGAAGTGCCTTGGGATGTTTTTTTCTACGATGTTACTTAAATGCAAGTTGCCATTACTGTTGACTCCCCTATCGTTCCTGATCATAATGGTAAGAATTTCAATGTCTGGCTTTAATAAACATTCTCCAGATGCTTGTAGCCTGTAACCTTTCTTTTCAAATCTGTGCAAATACTGGATTATTAAACACAGCTCTTAACCATTGCTCAATGCCAAAATCCTTTCTTTGAGAAAAATAATGAAAAGTGATATGGTATTTATTATTTCCATTTGTTCTTTTCCTTCTGTATAATTTTAGGAAATCTGAACTGTAACAAGGCATCCTCATATTGTGCAGCAGTGAAGAGTTGCATTAACAATTTCCAAAGTCAAAAATTGTTTGAAATGTTAGATTCCCAAGGTTCCCATCAGCTGTATGGCACATCAATGATGTAAATCAGGAAACACATCTACGCAACCAGGATAAACAGTGTGAATCCTGAAAAACCTTTTGCAATCTACCAGGATCATTGCCTCCATAAGGTTTCCACCACTCCCACCCCCTTATGTTCATTTTTACATAGATGAAGAACAACTGACCATTTATTTTTGCCCAATAACTTCCCACACAGTCTTTCCACATGAGACAGTGACTTAAATGTACTTTATCTGATCCTTTAAGAAAAGAAACCTGCTCTCCATACCTGAAATGGCCCATGGTTGGCTCGTAACTTTCCTCCAAAGATGTTCCTTAGAGCGTAGATAAAGGAGAACCAGTGGGTGCGGTCTATTTTGATTTTCAGAAGGCTTTCAATAAGGTCCCACACAGGGGTTAGTAATCAATATTGGAGCACAGGGGATTGGTGGTAATGTACTGCTATGGATTCAGAATTGGTTAACAGACAGAAGACAGAGAGAAGGAATGAGCGGGTCATTCGTAGTTTGGTGGGGTACAGCAGGGATCAGTGTTTGAGCCACAGCTGTTCTCAATCTATATCATGTATTTGTTGATGGCACAAAACTAGGTGGGAATGTAAGCTGTGAGGAGGATGCGAGGAGACTTCAAGGGGATTTGGACAGGCTAAGTGACTGGGCAATAACATGGCAGATGGAATATAGCATGAATAAGAGGAAAGTTATCCACTTTGCAGAAAAGGCAGAGTATTTCTTAAATGTTGAGAAGTTGGGAAGTGTTGATGGCCAAAGTGATCCGAGGTCAAGGTAATAGGTATATTAGAAGTAAAGATATTTTGCTGCAATTATATAGCGTTTTGGTGAGCAATGGTGAAGCATTATTTTCAGTTTTGGTCTCCTTATCTAAAGAAAGATGTACTTGCCACAGAGGGAGTGCAACAGACAATTTCATCACTCTGGGATGGCAGGATTGGCTTATGAGGAGAGATTGAGATTGGGCCTCTATTCTCTACTTACAAAATTCTTACAGGGGGTGACAGGGTAGATGAGGATAGGATTTTTTCCTGGCTGGTGAGTCTATAACTAGGAGACACAGTCCTCCAGCCCCCCTGCTCCGACCGGCTTACCCTCATCCTCCTCAGACGAGGCCACATGTCCCTTCTCCTCTGGCGTGCTGTGCCAGGTTGTGGAGGGCACAGCAGACCACCACAAAGCAGGAGACCCTCTGGGGGTGTACTGTAGTGCACCATCAGAGTGGTCCAGACATCAGAACCACATTTTGAGCAGTCTGATGTACCACTTAATTGCAGCACGGATGGCCACATGAGACTTGTTTATATCGGGTTTCTGCCTCGGTCTGGGGCTTCCTCACTAGCGTCAACTGCCAGGACCTCAGCAGCTACCCATTATCCCGAACAGCCACCCAACAACCTGGGGTGGTCTTCGAAGATGGTGTGGATCTCCGAGTGTCCCAAGAATCAGCTATCATTCACGCTCCCTGGGATGCGTGCAAATATGTGCACAATCCAGAGGTCGTGGTCACACACAAGTTGAACATTGAGGGAGTGGAATTCCTTCCTGTTAATGATGGTTACTCCCTGATGCCCCGGTGTGCACAAGGTGGCATACGCCCGGGGATTCAGGGTATACGCGGCCCCCAGCACATGGGCTGCCACCAGCACCACAAGGGCTGCAGCTGCGGAGTCACCAACACCATCCATTTTGGTATCTGTAAGGAATTGGAGAAGGGGAGAGCCCGACAATCAGGGCTTCCAACTTGGGGCACTCTCGGCTTCTCTGAGAGTGCCATCCTCCGAGCCAGTTGTGTTGGAGAACCTCGCTTTGCACACTTACCCCTGGCTACAGCAGAGACCCCTATACCCCAGACCCCTGTTGGGAACAATTGGGAAGCCTGTACACGGGTGTCCATCCCTGACCCACATAGTTACCCTTTGGCCACAAGGCAATCCCCAGTTCTGAAGCCCAGCTCCTGCATGTCTGATTGTTGGCCACTGCCCGTGTTGTGCTGATGCCTCCAGGGTTCAGGCAAAATGTCCAGGCCTCACAGTTTGGTTGGAATGCTAGACAATAATATTTGTTTGGGTCATGGCACATGTCCTCACGATGAATGCACGTGAGAGCTGTGAAGTGCTCACACAACTAACAATGCCAATTCCTTATCAGCAATACCCTTCAGCTGTGTAGCTAGGGCCTGCTCACAGTCACAGGGAGTTAAAATGACCTTCAGTATATAACCAAGAACAGGACTTTGTGCTGTAAGGTTTTGGTGGGACATACAGGCAGCAGCTGTAGTTGCCTCTGTTATGGGTATATACAATATTGGAGGATGGCTAGTATGCCCTGCAGATGCTAAGCCCCTTAACCCCCCCCCCCCTCCCCCCCAGCCCAGATGCAACCGCTGACCTATGACTTCCAGCCCCCAGACCAGGCCCATCCCCTCTGGGGGGTACCCCCCACCCCCCTGAGCACTGGGGCAGCATCTCCAGTGCCCCTGGAGATTGGAAATGACTACTCACCCCCCCCCCCCCCCCCCCACCCCCATACCAGCCATTGCACTAGCTTGCCATTGCTGAGAAGGTGCTGAACGGCGCCTGCGTAATCTCTTGCTGGGGAGCTGATTCGTTCCCGGGATGCCGTTAGATTGGACTTGCATCTCGCTCTTGAGATGGAGATTGGTCTTATTTGGTGTCAGTGATCTTCTCGTCACTTTTGGGTGGGATACAAAACCTGTCACTGGGAGTGGGCCAGTTAAATAGCCAACTGATTCGCGCCCGGCGCAAATCCTGATTTTGGCCTCTCTCACAATTTAACCGGCGTGCCTGAATCCGCGCCGGGGGCAACACGGCCATTAAATTGTGCCACAAAGTCAGTGCAATAGTTACCCTGAAGTTAGAAGTGGTTTTATGTCTTCAACGTTTTCTGGGTAACACAGTTGGAACCACGCACAATTTGCGATTTAAATCATATTGTTGGATGTCGTCGGTACAGAGCAGTTGTCCAAAGGAAGTGTGACCTTCTCTGGCAAGTGCTGTGCAATCCTTAGCTGGAAATCTTCCCAGAGCAACTTTGGCATATTCCCCAGATATGCTGCCTTGGAGATAAGGGAATCAAGGTTTATGGGTTAAGGCGGGAAAGTGGAGCTGTGGGTGATCATATCAGAGCAGTAATGATCTAATTGAATGGTTCACCTCATTGCCCTTTGTGAGGCCCTGATGTGTGCAAACCGGCAACTATGTTTGAACATAAGAAAATGAGAACATAAGAAATAGGAGCAGGAGTAGTTCATACAGCCTCTTGAACCAGCTCTGCCATTTAACACAATCAGGGCTGATTTACCTCAACTCCACTTTCCTGCCCATCCCCCATATCCCTCATTTCCCTGAATGAACACAAATCTATCTGTCCCAGCCTTTAATCTACTCAATTCCAGGGATGCATAAGCTTTGAGTGAAGAGGCTTCTTCTCATCTCAGTTCTAAATCATTGAGCCTTTGTCCTGACACTGTTCCCCTGTGTCCGAGATTCTGCCGCCAGGGGAATTAACCTTTCACAGTGTTTACCTTGTCAAGCTGTGGCAGAATCTTGCATGTCTCAATGGGATCACCTCTCATTCTTCTAAACAACAAGATTACAGACCCAATTTACTCAGCCTCTCATTCCGGTAAACCTTCACTACACTGCTTTCAAGAACAGAGTGGCAGGTAAGTGGCTGAGGGGATAGGGTAGTAGGTGGATGGATGAGGAGGTTGAGTGGCAGGTAAGTAGGTGAAAGGATATGGTAGCAAGTAAATGAGCAAGGTGACAGGTAAGTAGTTGAGGGGTAGGGTGGCAGGGAGTGGTTGAAGGGTATGGAGACAGGTAAGTGTGTGAGGGGGTAGACTGGTATTCAAATTAGTGAAATGATAGGATGGCAGGTAAATGGGTAGGCTGTCATGTATATGGGTGAGGGGTAGGTTGTGTCGAGGAGGTTTGGGGATGAAGGATAGTTGCGTTAGGGTCGTTGGGTTCTGGGGTAGTCAGATCAGGGGAGGTAGCCAGGGGTGGGGTGAGGATGGTTGGGTCTGTGGGGTAGCTGATGCTCGGAGTTAGTCGGTCAGGTCTGAGGGCAGTCAGGTGTGTTGGGGGGATAACCAAATTGAGGGAGGCATTTGGAGGGTTGGGATTTAGTGGAGTTGGGGATAGTCAGGAGTAGTTGGGTCGGGAATAGTCAGTGGGGTCGGGGGTTCCTGGGTCTCTGGATAGTTGGGGAGTCTGTTACTTCTACTGAGTAAGTCAGAACTATCTGAAGTCTCCAGCTCTAACAAAGAGTTTCAGATGCTTTCAGACATAAGTTAATTGCCAATCAGAAGTCCAAACTTCCTGAGTAATTACTGTCTAGTCAGTGCTCAGGGACTTCAACAATTGTTACATCTCGAGCTTTAAAAGTATCAATTATTTCTTCATTAACGCTCTGTCCAATGGCACTGTTCGAGGCTTTTGGCTACTCCCACCAACAACTGGACTCACATTATCCCTAATTGCCACCCATATTAATTCTTCCTCCTGATCTTCTGAGCCAAGATCTTTTCTCATTACTGCTCTTATGTCATCCACCACTAATTTTTTCCCATTTTCGTGAAATGTTGTGCACTCTGCAATATTTATTTCCCAACCTTTGTCACATTGTAACAATAGGCTGAATTTTCAATTGTCAGTGGGGTGGGAATGGATGTGGGCATGATTTGAAAATGTGTTCCCAGATGACAGCAATCATCCTTTCTCCCTTTGGGAGTGTTTGCAATTTTTTAAAGAACCTGCAGTTGGGAGGTAACAGGAAACCCACTGGCCGTGAAAAACGGCGATCGACGATTCTCCGAGCAGCGTGTCACAAAACACGACATGCCATTTTGGGGGGGGGGGGGGAGAATCGCGGGGGGTGCCAGAGCGGTCCTTCCACGATTCTCCCACCCAGCCTGGGGAGCGGAGAATCGCGTCCATTATTCCTGGTTCTATTGACATGGTTGGTTCGTACATTGATGCACTATCAATTACGACGAGAGGAGAGTGTAATCGAGGCTTTATTACGCAGAGATGTGGAGCCTCCCACAGCTGCTGCCGAAATGGCTGCAGTTCGGTGAGCCCACACATTTATACTCCGCCTATTGGGCGGAGCCAGCAGGCAGGGATCTACCCCTGTACCTGTAGTACAGGGGCCTTACCGTAGTAGCCTCGCATGCAGTACACATAATACAACAGTGGTGACTACCACATACATGGACCACAACAACTGAATCCTTCCCATCCCGGTCCAAATTCATCTCCAGCCACGAGGATATGCCCTTTACTCTGACACTGAACAGTCAACACAAGGTTCGTAACTTTCTGTCCCAATTGCAGAGAATTATTAAATGGTTGTGCTTTAAGATGTTGCTGAGATGCCATGATTGGTTTGACTAAATTCAAGTATTTTTTAACTCTGTTAGTTTTTCTTTTTTAAATGGTAACAGGTGGTGTATTTCAGCATTTCGTATTTTCATTTAAGGACATCAATAACCTGTTGAAGTCAAAAGGATAGAACATCAGTGGAGGTCAATTTACCATGATCACCACAAGAAAATAAAACCAGTATGTTATTTTTAATCTGATTACATTTATGATATAAACAGTGAGATGCCTTCAGTTAGTCTGAGTCTCCAATTTAAGAGACACAAAATATGAAGGATTTAACAACAATATTTAGGTTTGTGTTGAGCAACTGAATTTATGTGCTTGTTTTGTTTTATATGCATCGTGTGCAAGCTTCGATATACAATGAAATCCTATTTTATTTATCAATCTTACTGTTTGTATTATTCATCCGGGATATGGTTGCAGGAAAAACAGGCACATAAATTGTATCTATTTAAAGTATATTTAATGGTGCATACTATTCACTCACTATTAATGCTCAGCTTGTTTTGAAGGTAATATAGAGTCATCAACTGTCTGACATAAAAGGCATAACCTTCAGGATCTCTTACAGTGCTGCATCAAACACAGTCATGTGCAAGCAAAGATGTATTTCAAGAACGCAATATTTATATCAAATCCTTCTTGAAGTGAAGGTGTAGAATGATAAGTACCTTAGAGAAAGAACTTGCATTGATATGGAGCATTTCACAATCTTGGGATGTTGCAAAATGTTTCACAACCACCGTTGGCATATTTCGATCTGGATAAGATCATGAATATGCAGTAAATCCAATCCATTGGGAATGGTATAGATTCATATGGTGAACTTTTGCTGATGGCTGCAGAGACCAATTCATGAGAAGCAGGTTCTGCCACATGTGAAGTGGTTGTCGGATGTCACTGTGTGATGTTGCTTTTGATGTTGCCGTCTGTCGCCAAGCTGCTGTTTTCATTGATCACCATGGTGGTACACACCGGCTACAAGTGATGTCACCATTTTCCTCTATCACCTAGTGTCTGCCATGTGTGAGAGTTGACGTTTAGGGCCTTCATGTCACACTTGCATTGGATTGGATTGGATGTCCTACTGGTCATCTGACTCTGGCTGCATCACCATACAGAAAATACCTAAGTATGTGACTATCTTCCATCCTGCAAATAGGCCCGAGCCAGTGAAGTTGCCTCTGCTCACTTAGTGCTAATATATTTGGGAGCTTTGCCTTTAAGAGGACTGCCGTAATTGTGATTTTGACCTACGATGAGGTGCCAGGAATGTACACCAAACTGTGAAAGGTGGACGTTCCTGAGCTCTCTTACTTGATAGCAGCCACTTTTCGCAGCCACACAACAAGGCACTGAGAACACAGACCTCATAAAACATCCTGGTCTGAAGAATCAACCAATTAAATCATTATAAAGTGTATTCACTTCTGTAAAGTAGGAACCACAGCAATTTGTGTACATCAAGGTTGCACAAATAACAGTATGATAAGCACCAGATATTTTGTTTTAGTGGACACAGCCAAGTCGCACATCCAACTGACTTGAAAATATATTGCCACTCCTTCACTGCCGCTGGCCAGAATTCTGTAACTCCCCGAACAGCGCTTTGGGCAAACCTACACCACAAGGACCCCAACAGTTCAAGAAGATGTCTCACCACCACTTTCTAAGGGGCAATTAGGGGGAATGGACCTTGCCAGAGATATTTACATCACACAAATGAATTTTAAAAATGTATATAGAAGATGCTAACCTTTAATACAAAAGTTTAAAAAATGTACCTGAGTGGATAAAACAGAGCAACGTGGGTTTATAAAAATCACAAGCTAATGACAAAGGCCATTTCAGAGAGTGACAGAATTGCAGAATGTTTACAGGACAGAAGGGAGATATTCAGCCCATTATGTCTATGCTGGCTCCCTGCAAAAGCAACTCACCTAGTCACATAGCCCCACCTTTTCACTATAGCCCTGCACATGCTTTCTCCTTTGACAATTATCCAATGCACTTTGAAATTCATGATTGAACACTATCAGTCAGTGCATTTCAGATTCTAACCATTTGAGGTGTGGAGCATTTATTCCTCGTGTCGTTGTTGCTTCTTTTACCAATTACCGTAAATGTGTTCTCTAGTTCTCAATCCTGCCACCAATGTAATGTGAACAATTTCTTCCTGTGTATTGTGCCCAGACCGCTCATGATTTTGAACAACCCTTAAGAAATCTAATTTCAACCTACTTGTCTCTAAGGAAAACAGTCCAGGTTCTCTGATCTATCTACATAACTGACAGTTCTTATCCTGGAATCATTCTCTTGAATATTTTTGCTTCTCTCTCTAACAGCACCTCGGGTAGCCCGTGTGTGCTCAAAGATTGTCGCAGCCTGTTGATGGTGGCCCGAGCTGTCGTTACCTGCATTTTATGGATCTCCATTCACTTTGAGTGGGCATCCACAACGATGATGAACATGGCTCCTTGGAACAGTCCCGCAAAATTGATGTGGAGACTGGACCAACGAGGGCCCGACCATGCCCATGGGTGGAGCTGCCGGCGAAAGTTTCTGGAGCTCATAGCACTGTGTACCAGGGTGATGGGCCATCTCTGGGTTGACTGCATTCCAGGGCTCTAAGGCCAGTGGCCACCTGTCATTCCAGGTCCTCATGGTTGAAGGAGAATGTTTGGCAGTGCTCTGGGCCCCGGCGGTCCAGGCCCATTTCCTGGCTGGGGGCCTGCTTCCCGGGTGGGATCTGACCAGCATGTAGTTTGGCAGCCGAGGCTCAGCACTGCCATTCCTTGGAGCTCTTGGACCGCTTGTTCCACGCTCTCTTGGGAGATAGTAATTTACGTGGTGTGGTGCAAATTCAGGTCAGTCACAGCCAGCAGTTTTCTCTGTGTGTCGGTATCATGGATTCCCCACACAAACTTGTCTCGCAACTACTCCTTGAGCATGGCGCCAAATTTGCATGTTTCAGCCAATTTGCGGAGGTGAGCCAGGCAGTCCCTGATCGTCTCTGACTGGGCCTGAGTGGCCGTATGAAATTGGAAACGCCTGATGATTAATGGCAGTTTTGGGTCAAAACGCTCCCCTACCAGGACCACCAACGCAGAGAACAATCACCAATGCAACGCGTTCAGGTGGGTGAGGCTTTTCATGAGGCTGCTTATAGGCCCACCATAGGCCATCAGCAATACGCTAGTTTTCTGTTCATCCCATTACCAGGGAATTCTTTACTCTGGAGGTCACAGGGAATCTGACAGTTCTTATGCTGTGACCTCTGCGGGGGTTATAACACTATCTATGTATTGTAAATAGCTTACTCCACTCTTCCCAGCTGATGGGGGAATATTTCCTATCTCATAATTGATAGTGACATTATAAACACATTTATGAAGAAAGCATTTGCAACATTTATATTTACGATAGTTCTTTCTTCTTTATCTTTAACCTCAGAAATTAAGTGAATAACATTTTGTGACATGTTCTTACTTAATAGAATTATATTGAATCTATTTTTACTATTTATTTAATATAAATTTAAAGTATCTAATTCATTTTTTCAATTAAAGGGCAATTTTGTGTGGCCAATCCACCTACCCTGCAGATCTTTGGGTTGTGGGGGTGAGACCCACGCAGACACGGGGAGAATGTGCAAACTCCATACAGACAGTGACCCGGGGGTGGGATTGAACCTGGATCCTCGACACCGTGAGGCAACTATGCTAACCACTGCGCCTCCGTACCGCCCTATCTTTACCAATATTTAAAAGCAAATATGCTTTTAGTTTTGTGTTAACTGTACCAGTTTGCACCAACATAATATATATATGGTGGCACGGTGGTGCAGTGGTTAACACTGCTACCTCACAGCTCCAGCAACCCGGGTTCAATTCCGGCTTTGTATCACTGTGTGGGGTTTTTACATTCTCCCCATGTCTGCATGGGTTTGCTCCAGTTCCCTCTCACAGTCCAAAGATGTGTGGGTTAAGTGGATTGTCCATGTTAAATTACCCCTCAGTGTTCAGGGAAGTGCAGGTTAGGTTATGGAGTTAGGGGCACAGGGCGGGGTGGATGGGGAGTGGACATGGGTAGAGTGCTCTTTTGAAGGGTCGGTGCAGACTCGATGGGTCAAATGGCCTCCCTCTGCACTAAGGATTCTATGATATTACTCTCCAGTTCTTTTCCCACTATATTTCAGACTACATTAAAAGCTTACTTGCGCTATCTGATGTTAATAATCACAGCAAAAGTCTAACTCTTAAGTGTTTTAATTTGTACAGTGGAATTAATATAGTAATATTTCCCAGAGTAGTTCAAAAGATTCACAGGCACAATTTTCCGAATAATATGCTGCGTCTATGTAGTTCGCAGTTAGAGCTCCTCCTACAGCTCTTACAGAACAATTGCACCAATTTCCTCTTGAAAGTATTGCAATAAAAATAAATATATAGAGACACTTAACATGTACATGATAAATAATTACATATTTATGTGTTAATGAACTTTCTTAAATTTTAAATGGCAGATCTTCAACTCCCCCATTTATCGAAGTTGTATGGTTACTCAGTGATAATTTTCCCCACAAAGTAAAACATAATCTTTTCACTCAGATATGTGTTAGAGTTGAAATATTTCTGTTTTTGAGTACAATTTTTAGAACGCGTTTGTTTACGAATTATGTTTGCAGAATAAATATTTTCACACTACTGGTAAAATGCAAAGAATCCTAACTTCACATCCTACCTTTCAGTGAGAACACGGCTGACCTGTCCTTAACTTAATTTACTGACGACCATTGCTCTACATCCCTTGCTACCTTTACTGAACAAAAACTAAGTAATCAGTATTGAAATGTTTAATTGGCCCAACATCCAAAGCATTTTGGGAGAGAGGATTCCAGAAGAATAGCAGTGGTGATTGAGCTGCGAGGCCTACTACTTAGAACTTTTCGTAATAGATGACATTATTACTAGAATGTTTTTAGCTCTGTTGCCAAATTCCTATATTTATGGCCCATAGCGTTCAACTCACCCAGGAGAAACAATGCACGGATAAATAATCCTCCCATCCTCACTGGTTATCTGAAATCTTTCTGTCCTATCAATGTCTCCATATCTCTACATTCTCAAAATTAATAGTCATAGAATTTACAGTGCAGAATGAGGCCATGAGGCCCATCGAGTCTACACCGACTCTTTGAAAGAGCACCCTACCCAAGCCCACACCTCCACCCTATCCCCATAACCCAGTAACCTGACCCAACACTAAGGGCAATTTTGGACACACAGGGCAATTTAGCATGGCCAATCCACCTAACCTGCACATCTTTGGATTGTGGGAGGAAACCGGAGCTCCCGGAGGAAATCCACGCACACACAGGGAGAACGTGCAGACTCCGCACAGACAGTGAACCAAGCCGGGAATTGAACCTGGGATCCTGGAGCTGTGAAGCAATTGTGCTAACTACCATGCTACCGTGCTGCCAACAGTTGAGTGGGGGCACTTGGTGGAAGGTGGGTGTTGGGGGTCTTTAAATCTTAAAGCCTGGTCTAACAGAGCACTAACAGAGAAAAACTGGGTTTTCCAGGGCTCCGGAAATCTGATTATAAATGGATACAGGGACAACTGCCTACAGATAAGGACTTTTAATAGCACTCTTAGTGAGCAGGAGGAGCCATGAGCGCTCACCCCTACACGTAGCAAAGCCTTTGGACTCCCATTTGCTGATCACAAATCCAGGATTGGTGAACCCTCCCAACTGCAATCCTCAACATGAAACATGATCATCCAGCACCCTCCCTCCCATCCCCCCATCCCCACATCCCACATGAATACAAGTCATGGCCCCTTTTATCCTGCCCAGACCTCCTGGAATACTTCAGGGTATTTGCCGAGGATGTCATAAAAATTTCAGGTGAATCTATTGCCAGTTGAAATGGAGGACTCAAAACCAGTCACTCACCAGCAGATTGTGCCCTGGTCCCTAAACCATGAGTCATGGTGGTCCCCACATGCTTAGCTGTTTGCTGGTGCAGGTTGCCAACCTCGCCTTGGTGTTTTGAAATGAAAGTGGTAAGATCCTTTACAAAGCCAGTGAAAGGTCTGCTGGTCCACAATGGAGACAGCAGTTCCTGTCTCCACCTCCATCACAAAAGGATGCCGGTTCACTGTCACTGTGACCCTGATCAATACCACCTTCGGGGCCATGATGCAGTTCAACTGCATTAAAAAGTCTTCTTCTGGAAGCACCATATGCAAGGCCCTGACTCGTGGTGATCTTGGCAGCTGCCCTGGGCGGTGTTATCTTTGCTAGTTCTGGCAACTCTCACCACCACATGCTCTCCGACCACACATCGTCCTCGGGGAGGTATCCCACAGGCCTGCAGTGGCTCCTGAGTACCAGGCCTGACTGTGGAAATGCACCTTGGTTTTCCTCTTGGGAGGTGATCTAGCCAGCCCCGTGATGCTGCGTGAGTCCGATATGGAGGGTGGGCCAAATTATGGACGGCATAGTCCATGAATCCCTGAAGCCCCTGCACGCCTTTCTCTGCACTTGTGTGGAATAGTGACAACCTGATGACACATTTTCTGTCTAATGTGGGCTCTGCCAACAACTTCCTTTGTGTCCTCAACATCTTCGCGAAGGACGGCCTGTACTCACAGTGCTCTACCAGCCACCTAAGGTGAGTCAAAAAGACAGTGTCTGACTCACCTGTATACCGCACAGCCATGTTGAACCTTAAACATTGCATTATAACGGAAGGTTTTGGATCATAATGTTCAGCCAATAGTGCAATCAACTCATCAAACGATTTAGAGTCTGGTGCAGCTAGATATGTAAGACTCTGCAATTCCAAAAGTCGGGGCCCCGCAGGCAGTCAGGAGGATCACTTATTAGCAGTCTTCTGCCAAGATACTGCTGGCCTGAAAGAAGTATTGCATATGTTCTGCGAATTGGCTCCAATATTCCAGGCCCGAGTTGCAGACCTCTAGCTTACCAAGCAGCAATATATTCAAACTTTACATCTTTATGATCCTGCACGGTAGACGTCTGGGGTGGCTGGACATTTCAACAAGTAAGTCCGGAGTCTCCGTTTTCCTGATCGCCAGTTTAATGACCAAGGAAGTAGGAAGCAAAAGAGTTATTTTACTATTAACAACAATCTGTCCACGGCAGTAACTATCTACAATAACAGTCCCTGTTGGGGCAACCAACATGCAGGTCCCTGCTTGGGCTGACTTTAATGTTCAGTTCTATCGAGCCCCAGCTGGGTGACCTCTGCCCCCTACCTGGGAAGCTTGTACTCCACAAGCCGCACGGGGAGATAGATAATGGTTTCCCCCGGGCCTCGTGGGGGTTATGACAGAAATAAATACAATAATTATCACTGGAGAAAAAGTACGAGGGAGACTAATGGTGTCAAATGCCAATAAGTCCCCTGGACCTGATGGTTTGCATCCTAGTAAATTAAACAAAGTAGCTACAGAAATAATGGATGCACTGGCAGTAATCTTCCAAGAATCCTTAAATTCTGGAAAAGTCCTAGAGGAATGGAAAACTATCAATGTAACGCCCTTATTCAAAAAAAGAGCGAGACAAAAAAACAGGTAACTATGTTAGTTCAATATTTGTCATTGGGAAAATATTAGAGCCCATTATAAAGGATGCAAAAGCAGAGCATTTAGAAATGCATAATATAATCAAGCAGAGTCAGCATAGCTTCATGAAGGGGAAATCCTACCTGTCAAATCTATTTGAATTCTTTGAGGTGGTAATGAGCAGAAGAGTTGAAGGGGAACCAGTAGATGTAATATACTTGGATTTCCAAAACGCATTCGATAAGTTAGTGCACAAAAGACTACTTAATGAGATAACAGCGCATGGGGTTGGGGGTAGTCTATGAGCATGGATAGAGGTTTGGTTAGCTAATAGAAGACCGAGTTAGGAGAAGAGGAGTATTTTCAGGATGGCAACATGTAAGTAATGGAGTGCCACAGGGATCATTGCTGGTGCCACAATTAATTACAATATATATTAATGACTTGGTCAAGGGAAATGAAAGTACTATTGTCACATTTGTGGTTGGCATAACAAAAGTTGGAAGGCAAATGGTGAGGATGACACAAAGAGTCTCAAGAGGGATTATAGACAGGTTAAGTGAATGAACAAAAACGTGGCAAATGGAATATAATGTAGGAAAATGTGAAGTTATGCACTTTGGTAGGATGAATAAAGGAGCTGAATATTATTTAAATGGGGAAATACTGCAAAAAAACTGCAGCGCAGAGAGATTTGGGGGACCTCATGCATAAATCACAAAAGCTAGCAAGGCAAGTTCAGCAGGTAATTGGATGGCAAATGGAATGTTGCCCTTCATTTCAAAGGAAATGGAGCAAAGTCTTCCTAAAACTATACACAACACTAGATAAACCACACCTGGAATACTGTGAACAGACTTGGTCCCCTTGTCTAATGAAATATATACTGGCATTGGAGGCAGTCCAGAGAATATTCACTCAGTTGATCCTGGGTCTGGAGGGATTTTCTTAAGGGGAGAAGTTGACTAGTTTGGACCTGTACTTATTTGAGTTTAGAAGAATGAGAGGTGACTTTATTGAGACATATAGGATTCTTAGGAGGATTGAGAGGGTAGATGCTGAGAGGTTGTTTCCCCTTGTGGGAGAGTTTAGAATCATAGAATCAATACAGTGCAGAAGGAGGCCATTTGGCCCATTGAGTCAGCACTGACCCTCTGAAAGAGCACCCGATCTAGACGCACACCTCCACACTATCCCAGTAACCCAAACTATCCTTATTTGGACACCAAGGGGCTATTTAGCATGGCAAATCCACCTAGCCTGCACATCTTTGGACTGTTGGGGGAAACTGGATCACCTGGAGGAAACCCACACAGACACGGAGAGAACATGCAAACTCCACACAGCCAGTCACACAAGGTCAGAATCAAACCCGGGTCCCTGGTACTGTGAGACAGCAGTGCTAATCACTGCGCCACCGTGCTGCCAGGACGGACCAGAGGGCATAATCTCAGAGTAAAGGGTTGCCCATTTAAAACAGAGATGAGGGGAGTTTTCTTTCTCTGAGGGTAGTGAATCTGGGGAATTCTTTACCGCAGAGAGCTCTCGATGCTGGTTGGTTAAGTATATTCAAGGCTGAGATAGACAGATTTTTAAACAGTAAGGGAATCACGGGTTATGGCGATAAGACAGGAAAGTGGAGTTGGGGATGATCATACCAAATCAATCATGATCTAATTGAATGGCGGAGCAGACTCGATGGGCTGAATGGTCTACCTCTGCTCCTAAGTCTTTTGGCCTTATGAAGCTGGCTTCAAATAAAATTTTGGAACTTTTGCACACAATTTAACTGCAATGCTCATTTCCATCGCGCAGTATTATGATTTTCTGTCTGTCTGTTTGCTTGTAGCTTTGCCTGCCACGAGATCTGCGGTCATAAAGAACAAAGAAAAGTACAGCACAGGAACAGGCCCTTCGGCCCTCCAAGCCTGCCCCAACCATGCTGCCCGTCTAAACTAAAATCTTCTACACTTCCGGGGTCCGTCTCCCTCTATTCCCATCCTATTCATGTATTTGTCAAGATGCCCCTTAAGTCACGGTATGTCACGGTCTGTTCTGTGCCATCCTCAGTTATCCACTGTAGCCTATCTACTTTTATGATTTTATTAAATATTTTTCAGTAAAAATTCATAACTAAGAACGCAAACTAATCAGTCTTTGTATAATATAAAAATTATAACACTAACATCTTTTATTAGGAAAATCCTTGAAACATGGATTATGACTGTTGATGCAATTATCATCTGGAGTTTTACTAAGCTGTGGTTTAAGGTTTCAGCTTTGGCATTTACTTACGTGCAGAGTTACCTACTGTTCAGGTAATTGAAAGGTCCACCGTGTAAAACATTAATCCTCAAATCTGAATAACTGCTTTCCACCAAGAATATGTGCAAAATTATGTCTGAAGCCTTGCTTGCATTTCCTCTCTTGTGCCAATACCAACTGTGGCTGCACCCAACAACCTTTTTAAACAAGCATGAAATGAAATTTATTTACATAATGCAATGATCCATGAAGGTTACCATAACATCAAAGGGCAATATTAACCGCTTGAATGAAATTCATTAGAAATTAACTACCACTTAAATTAATTTTCCCACACTCATGACTCTGTAATGGTGGGAAGAAAGGCTGTTCATCTGCACATTCTGACAGCCAAGCTGTCTCTGGCTTTATTTATAGGTGGCTCCATTAACCCATGGATCAGCCTTCCTATGCTGTATGTTGAGTCTTTCCAAACACTACAGAGCAATTTGCTCAGATTCCCTGATTAATAATTAATCCAATTTTGTATCTATTTAAATACATCAGGAAGTGTATTGTAAATGTAAAATTTTGCTGAAGCACAAGTATCTTTTTCATTGTTCACAAGGATCGTTACTGTTTTTGTTAATTGGAGAGTAAGGAGCTTAAAATGGTGATTGTTTTTTTGGTAAAAGTCGTTCTTTTCAGCTTTTGGTCGCTATCAACTATAGATATTTCAAGACAAATTTGGGCTGGCTTTCTCCCCATTACAAACTGAAGAGGGGATATCAGGCCCTGGATTTTCCCAGTCAGGGAAACTCCGGAGCCGTTTAAAAATTGTGGCTGGAACCCATTTCTGATATTCCCCTTCCCACCCCCTATTCCTAAAACTTACAATTTCCATGTCATGCAATAACCCCCAACCACTCCCCTTGGCATTTCTTACTCTCCATGCCAACTTATACGAGACATCTGGGTTATTACCTATCCTCCTTATGGCTGAGAGGCCAATAAAGAAATTAGCTCAGCAGGGAATCTGATTTGACAAGTGAAACAAATTGATGACTTTGCTTGGTTGATATCTTTAAGTTGTTATAATAAGTTGTTCTTTCTGTGAACTCTTTTGTCAATCTCTCAATATTTTTTTTGACAATATTAAAAGGTGTGAAGTGTTTAAAGCCTCTGTTGTTGATACTTTAATGGTCTGTCTGATTGACACGTTTATTGTGTTGAGCAGGTTTTGTTTTTTCAGCAGTTCCACACTTGCCATTTTTATTATGTGACTTTGTTTTTATTGCAAGGGGAATGGTGTATAAAAGTAGAGAAGATTGCTCCAGTTATACACGGTATTGGTGAGAATACATCTTGGGGTACTGTGTACAGTTTTGGTTTTTGCATTTAAGAAATGATATGATTGCACCAGAAGCAATTCAGCAGAGGTTCATTTGACTGATTCCTGGGATGATTGGATTATCTTGTGAGGAAATATTAGACATGTTAGGTCTTTATCCATTGGAGTTTAGACGAAGGAGAGGTGATCTTATTAAAATATGTGAGGTTCTGAGGTGGATGCTGCAAGGATGTTTCCCTTTATGGGAGAGACTGCAACTAGCAAACACAGTTTAAAAAGAAAGGATCTCCTATTTATCTTTAAATAAACGGAGATGACGAGAAATATTGAGCTGGCTTCTCCGACTCCCAAACCTGCAACATGAATCGTGATCGGGCCGAGAATCGAGCGTCCGGCCAAAATTGAGGTTCGCGCCGGGCACCGAGCCAACTGCTATGCTCTGGCCCCTTGGTGGCAGCAGGATCAAGGTTTGCATCCGCACGCCAGCGGGAAGATGCTAACTTAGCGGGCCTAGCACCAGATGCTCCGGACCCTCACGATTCACCAGTCCTCTGGGTCAGGAATTACATGGGCACGGATCACTACATGTATCACCAAACATGTACCTGATGTGGTGGTCCCAGCAGTGGGCCAAGGGGGCAACTCCCTTAAGTCCACCCGGGGGCCACCCTCCCCCTGACAATGCACTACCTTCCCACCCAGAACCCCCAACTCCCCCAGAGAACCCCTAAAAGGGATGATGCCCCACAGAGACCCCTTAACTAAAGGGACCATCCGACAGAGAACCCCTAAATAGAGGACCTCCCAGTGACCGCCATAATAAGGAGACCCCTCCGGGACCTTCTTAATAGGAAGACCCCCCCAGGAACCCCTAATTAAAGAAATCTCCCGCAAAGACCCCCTAATTGAATGAAACCCCCACGGAGACACCCTAACTAGAGGGGCGGGGTCCCTAAAGGACAGAGAGAGAGAGAGAGAGAGAACAGGGTAGACTGTAGCATTAACTGGAGGTAAATACTGCCAGGTGTGAGGAATGAGGTAGATGAGAGTTATGTTGGTTTGTTGTCTAAGGGGAAGGTCATCTCTTTTCCTCGACTGATGTTGCCAATCCCATAACAATTTTAAGGGACACAGGAGCTACTCAAACTCTCATATTGGATAAGGGTTTGGCTTTCCCTCCAGCAAGCTCAGTGAAATTTGAAGTATTCGTGAACAGGATAGGTGGAAGTTGTATTCTAATTCCATTGTATGAAGTGCAATTGGAGTGTGATTTAGTGCCAGGTCCAGTAATTGTTGCAGTGGTTAAGGAATTCCCAGTGGATGGAGTAGATTTACTTTTGGGGAATGATTTAGTGGGAGTGAAGATTGTGACTTTATCCATGATTACAGAGTGTTCAAAGGAAGTTCTGCAGATAGCACATGAGATGCCAAAGTTAGGGCAGGTGAGAATTAGCAAAACATATTGGATAATGGCTGAAAGAAAGAAACATCGACTGACTTTGGTCACATATGAGAGGACAGTGATAGTGAACCAGGTTCTGAGAATTCTCAGACTGGAGGTGACTATGAGAAAAAGGAGTCCAAATTTAATACTGCAGTGATGAAGAGTCAGATGAGAGTTTTGACTTTGATTTTGGGTCTGATTATGAAGTGATGATAAACAGTTGTTACCGAATAGAGCTGCCACTAATTGATCTTGAACAATTATTAAGTAATTCTTCCAAAGCTAGGAAAGAAGATAGCAAACCGAAAGAAAGTGAATTGTACTTTTCTAAAAGTAATTTGTTTCAGCCTCTTGCAGTAAACCCATTACCATTCCCTTCAGATGAGCGAGTTTCCCCAGAGCATGCTTGCTTTGAAGGACCAGTGACATGAAAGCATGGCATTGGTTAGTCAGAACAAAAACAATAAGGACTGTGACGTGATATCATGTGAGCAGCTGGTTAACCTGCATCCTTTTGAAGGTCCGCAGTCCCTTTGCGAGGTAAAAGAAGCAGTAAAAAGGGAGAACTAATCAGTCAACAGTTCCTTTTTAATAGTAAGGGGGAGGTGGATGGAGAAACCTGTAGTAATTCTGCAACCACATGTGTTACCAAAAACCAAAAAGTTCATAAAGCTAATAATATGCCATTCTCTGATTCTGAAAGGAGAGAGGAACAATTGAAATCTGGAAAGCATAAATCATGTCAGTCCGTATTACTAATTGGAAATAAAGGCTATGATTATGAAAATTCTGATGTAAGGGTAAAAGTTGCCATACAAGGAATGGTACATATGAAGTCAACCAACTCTTAAGAGGATTGAACCCTCAACTGCACTTGTCCTTGTCCAACGTAAAGGATACAGAGGAGGGCGAGGATGGGCAAGACATGTGCTCCGGGCAGGCACGGGAGACTGCACAATGTGTGCACCAGGGCCAATGTGATTGGGGCACTCTTATTGCCTCCAGGTTCATTGACTGGGGGGAGGGGATCGCCCAGGGGCACGGACATTGTCCTACCTCTCCTCCACAGTGCCCAGTAGGGTCTTGAGCTCGGCGTCCATAAAACAGGGTGCCGCTCTCCTCGCTGCCATCTTGTTGGTGTGTGTGGGGAGTGAAGTATGTATATGTGCCTGCAGCTCGTCAGCCTCCTGAGTGTCAATTGCGAATCTGTGAATCCCACAAGGATCCCCATTTGAATCAATTTTGTTCCACGTGGCACTGGTGCTATCTCCTTAATGGCCATTGAATCAGTCCAGGTGTAGTGCCAGTTTTGCTGTTGTAGGAGTCCATGAATCCTGCCCTGGTGTCAACACATAGCCTCAGGAACGGAGAATTCACCGCTTGTTTTAGTGGATCAGCAGTTCAATTCTTATTTGATGTATAATGTTGGAGTCAATGGGAACATTAAAAGTTCTTTTTATTTCACTCTTGAAGCAGTGTTATATTTAGAAAAGTATTATTCAGTCACTGAGCTACAGATTTTCAATTTAGAAAGGTTGCCC